>NC_133382.1:1817320-2138748 GCF_049309525.1 Garra rufa
CGGTCCAACTTTAAATTTGCAGTCTGTGCATGAATAAAACCTATTTTGCAACACAGAGAAACATATCTGAAGGTATTAGAAGTGTTTTGCATGATTTTTGAAGTTTGACCCTGTAATGTCAGAAAACAGCGTTTCAGTGCAGAACAAACTTCGTTCAAGTAATGCAAGCTGAATCTCGGTCAAACTTTAAAATTGCAGTCTGTGCATAAATAAAACCTATTTTGCAACACAGAGAAACATATCTGAAGGTGTTAGAAGTGTTTTGCATGATTTTTGAAGTTTGACCCTGAAATGTCAGAAAACAGCGTTTCAGCGCAGAACAAAGTTGGTTCAGGCAATGCAAGCTGAATCTCGGTCCAACTTTAAATTTGCAGTCTGTGCATGAATAAAACCTATTTTGCAACACAGAGAAACATATCTGAAGGTGTTAGAAGTGTTTTGCATGATTTTTGAAGTTTGACCCTGTAATGTCAGAAAACAGCGTTTCAGCGCAGAACAAAGTTGGTTCAGGCAATGCAAGCTGAATCTCGGTCCAACTTTAAATTTGCAGTCTGTGCATGAATAAAACCTATTTTGCAACACAGAGAAACATATCTGAAGGTGTTAGAAGTGTTTTGCATGATTTTTGAAGTTTGACCCTGAAATGTCAGAAAACAGCGTTTCAGTGCAGAACAAACTTGGTTCAAGCAATGCAAGCTGAATCTCGGTCAAACTTTAAAATTGCAGTCTGTGCATAAATAAAACCTATTTTGCAACACAGAGAAACATATCTGAAGGTATTAGAAGTGTTTTGCATGATTTTTGAAGTTTGACCCTGTAATGTCAGAAAACAGCGTTTCAGTGCAGAACAAACTTCGTTCAAGTAATGCAAGCTGAATCTCGGTCAAACTTTAAAATTGCAGTCTGTGCATAAATAAAACCTATTTTGCAACACAGAGAAACATATCTGAAGGTGTTAGAAGTGTTTTGCATGATTTTTGAAGTTTGACCCTGAAATGTCAGAAAACAGCGTTTCAGCGCAGAACAAAGTTGGTTCAGGCAATGCAAGCTGAATCTATGTCCAACTTTAAATTTGCAGTCTGTGCATGAATAAAACCTATTTTGCAACACAGAGAAACATATCTGAAGGTGTTAGAAGTGTTTTGCATCATTTTTGAAGTTTGACCCTGTAATGTCAGAAAACAGCGTTTCAGTGCAGAACAAACTTCGTTCAAGTAATGCAAGCTGAATCTCGGTCAAACTTTAAAATTGCAGTCTGTGCATAAATAAAACCTATTTTGCAACACAGAGAAACATATCTGAAGGTGTTAGAAGTGTTTTGCATGATTTTTGAAGTTTGACCCTGAAATGTCAGAAAACAGCGTTTCAGCGCAGAACAAAGTTGGTTCAGGCAATGCAAGCTGAATCTCGGTCCAACTTTAAATTTGCAGTCTGTGCATGAATAAAACCTATTTTGCAACACAGAGAAACATATCTGAAGGTATTAGAAGTGTTTTGCATGATTTTTGAAGTTTGACCCTGTAATGTCAGAAAACAGCGTTTCAGTGCAGAACAAACTTCGTTCAAGTAATGCAAGCTGAATCTCGGTCAAACTTTAAAATTGCAGTCTGTGCATAAATAAAACCTATTTTGCAACACAGAGAAACATATCTGAAGGTGTTAGAAGTGTTTTGCATGATTTTTGAAGTTTGACCCTGAAATGTCAGAAAACAGCGTTTCAGCGCAGAACAAAGTTGGTTCAGGCAATGCAAGCTGAATCTCGGTCCAACTTTAAATTTGCAGTCTGTGCATGAATAAAACCTATTTTGCAACACAGAGAAACATATCTGAAGGTGTTAGAAGTGTTTTGCATGATTTTTGAAGTTTGACCCTGTAATGTCAGAAAACAGCGTTTCAGCGCAGAACAAAGTTGGTTCAGGCAATGCAAGCTGAATCTCGGTCCAACTTTAAATTTGCAGTCTGTGCATGAATAAAACCTATTTTGCAACACAGAGAAACATATCTGAAGGTGTTAGAAGTGTTTTGCATGATTTTTGAAGTTTGACCCTGAAATGTCAGAAAACTGCGTTTCAGCGCAGAACAAAGTTGGTTCAGGCAATGCAAGCTGAATCTCGGTCCAACTTTAAATTTGCAGTCTGTGCATGAATAAAACCTATTTTGCAACACAGAGAAACATATCTGAAGGTATTAGAAGTGTTTTGCATGATTTTTGAAGTTTGACCCTGTAATGTCAGAAAACAGCGTTTCAGTGCAGAACAAACTTCGTTCAAGTAATGCAAGCTGAATCTCGGTCAAACTTTAAAATTGCAGTCTGTGCATAAATAAAACCTATTTTGCAACACAGAGAAACATATCTGAAGGTGTTAGAAGTGTTTTGCATGATTTTTGAAGTTTGACCCTGAAATGTCAGAAAACAGCGTTTCAGCGCAGAACAAAGTTGGTTCAGGCAATGCAAGCTGAATCTCGGTCCAACTTTAAATTTGCAGTCTGTGCATGAATAAAACCTATTTTGCAACACAGAGAAACATATCTGAAGGTGTTAGAAGTGTTTTGCATGATTTTTGAAGTTTGACCCTGTAATGTCAGAAAACAGCGTTTCAGCGCAGAACAAAGTTGGTTCAGGCAATGCAAGCTGAATCTCGGTCCAACTTTAAATTTGCAGTCTGTGCATGAATAAAACCTATTTTGCAACACAGAGAAACATATCTGAAGGTGTTAGAAGTATTTTGCATGATTTTTGAAGTTTGACCCTGAAATGTCAGAAAACAGCGTTTCAGTGCAGAACAAACTTGGTTCAAGCAATGCAAGCTGAATCTCGGTCAAACTTTAAAATTGCAGTCTGTGCATAAATAAAACCTATTTTGCAACACAGAGAAACATATCTGAAGGTATTAGAAGTGTTTTGCATGATTTTTGAAGTTTGACCCTGTAATGTCAGAAAACAGCGTTTCAGTGCAGAACAAACTTCGTTCAAGTAATGCAAGCTGAATCTCGGTCAAACTTTAAAATTGCAGTCTGTGCATAAATAAAACCTATTTTGCAACACAGAGAAACATATCTGAAGGTGTTAGAAGTGTTTTGCATGATTTTTGAAGTTTCACCCTGAAATGTCAGAAAACAGCGTTTCAGCGCAGAACAAAGTTGGTTCAGGCAATGCAAGCTGAATCTCGGTCCAACTTTAAATTTGCAGTCTGTGCATGAATAAAACCTATTTTGCAACACAGAGAAACATATCTGAAGGTATTAGAAGTGTTTTGCATGATTTTTGAAGTTTGACCCTGTAATGTCAGAAAACAGCGTTTCAGTGCAGAACAAACTTCGTTCAAGTAATGCAAGCTGAATCTCGGTCAAACTTTAAAATTGCAGTCTGTGCATAAATAAAACCTATTTTGCAACACAGAGAAACATATCTGAAGGTGTTAGAAGTGTTTTGCATGATTTTTGAAGTTTGACCCTGAAATGTCAGAAAACAGCGTTTCAGCGCAGAACAAAGTTGGTTCAGGCAATGCAAGCTGAATCTCGGTCCAACTTTAAATTTGCAGTCTGTGCATGAATAAAACCTATTTTGCAACACAGAGAAACATATCTGAAGGTGTTAGAAGTGTTTTGCATGATTTTTGAAGTTTGACCCTGTAATGTCAGAAAACAGCGTTTCAGCGCAGAACAAAGTTGGTTCAGGCAATGCAAGCTGAATCTCGGTCCAACTTTAAATTTGCAGTCTGTGCATGAATAAAACCTATTTTGCAACACAGAGAAACATATCTGAAGGTGTTAGAAGTGTTTTGCATGATTTTTGAAGTTTGACCCTGAAATGTCAGAAAACAGCGTTTCAGTGCAGAACAAACTTGGTTCAAGCAATGCAAGCTGAATCTCGGTCAAACTTTAAAATTGCAGTCTGTGCATAAATAAAACCTATTTTGCAACACAGAGAAACATATCTGAAGGTATTAGAAGTGTTTTGCATGATTTTTGAAGTTTGACCCTGTAATGTCAGAAAACAGCGTTTCAGTGCAGAACAAACTTCGTTCAAGTAATGCAAGCTGAATCTCGGTCAAACTTTAAAATTGCAGTCTGTGCATAAATAAAACCTATTTTGCAACACAGAGAAACATATCTGAAGGTGTTAGAAGTGTTTTGCATGATTTTTGAAGTTTGACCCTGAAATGTCAGAAAACAGCGTTTCAGCGCAGAACAAAGTTGGTTCAGGCAATGCAAGCTGAATCTATGTCCAACTTTAAATTTGCAGTCTGTGCATGAATAAAACCTATTTTGCAACACAGAGAAACATATCTGAAGGTGTTAGAAGTGTTTTGCATCATTTTTGAAGTTTGACCCTGTAATGTCAGAAAACAGCGTTTCAGTGCAGAACAAACTTCGTTCAAGTAATGCAAGCTGAATCTCGGTCAAACTTTAAAATTGCAGTCTGTGCATAAATAAAACCTATTTTGCAACACAGAGAAACATATCTGAAGGTGTTAGAAGTGTTTTGCATGATTTTTGAAGTTTGACCCTGAAATGTCAGAAAACAGCGTTTCAGCGCAGAACAAAGTTGGTTCAGGCAATGCAAGCTGAATCTCGGTCCAACTTTAAATTTGCAGTCTGTGCATGAATAAAACCTATTTTGCAACACAGAGAAACATATCTGAAGGTATTAGAAGTGTTTTGCATGATTTTTGAAGTTTGACCCTGTAATGTCAGAAAACAGCGTTTCAGTGCAGAACAAACTTCGTTCAAGTAATGCAAGCTGAATCTCGGTCAAACTTTAAAATTGCAGTCTGTGCATAAATAAAACCTATTTTGCAACACAGAGAAACATATCTGAAGGTGTTAGAAGTGTTTTGCATGATTTTTGAAGTTTGACCCTGAAATGTCAGAAAACAGCGTTTCAGCGCAGAACAAAGTTGGTTCAGGCAATGCAAGCTGAATCTCGGTCCAACTTTAAATTTGCAGTCTGTGCATGAATAAAACCTATTTTGCAACACAGAGAAACATATCTGAAGGTGTTAGAAGTGTTTTGCATGATTTTTGAAGTTTGACCCTGTAATGTCAGAAAACAGCGTTTCAGCGCAGAACAAAGTTGGTTCAGGCAATGCAAGCTGAATCTCGGTCCAACTTTAAATTTGCAGTCTGTGCATGAATAAAACCTATTTTGCAACACAGAGAAACATATCTGAAGGTGTTAGAAGTGTTTTGCATGATTTTTGAAGTTTGACCCTGAAATGTCAGAAAACAGCGTTTCAGTGCAGAACAAACTTGGTTCAAGCAATGCAAGCTGAATCTCGGTCAAACTTTAAAATTGCAGTCTGTGCATAAATAAAACCTATTTTGCAACACAGAGAAACATATCTGAAGGTATTAGAAGTGTTTTGCATGATTTTTGAAGTTTGACCCTGTAATGTCAGAAAACAGCGTTTCAGTGCAGAACAAACTTCGTTCAAGTAATGCAAGCTGAATCTCGGTCAAACTTTAAAATTGCAGTCTGTGCATAAATAAAACCTATTTTGCAACACAGAGAAACATATCTGAAGGTGTTAGAAGTGTTTTGCATCATTTTTGAAGTTTGACCCTGTAATGTCAGAAAACAGCGTTTCAGCGCAGAACAAAGTTGGTTCAGGCAATGCAAGCTGAATCTCGGTCCAACTTTAAATTTGCAGTCTGTGCATGAATAAAACCTATTTTGCAACACAGAGAAACATATCTGAAGGTGTTAGAAGTGTTTTGCATGATTTTTGAAGTTTGACCCTGAAATGTCAGAAAACAGCGTTTCAGCGCAGAACAAAGTTGGTTCAGGCAATGCAAGCTGAATCTCGGTCCAACTTTAAATTTGCAGTCTGTGCATGAATAAAACCTATTTTGCAACACAGAGAAACATATCTGAAGGTGTTAGAAGTGTTTTGCATGATTTTTGAAGTTTGACCCTGAAATGTCAGAAAACAGCGTTTCAGTGCAGAACAAACTTGGTTCAAGCAATGCAAGCTGAATCTCGGTCAAACTTTAAATTTGCAGTCTGTGCATGAATAAAACCTATTTTGCAACACAGAGAAACATATCTGAAGGTGTTAGAAGTGTTTTGCATGATTTTTGAAGTTTGACCCTGAAATGTCAGAAAACAGCGTTTCAGCGCAGAACAAAGTTGGTTCAGGCAATGCAAGCTGAATCTCGGTCCAACTTTAAATTTGCAGTCTGTGCATGAATAAAACCTATTTTGCAACACAGAGAAACATATCTGAAGGTATTAGAAGTGTTTTGCATGATTTTTGAAGTTTGACCCTGTAATGTCAGAAAACAGCGTTTCAGTGCAGAACAAACTTCGTTCAAGTAATGCAAGCTGAATCTCGGTCAAACTTTAAAATTGCAGTCTGTGCATAAATAAAACCTATTTTGCAACACAGAGAAACATATCTGAAGGTGTTAGAAGTGTTTTGCATGATTTTTGAAGTTTGACCCTGAAATGTCAGAAAACAGCGTTTCAGCGCAGAACAAAGTTGGTTCAGGCAATGCAAGCTGAATCTCGGTCCAACTTTAAATTTGCAGTCTGTGCATGAATAAAACCTATTTTGCAACACAGAGAAACATATCTGAAGGTATTAGAAGTGTTTTGCATGATTTTTGAAGTTTGACCCTGTAATGTCAGAAAACAGCGTTTCAGTGCAGAACAAACTTCGTTCAAGTAATGCAAGCTGAATCTCGGTCAAACTTTAAAATTGCAGTCTGTGCATAAATAAAACCTATTTTGCAACACAGAGAAACATATCTGAAGGTGTTAGAAGTGTTTTGCATGATTTTTGAAGTTTGACCCTGAAATGTCAGAAAACAGCGTTTCAGCGCAGAACAAAGTTGGTTCAGGCAATGCAAGCTGAATCTCGGTCCAACTTTAAATTTGCAGTCTGTGCATGAATAAAACCTATTTTGCAACACAGAGAAACATATCTGAAGGTGTTAGAAGTGTTTTGCATGATTTTTGAAGTTTGACCCTGTAATGTCAGAAAACAGCGTTTCAGCGCAGAACAAAGTTGGTTCAGGCAATGCAAGCTGAATCTCGGTCCAACTTTAAATTTGCAGTCTGTGCATGAATAAAACCTATTTTGCAACACAGAGAAACATATCTGAAGGTGTTAGAAGTATTTTGCATGATTTTTGAAGTTTGACCCTGAAATGTCAGAAAACAGCGTTTCAGTGCAGAACAAACTTGGTTCAAGCAATGCAAGCTGAATCTCGGTCAAACTTTAAAATTGCAGTCTGTGCATAAATAAAACCTATTTTGCAACACAGAGAAACATATCTGAAGGTATTAGAAGTGTTTTGCATGATTTTTGAAGTTTGACCCTGTAATGTCAGAAAACAGCGTTTCAGTGCAGAACAAACTTCGTTCAAGTAATGCAAGCTGAATCTCGGTCAAACTTTAAAATTGCAGTCTGTGCATAAATAAAACCTATTTTGCAACACAGAGAAACATATCTGAAGGTGTTAGAAGTGTTTTGCATGATTTTTGAAGTTTGACCCTGAAATGTCAGAAAACAGCGTTTCAGCGCAGAACAAAGTTGGTTCAGGCAATGCAAGCTGAATCTCGGTCCAACTTTAAATTTGCAGTCTGTGCATGAATAAAACCTATTTTGCAACACAGAGAAACATATCTGAAGGTATTAGAAGTGTTTTGCATGATTTTTGAAGTTTGACCCTGTAATGTCAGAAAACAGCGTTTCAGTGCAGAACAAACTTCGTTCAAGTAATGCAAGCTGAATCTCGGTCAAACTTTAAAATTGCAGTCTGTGCATAAATAAAACCTATTTTGCAACACAGAGAAACATATCTGAAGGTGTTAGAAGTGTTTTGCATGATTTTTGAAGTTTGACCCTGAAATGTCAGAAAACAGCGTTTCAGCGCAGAACAAAGTTGGTTCAGGCAATGCAAGCTGAATCTCGGTCCAACTTTAAATTTGCAGTCTGTGCATGAATAAAACCTATTTTGCAACACAGAGAAACATATCTGAAGGTGTTAGAAGTGTTTTGCATGATTTTTGAAGTTTGACCCTGTAATGTCAGAAAACAGCGTTTCAGCGCAGAACAAAGTTGGTTCAGGCAATGCAAGCTGAATCTCGGTCCAACTTTAAATTTGCAGTCTGTGCATGAATAAAACCTATTTTGCAACACAGAGAAACATATCTGAAGGTGTTAGAAGTGTTTTGCATGATTTTTGAAGTTTGACCCTGAAATGTCAGAAAACAGCGTTTCAGTGCAGAACAAACTTGGTTCAAGCAATGCAAGCTGAATCTCGGTCAAACTTTAAAATTGCAGTCTGTGCATAAATAAAACCTATTTTGCAACACAGAGAAACATATCTGAAGGTATTAGAAGTGTTTTGCATGATTTTTGAAGTTTGACCCTGTAATGTCAGAAAACAGCGTTTCAGTGCAGAACAAACTTCGTTCAAGTAATGCAAGCTGAATCTCGGTCAAACTTTAAAATTGCAGTCTGTGCATAAATAAAACCTATTTTGCAACACAGAGAAACATATCTGAAGGTGTTAGAAGTGTTTTGCATGATTTTTGAAGTTTGACCCTGAAATGTCAGAA
This sequence comes from Garra rufa, assembly GCF_049309525.1. NCBI lineage: Eukaryota > Metazoa > Chordata > Actinopteri > Cypriniformes > Cyprinidae > Garra > Garra rufa. Next base: position 1,825,893 of record NC_133382.1, read on the forward strand.
AACAGCGTTTCAGCGCAGAACAAAGTTGGTTCAGGCAATGCAAGCTGAATCTATGTCCAACTTTAAATTTGCAGTCTGTGCATGAATAAAACCTATTTTGCAACACAGAGAAACATATCTGAAGGTGTTAGAAGTGTTTTGCATCATTTTTGAAGTTTGACCCTGTAATGTCAGAAAACAGCGTTTCAGTGCAGAACAAACTTCGTTCAAGTAATGCAAGCTGAATCTCGGTCAAACTTTAAAATTGCAGTCTGTGCATAAATAAAACCTATTTTGCAACACAGAGAAACATATCTGAAGGTGTTAGAAGTGTTTTGCATGATTTTTGAAGTTTGACCCTGAAATGTCAGAAAACAGCGTTTCAGCGCAGAACAAAGTTGGTTCAGGCAATGCAAGCTGAATCTCGGTCCAACTTTAAATTTGCAGTCTGTGCATGAATAAAACCTATTTTGCAACACAGAGAAACATATCTGAAGGTATTAGAAGTGTTTTGCATGATTTTTGAAGTTTGACCCTGTAATGTCAGAAAACAGCGTTTCAGTGCAGAACAAACTTCGTTCAAGTAATGCAAGCTGAATCTCGGTCAAACTTTAAAATTGCAGTCTGTGCATAAATAAAACCTATTTTGCAACACAGAGAAACATATCTGAAGGTGTTAGAAGTGTTTTGCATGATTTTTGAAGTTTGACCCTGAAATGTCAGAAAACAGCGTTTCAGCGCAGAACAAAGTTGGTTCAGGCAATGCAAGCTGAATCTCGGTCCAACTTTAAATTTGCAGTCTGTGCATGAATAAAACCTATTTTGCAACACAGAGAAACATATCTGAAGGTGTTAGAAGTGTTTTGCATGATTTTTGAAGTTTGACCCTGTAATGTCAGAAAACAGCGTTTCAGCGCAGAACAAAGTTGGTTCAGGCAATGCAAGCTGAATCTCGGTCCAACTTTAAATTTGCAGTCTGTGCATGAATAAAACCTATTTTGCAACACAGAGAAACATATCTGAAGGTGTTAGAAGTGTTTTGCATGATTTTTGAAGTTTGACCCTGAAATGTCAGAAAACAGCGTTTCAGTGCAGAACAAACTTGGTTCAAGCAATGCAAGCTGAATCTCGGTCAAACTTTAAAATTGCAGTCTGTGCATAAATAAAACCTATTTTGCAACACAGAGAAACATATCTGAAGGTATTAGAAGTGTTTTGCATGATTTTTGAAGTTTGACCCTGTAATGTCAGAAAACAGCGTTTCAGTGCAGAACAAACTTCGTTCAAGTAATGCAAGCTGAATCTCGGTCAAACTTTAAAATTGCAGTCTGTGCATAAATAAAACCTATTTTGCAACACAGAGAAACATATCTGAAGGTGTTAGAAGTGTTTTGCATGATTTTTGAAGTTTGACCCTGAAATGTCAGAAAACAGCGTTTCAGCGCAGAACAAAGTTGGTTCAGGCAATGCAAGCTGAATCTCGGTCCAACTTTAAATTTGCAGTCTGTGCATGAATAAAACCTATTTTGCAACACAGAGAAACATATCTGAAGGTGTTAGAAGTGTTTTGCATGATTTTTGAAGTTTGACCCTGTAATGTCAGAAAACAGCGTTTCAGCGCAGAACAAAGTTGGTTCAGGCAATGCAAGCTGAATCTCGGTCCAACTTTAAATTTGCAGTCTGTGCATGAATAAAACCTATTTTGCAACACAGAGAAACATATCTGAAGGTGTTAGAAGTGTTTTGCATGATTTTTGAAGTTTGACCCTGAAATGTCAGAAAACAGCGTTTCAGTGCAGAACAAACTTGGTTCAAGCAATGCAAGCTGAATCTCGGTCAAACTTTAAAATTGCAGTCTGTGCATAAATAAAACCTATTTTGCAACACAGAGAAACATATCTGAAGGTATTAGAAGTGTTTTGCATGATTTTTGAAGTTTGACCCTGTAATGTCAGAAAACAGCGTTTCAGTGCAGAACAAACTTTGTTCAAGTAATGCAAGCTGAATCTCGGTCAAACTTTAAAATTGCAGTCTGTGCATAAATAAAACCTATTTTGCAACACAGAGAAACATATCTGAAGGTGTTAGAAGTGTTTTGCATGATTTTTGAAGTTTGACCCTGAAATGTCAGAAAACAGCGTTTCAGCGCAGAACAAAGTTGGTTCAGGCAATGCAAGCTGAATCTCGGTCCAACTTTAAATTTGCAGTCTGTGCATGAATAAAACCTTTTTTGCAACACAGAGAAACATATCTGAAGGTATTAGAAGTGTTTTGCATGATTTTTGAAGTTTGACCCTGTAATGTCAGAAAACAGCGTTTCAGTGCAGAACAAACTTCGTTCAAGTAATGCAAGCTGAATCTCGGTCAAACTTTAAAATTGCAGTCTGTGCATAAATAAAACCTATTTTGCAACACAGAGAAACATATCTGAAGGTGTTAGAAGTGTTTTGCATGATTTTTGAAGTTTGACCCTGAAATGTCAGAAAACAGCGTTTCAGCGCAGAACAAAGTTGGTTCAGGCAATGCAAGCTGAATCTCGGTCCAACTTTAAATTTGCAGTCTGTGCATGAATAAAACCTATTTTGCAACACAGAGAAACATATCTGAAGGTGTTAGAAGTGTTTTGCATGATTTTTGAAGTTTGACCCTGTAATGTCAGAAAACAGCGTTTCAGCGCAGAACAAAGCTGGTTCAGGCAATGCAAGCTGAATCTCGGTCCAACTTTAAATTTGCAGTCTGTGCATGAATAAAACCTATTTTGCAACACAGAGAAACATATCTGAAGGTGTTAGAAGTGTTTTGCATGATTTTTGAAGTTTGACCCTGAAATGTCAGAAAACAGCGTTTCAGTGCAGAACAAACTTGGTTCAAGCAATGCAAGCTGAATCTCGGTCAAACTTTAAAATTGCAGTCTGTGCATAAATAAAACCTATTTTGCAACACAGAGAAACATATCTGAAGGTATTAGAAGTGTTTTGCATGATTTTTGAAGTTTGACCCTGTAATGTCAGAAAACAGCGTTTCAGTGCAGAACAAACTTCGTTCAAGTAATGCAAGCTGAATCTCGGTCAAACTTTAAAATTGCAGTCTGTGCATAAATAAAACCTATTTTGCAACACAGAGAAACATATCTGAAGGTGTTAGAAGTGTTTTGCATGATTTTTGAAGTTTGACCCTGAAATGTCAGAAAACAGCGTTTCAGCGCAGAACAAAGTTGGTTCAGGCAATGCAAGCTGAATCTATGTCCAACTTTAAATTTGCAGTCTGTGCATGAATAAAACCTATTTTGCAACACAGAGAAACATATCTGAAGGTGTTAGAAGTGTTTTGCATCATTTTTGAAGTTTGACCCTGTAATGTCAGAAAACAGCGTTTCAGCGCAGAACAAAGTTGGTTCAGGCAATGCAAGCTGAATCTCGGTCCAACTTTAAATTTGCAGTCTGTGCATGAATAAAACCTATTTTGCAACACAGAGAAACATATCTGAAGGTGTTAGAAGTGTTTTGCATGATTTTTGAAGTTTGACCCTGTAATGTCAGAAAACAGCGTTTCAGTGCAGAACAAACTTCGTTCAAGTAATGCAAGCTGAATCTCGGTCAAACTTTAAAATTGCAGTCTGTGCATAAATAAAACCTATTTTGCAACACAGAGAAACATATCTGAAGGTGTTAGAAGTGTTTTGCATGATTTTTGAAGTTTGACCCTGAAATGTCAGAAAACAGCGTTTCAGCGCAGAACAAAGTTGGTTCAGGCAATGCAAGCTGAATCTATGTCCAACTTTAAATTTGCAGTCTGTGCATGAATAAAACCTATTTTGCAACACAGAGAAACATATCTGAAGGTGTTAGAAGTGTTTTGCATCATTTTTGAAGTTTGACCCTGTAATGTCAGAAAACAGCGTTTCAGCGCAGAACAAAGTTGGTTCAGGCAATGCAAGCTGAATCTCGGTCCAACTTTAAATTTGCAGTCTGTGCATGAATAAAACCTATTTTGCAACACAGAGAAACATATCCGAAGGTGTTAGAAGTGTTTTGCATGATTTTTGAAGTTTGACCCTGTAATGTCAGAAAACAGCGTTTCAGCGCAGAACAAAGTTGGTTCAGGCAATGCAAGCTGAATCTCGGTCCAACTTTAAATTTGCAGTCTGTGCATGAATAAAACCTATTTTGCAACACAGAGAAACATATCTGAAGGTGTTAGAAGTGTTTTGCATGATTTTTGAAGTTTGACCCTGAAATGTCAGAAAACAGCGTTTCAGCGCAGAACAAAGTTGGTTCAGGCAATGCAAGCTGAATCTATGTCCAACTTTAAATTTGCAGTCTGTGCATGAATAAAACCTATTTTGCAACACAGAGAAACATATCTGAAGGTGTTAGAAGTGTTTTGCATCATTTTTGAAGTTTGACCCTGTAATGTCAGAAAACAGCGTTTCAGCGCAGAACAAAGTTGGTTCAGGCAATGCAAGCTGAATCTCGGTCCAACTTTAAATTTGCAGTCTGTGCATGAATAAAACCTATTTTGCAACACAGAGAAACATATCTGAAGGTGTTAGAAGTGTTTTGCATGATTTTTGAAGTTTGACCCTGTAATGTCAGAAAACAGCGTTTCAGCGCAGAACAAAGTTGGTTCAGGCAATGCAAGCTGAATCTCGGTCCAACTTTAAATTTGCAGTCTGTGCATGAATAAAACCTATTTTGCAACACAGAGAAACATATCTGAAGGTGTTAGAAGTGTTTTGCATGATTTTTGAAGTTTGACCCTGAAATGTCAGAAAACAGCGTTTCAGTGCAGAACAAACTTGGTTCAAGCAATGCAAGCTGAATCTCGGTCAAACTTTAAAATTGCAGTCTGTGCATAAATAAAACCTATTTTGCAACACAGAGAAACATATCTGAAGGTATTAGAAGTGCTTTGCATGATTTTTGAAGTTTGACCCTGTAATGTCAGAAAACAGCGTTTCAGTGCAGAACAAACTTCGTTCAAGTAATGCAAGCTGAATCTCGGTCAAACTTTAAAATTGCAGTCTGTGCATAAATAAAACCTATTTTGCAACACAGAGAAACATATCTGAAGGTGTTAGAAGTGTTTTGCATGATTTTTGAAGTTTGACCCTGAAATGTCAGAAAACAGCTTTTCAGCGCAGAACAAAGTTGGTTCAGGCAATGCAAGCTGAATCTATGTCCAACTTTAAATTTGCAGTCTGTGCATGAATAAAACCTATTTTGCAACACAGAGAAACATATCTGAAGGTGTTAGAAGTGTTTTGCATCATTTTTGAAGTTTGACCCTGTAATGTCAGAAAACAGCGTTTCAGCGCAGAACAAAGTTGGTTCAGGCAATGCAAGCTGAATCTCGGTCCAACTTTAAATTTGCAGTCTGTGCATGAATAAAACCTATTTTGCAACACAGAGAAACATATCTGAAGGTGTTAGAAGTGTTTTGCATGATTTTTGAAGTTTGACCCTGTAATGTCAGAAAACAGCGTTTCAGCGCAGAACAAAGTTGGTTCAGGCAATGCAAGCTGAATCTCGGTCCAACTTTAAATTTGCAGTCTGTGCATGAATAAAACCTATTTTGCAACACAGAGAAACATATCTGAAGGTGTTAGAAGTGTTTTGCATGATTTTTGAAGTTTGACCCTGAAATGTCAGAAAACAGCGTTTCAGTGCAGAACAAACTTGGTTCAAGCAATGCAAGCTGAATCTCGGTCAAACTTTAAAATTGCAGTCTGTGCATAAATAAAACCTATTTTGCAACACAGAGAAACATATCTGAAGGTGTTAGAAGTGTTTTGCATCATTTTTGAAGTTTGACCCTGTAATGTCAGAAAACAGCGTTTCAGCGCAGAACAAAGTTGGTTCAGGCAATGCAAGCTGAATCTCGGTCCAACTTTAAATTTGCAGTCTGTGCATGAATAAAACCTATTTTGCAACACAGAGAAACATATCTGAAGGTGTTAGAAGTGTTTTGCATGATTTTTGAAGTTTGACCCTGAAATGTCAGAAAACAGCGTTTCAGCGCAGAACAAAGTTGGTTCAGGCAATGCAAGCTGAATCTCGGTCCAACTTTAAATTTGCAGTCTGTGCATGAATAAAACCTATTTTGCAACACAGAGAAACATATCTGAAGGTGTTAGAAGTGTTTTGCATGATTTTTGAAGTTTGACCCTGAAATGTCAGAAAACAGCGTTTCAGTGCAGAACAAACTTGGTTCAAGCAATGCAAGCTGAATCTCGGTCAAACTTTAAAATTGCAGTCTGTGCATAAATAAAACCTATTTTGCAACACAGAGAAACATATCTGAAGGTATTAGAAGTGCTTTGCATGATTTTTGAAGTTTGACCCTGTAATGTCAGAAAACAGCGTTTCAGTGCAGAACAAACTTCGTTCAAGTAATGCAAGCTGAATCTCGGTCAAACTTTAAAATTGCAGTCTGTGCATAAATAAAACCTATTTTGCAACACAGAGAAACATATCTGAAGGTGTTAGAAGTGTTTTGCATGATTTTTGAAGTTTGACCCTGAAATGTCAGAAAACAGCTTTTCAGCGCAGAACAAAGTTGGTTCAGGCAATGCAAGCTGAATCTATGTCCAACTTTAAATTTGCAGTCTGTGCATGAATAAAACCTATTTTGCAACACAGAGAAACATATCTGAAGGTGTTAGAAGTGTTTTGCATCATTTTTGAAGTTTGACCCTGTAATGTCAGAAAACAGCGTTTCAGCGCAGAACAAAGTTGGTTCAGGCAATGCAAGCTGAATCTCGGTCCAACTTTAAATTTGCAGTCTGTGCATGAATAAAACCTATTTTGCAACACAGAGAAACATATCTGAAGGTGTTAGAAGTGTTTTGCATGATTTTTGAAGTTTGACCCTGTAATGTCAGAAAACAGCGTTTCAGCGCAGAACAAAGTTGGTTCAGGCAATGCAAGCTGAATCTCGGTCCAACTTTAAATTTGCAGTCTGTGCATGAATAAAACCTATTTTGCAACACAGAGAAACATATCTGAAGGTGTTAGAAGTGTTTTGCATGATTTTTGAAGTTTGACCCTGAAATGTCAGAAAACAGCGTTTCAGTGCAGAACAAACTTGGTTCAAGCAATGCAAGCTGAATCTCGGTCAAACTTTAAAATTGCAGTCTGTGCATAAATAAAACCTATTTTGCAACACAGAGAAACATATCTGAAGGTGTTAGAAGTGTTTTGCATCATTTTTGAAGTTTGACCCTGTAATGTCAGAAAACAGCGTTTCAGCGCAGAACAAAGTTGGTTCAGGCAATGCAAGCTGAATCTCGGTCCAACTTTAAATTTGCAGTCTGTGCATGAATAAAACCTATTTTGCAACACAGAGAAACATATCTGAAGGTGTTAGAAGTGTTTTGCATGATTTTTGAAGTTTGACCCTGAAATGTCAGAAAACAGCGTTTCAGCGCAGAACAAAGTTGGTTCAGGCAATGCAAGCTGAATCTCGGTCCAACTTTAAATTTGCAGTCTGTGCATGAATAAAACCTATTTTGCAACACAGAGAAACATATCTGAAGGTGTTAGAAGTGTTTTGCATGATTTTTGAAGTTTGACCCTGAAATGTCAGAAAACAGCGTTTCAGTGCAGAACAAACTTGGTTCAAGCAATGCAAACTGAATCTCGGTCAAACTTTAAATTTGCAGTCTGTGCATGAATAAAACCTATTTTGCAACACAGAGAAACATATCTGAAGGTGTTAGAAGTGTTTTGCATGATTTTTGAAGTTTGACCCTGAAATGTCAGAAAACAGCGTTTCAGCGCAGAACAAAGTTGGTTCAGGCAATGCAAGCTGAATCTCGGTCCAACTTTAAATTTGCAGTCTGTGCATGAATAAAACCTATTTTGCAACACAGAGAAACATATCTGAAGGTATTAGAAGTGTTTTGCATGATTTTTGAAGTTTGACCCTGTAATGTCAGAAAACAGCGTTTCAGTGCAGAACAAACTTCGTTCAAGTAATGCAAGCTGAATCTCGGTCAAACTTTAAAATTGCAGTCTGTGCATAAATAAAACCTATTTTGCAACACAGAGAAACATATCTGAAGGTGTTAGAAGTGTTATGCATGATTTTTGAAGTTTGACCCTGAAATGTCAGAAAACAGCGTTTCAGCGCAGAACAAAGTTGGTTCAGGCAATGCAAGCTGAATCTCGGTCCAACTTTAAATTTGCAGTCTGTGCATGAATAAAACCTATTTTGCAACACAGAGAAACATATCTGAAGGTATTAGAAGTGTTTTGCATGATTTTTGAAGTTTGACCCTGTAATGTCAGAAAACAGCGTTTCAGTGCAGAACAAACTTCGTTCAAGTAATGCAAGCTGAATCTCGGTCAAACTTTAAAATTGCAGTCTGTGCATAAATAAAACCTATTTTGCAACACAGAGAAACATATCTGAAGGTGTTAGAAGTGTTTTGCATCATTTTTGAAGTTTGACCCTGTAATGTCAGAAAACAGCGTTTCAGCGCAGAACAAAGTTGGTTCAGGCAATGCAAGCTGAATCTCGGTCCAACTTTAAATTTGCAGTCTGTGCATGAATAAAACCTATTTTGCAACACAGAGAAACATATCTGAAGGTGTTAGAAGTGTTTTGCATGATTTTTGAAGTTTGACCCTGAAATGTCAGAAAACAGCGTTTCAGCGCAGAACAAAGTTGGTTCAGGCAATGCAAGCTGAATCTCGGTCCAACTTTAAATTTGCAGTCTGTGCATGAATAAAACCTATTTTGCAACACAGAGAAACATATCTGAAGGTGTTAGAAGTGTTTTGCATGATTTTTGAAGTTTGACCCTGAAATGTCAGAAAACAGCGTTTCAGTGCAGAACAAACTTGGTTCAAGCAATGCAAGCTGAATCTCGGTCAAACTTTAAAATTGCAGTCTGTGCATAAATAAAACCTATTTTGCAACACAGAGAAACATATCTGAAGGTATTAGAAGTGCTTTGCATGATTTTTGAAGTTTGACCCTGTAATGTCAGAAAACAGCGTTTCAGTGCAGAACAAACTTCGTTCAAGTAATGCAAGCTGAATCTCGGTCAAACTTTAAAATTGCAGTCTGTGCATAAATAAAACCTATTTTGCAACACAGAGAAACATATCTGAAGGTGTTAGAAGTGTTTTGCATGATTTTTGAAGTTTGACCCTGAAATGTCAGAAAACAGCTTTTCAGCGCAGAACAAAGTTGGTTCAGGCAATGCAAGCTGAATCTATGTCCAACTTTAAATTTGCAGTCTGTGCATGAATAAAACCTATTTTGCAACACAGAGAAACATATCTGAAGGTGTTAGAAGTGTTTTGCATCATTTTTGAAGTTTGACCCTGTAATGTCAGAAAACAGCGTTTCAGCGCAGAACAAAGTTGGTTCAGGCAATGCAAGCTGAATCTCGGTCCAACTTTAAATTTGCAGTCTGTGCATGAATAAAACCTATTTTGCAACACAGAGAAACATATCTGAAGGTGTTAGAAGTGTTTTGCATGATTTTTGAAGTTTGACCCTGTAATGTCAGAAAACAGCGTTTCAGCGCAGAACAAAGTTGGTTCAGGCAATGCAAGCTGAATCTCGGTCCAACTTTAAATTTGCAGTCTGTGCATGAATAAAACCTATTTTGCAACACAGAGAAACATATCTGAAGGTGTTAGAAGTGTTTTGCATGATTTTTGAAGTTTGACCCTGAAATGTCAGAAAACAGCGTTTCAGTGCAGAACAAACTTGGTTCAAGCAATGCAAGCTGAATCTCGGTCAAACTTTAAAATTGCAGTCTGTGCATAAATAAAACCTATTTTGCAACACAGAGAAACATATCTGAAGGTGTTAGAAGTGTTTTGCATCATTTTTGAAGTTTGACCCTGTAATGTCAGAAAACAGCGTTTCAGCGCAGAACAAAGTTGGTTCAGGCAATGCAAGCTGAATCTCGGTCCAACTTTAAATTTGCAGTCTGTGCATGAATAAAACCTATTTTGCAACACAGAGAAACATATCTGAAGGTGTTAGAAGTGTTTTGCATGATTTTTGAAGTTTGACCCTGAAATGTCAGAAAACAGCGTTTCAGCGCAGAACAAAGTTGGTTCAGGCAATGCAAGCTGAATCTCGGTCCAACTTTAAATTTGCAGTCTGTGCATGAATAAAACCTATTTTGCAACACAGAGAAACATATCTGAAGGTGTTAGAAGTGTTTTGCATGATTTTTGAAGTTTGACCCTGAAATGTCAGAAAACAGCGTTTCAGTGCAGAACAAACTTGGTTCAAGCAATGCAAACTGAATCTCGGTCAAACTTTAAATTTGCAGTCTGTGCATGAATAAAACCTATTTTGCAACACAGAGAAACATATCTGAAGGTGTTAGAAGTGTTTTGCATGATTTTTGAAGTTTGACCCTGAAATGTCAGAAAACAGCGTTTCAGCGCAGAACAAAGTTGGTTCAGGCAATGCAAGCTGAATCTCGGTCCAACTTTAAATTTGCAGTCTGTGCATGAATAAAACCTATTTTGCAACACAGAGAAACATATCTGAAGGTATTAGAAGTGTTTTGCATGATTTTTGAAGTTTGACCCTGTAATGTCAGAAAACAGCGTTTCAGTGCAGAACAAACTTCGTTCAAGTAATGCAAGCTGAATCTCGGTCAAACTTTAAAATTGCAGTCTGTGCATAAATAAAACCTATTTTGCAACACAGAGAAACATATCTGAAGGTGTTAGAAGTGTTATGCATGATTTTTGAAGTTTGACCCTGAAATGTCAGAAAACAGCGTTTCAGCGCAGAACAAAGTTGGTTCAGGCAATGCAAGCTGAATCTCGGTCCAACTTTAAATTTGCAGTCTGTGCATGAATAAAACCTATTTTGCAACACAGAGAAACATATCTGAAGGTATTAGAAGTGTTTTGCATGATTTTTGAAGTTTGACCCTGTAATGTCAGAAAACAGCGTTTCAGTGCAGAACAAACTTCGTTCAAGTAATGCAAGCTGAATCTCGGTCAAACTTTAAAATTGCAGTCTGTGCATAAATAAAACCTATTTTGCAACACAGAGAAACATATCTGAAGGTGTTAGAAGTGTTTTGCATCATTTTTGAAGTTTGACCCTGTAATGTCAGAAAACAGCGTTTCAGCGCAGAACAAAGTTGGTTCAGGCAATGCAAGCTGAATCTCGGTCCAACTTTAAATTTGCAGTCTGTGCATGAATAAAACCTATTTTGCAACACAGAGAAACATATCTGAAGGTGTTAGAAGTGTTTTGCATCATTTTTGAAGTTTGACCCTGTAATGTCAGAAAACAGCGTTTCAGCGCAGAACAAAGTTGGTTCAGGCAATGCAAGCTGAATCTCGGTCCAACTTTAAATTTGCAGTCTGTGCATGAATAAAACCTATTTTGCAACACAGAGAAACATATCTGAAGGTGTTAGAAGTGTTTTGCATGATTTTTGAAGTTTGACCCTGAAATGTCAGAAAACAGCGTTTCAGTGCAGAACAAACTTGGTTCAAGCAATGCAAGCTGAATCTCGGTCAAACTTTAAAATTGCAGTCTGTGCATAAATAAAACCTATTTTGCAACACAGAGAAACATATCTGAAGGTATTAGAAGTGTTTTGCATGATTTTTGAAGTTTGACCCTGTAATGTCAGAAAACAGCGTTTCAGTGCAGAACAAACTTCGTTCAAGTAATGCAAGCTGAATCTCGGTCAAACTTTAAAATTGCAGTCTGTGCATAAATAAAACCTATTTTGCAACACAGAGAAACATATCTGAAGGTGTTAGACAGATGGTGTAGGCACCATCTGTGTAGGCACTCATATCTGAAGGTATTAGAAGTGTTTTGCATGATTTTTGAAGTTTGACCCTGTAATGTCAGAAAACAGCGTTTCAGTGCAGAACAAACTTCGTTCAAGTAATGCAAGCTGAATCTCGGTCCAACTTTAAATTTGCAGTCTGTGCATGAATAAAACCTATTTTGCAACACAGAGAAACATATCTGAAGGTGTTAGAAGTGTTTTGCATGATTTTTGAAGTTTGACCCTGAAATGTCAGAAAACAGCGTTTCAGTGCAGAACAAACTTGGTTCAAGCAATGCAAGCTGAATCTCGGTCAAACTTTAAAATTGCAGTCTGTGCATAAATAAAACCTATTTTGCAACACAGAGAAACATATCTGAAGGTGTTAGAAGTGTTTTGCATCATTTTTGAAGTTTGACCCTGTAATGTCAGAAAACAGCGTTTCAGCGCAGAACAAAGTTGGTTCAGGCAATGCAAGCTGAATCTCGGTCCAACTTTAAATTTGCAGTCTGTGCATGAATAAAACCTATTTTGCAACACAGAGAAACATATCTGAAGGTGTTAGAAGTGTTTTGCATGATTTTTGAAGTTTGACCCTGAAATGTCAGAAAACAGCGTTTCAGCGCAGAACAAAGTTGGTTCAGGCAATGCAAGCTGAATCTCGGTCCAACTTTAAATTTGCAGTCTGTGCATGAATAAAACCTATTTTGCAACACAGAGAAACATATCTGAAGGTGTTAGAAGTGTTTTGCATGATTTTTGAAGTTTGACCCTGAAATGTCAGAAAACAGCGTTTCAGTGCAGAACAAACTTGGTTCAAGCAATGCAAGCTGAATCTCGGTCAAACTTTAAATTTGCAGTCTGTGCATGAATAAAACCTATTTTGCAACACAGAGAAACATATCTGAAGGTGTTAGAAGTGTTTTGCATGATTTTTGAAGTTTGACCCTGAAATGTCAGAAAACAGCGTTTCAGCGCAGAACAAAGTTGGTTCAGGCAATGCAAGCTGAATCTCGGTCCAACTTTAAATTTGCAGTCTGTGCATGAATAAAACCTATTTTGCAACACAGAGAAACATATCTGAAGGTATTAGAAGTGTTTTGCATGATTTTTGAAGTTTGACCCTGTAATGTCAGAAAACAGCGTTTCAGTGCAGAACAAACTTCGTTCAAGTAATGCAAGCTGAATCTCGGTCAAACTTTAAAATTGCAGTCTGTGCATAAATAAAACCTATTTTGCAACACAGAGAAACATATCTGAAGGTGTTAGAAGTGTTTTGCATGATTTTTGAAGTTTGACCCTGAAATGTCAGAAAACAGCGTTTCAGCGCAGAACAAAGTTGGTTCAGGCAATGCAAGCTGAATCTCGGTCCAACTTTAAATTTGCAGTCTGTGCATGAATAAAACCTATTTTGCAACACAGAGAAACATATCTGAAGGTATTAGAAGTGTTTTGCATGATTTTTGAAGTTTGACCCTGTAATGTCAGAAAACAGCGTTTCAGTGCAGAACAAACTTCGTTCAAGTAATGCAAGCTGAATCTCGGTCAAACTTTAAAATTGCAGTCTGTGCATAAATAAAACCTATTTTGCAACACAGAGAAACATATCTGAAGGTGTTAGAAGTGTTTTGCATCATTTTTGAAGTTTGACCCTGTAATGTCAGAAAACAGCGTTTCAGCGCAGAACAAAGTTGGTTCAGGCAATGCAAGCTGAATCTCGGTCCAACTTTAAATTTGCAGTCTGTGCATGAATAAAACCTATTTTGCAACACAGAGAAACATATCTGAAGGTGTTAGAAGTGTTTTGCATCATTTTTGAAGTTTGACCCTGTAATGTCAGAAAACAGCGTTTCAGCGCAGAACAAAGTTGGTTCAGGCAATGCAAGCTGAATCTCGGTCCAACTTTAAATTTGCAGTCTGTGCATGAATAAAACCTATTTTGCAACACAGAGAAACATATCTGAAGGTGTTAGAAGTGTTTTGCATGATTTTTGAAGTTTGACCCTGAAATGTCAGAAAACAGCGTTTCAGTGCAGAACAAACTTGGTTCAAGCAATGCAAGCTGAATCTCGGTCAAACTTTAAAATTGCAGTCTGTGCATAAATAAAACCTATTTTGCAACACAGAGAAACATATCTGAAGGTATTAGAAGTGTTTTGCATGATTTTTGAAGTTTGACCCTGTAATGTCAGAAAACAGCGTTTCAGTGCAGAACAAACTTCGTTCAAGTAATGCAAGCTGAATCTCGGTCAAACTTTAAAATTGCAGTCTGTGCATAAATAAAACCTATTTTGCAACACAGAGAAACATATCTGAAGGTGTTAGACAGATGGTGTAGGCACCATCTGTGTAGGCACTCATATCTGAAGGTATTAGAAGTGTTTTGCATGATTTTTGAAGTTTGACCCTGTAATGTCAGAAAACAGCGTTTCAGTGCAGAACAAACTTCGTTCAAGTAATGCAAGCTGAATCTCGGTCCAACTTTAAATTTGCAGTCTGTGCATGAATAAAACCTATTTTGCAACACAGAGAAACATATCTGAAGGTGTTAGAAGTGTTTTGCATGATTTTTGAAGTTTGACCCTGAAATGTCAGAAAACAGCGTTTCAGTGCAGAACAAACTTGGTTCAAGCAATGCAAGCTGAATCTCGGTCAAACTTTAAAATTGCAGTCTGTGCATAAATAAAACCTATTTTGCAACACAGAGAAACATATCTGAAGGTGTTAGAAGTGTTTTGCATCATTTTTGAAGTTTGACCCTGTAATGTCAGAAAACAGCGTTTCAGCGCAGAACAAAGTTGGTTCAGGCAATGCAAGCTGAATCTCGGTCCAACTTTAAATTTGCAGTCTGTGCATGAATAAAACCTATTTTGCAACACAGAGAAACATATCTGAAGGTGTTAGAAGTGTTTTGCATGATTTTTGAAGTTTGACCCTGAAATGTCAGAAAACAGCGTTTCAGCGCAGAACAAAGTTGGTTCAGGCAATGCAAGCTGAATCTCGGTCCAACTTTAAATTTGCAGTCTGTGCATGAATAAAACCTATTTTGCAACACAGAGAAACATATCTGAAGGTGTTAGAAGTGTTTTGCATGATTTTTGAAGTTTGACCCTGAAATGTCAGAAAACAGCGTTTCAGTGCAGAACAAACTTGGTTCAAGCAATGCAAGCTGAATCTCGGTCAAACTTTAAATTTGCAGTCTGTGCATGAATAAAACCTATTTTGCAACACAGAGAAACATATCTGAAGGTGTTAGAAGTGTTTTGCATGATTTTTGAAGTTTGACCCTGAAATGTCAGAAAACAGCGTTTCAGCGCAGAACAAAGTTGGTTCAGGCAATGCAAGCTGAATCTCGGTCCAACTTTAAATTTGCAGTCTGTGCATGAATAAAACCTATTTTGCAACACAGAGAAACATATCTGAAGGTATTAGAAGTGTTTTGCATGATTTTTGAAGTTTGACCCTGTAATGTCAGAAAACAGCGTTTCAGTGCAGAACAAACTTCGTTCAAGTAATGCAAGCTGAATCTCGGTCAAACTTTAAAATTGCAGTCTGTGCATAAATAAAACCTATTTTGCAACACAGAGAAACATATCTGAAGGTGTTAGAAGTGTTTTGCATGATTTTTGAAGTTTGACCCTGAAATGTCAGAAAACAGCGTTTCAGCGCAGAACAAAGTTGGTTCAGGCAATGCAAGCTGAATCTCGGTCCAACTTTAAATTTGCAGTCTGTGCATGAATAAAACCTATTTTGCAACACAGAGAAACATATCTGAAGGTATTAGAAGTGTTTTGCATGATTTTTGAAGTTTGACCCTGTAATGTCAGAAAACAGCGTTTCAGTGCAGAACAAACTTCGTTCAAGTAATGCAAGCTGAATCTCGGTCAAACTTTAAAATTGCAGTCTGTGCATAAATAAAACCTATTTTGCAACACAGAGAAACATATCTGAAGGTGTTAGAAGTGTTTTGCATCATTTTTGAAGTTTGACCCTGTAATGTCAGAAAACAGCGTTTCAGCGCAGAACAAAGTTGGTTCAGGCAATGCAAGCTGAATCTCGGTCCAACTTTAAATTTGCAGTCTGTGCATGAATAAAACCTATTTTGCAACACAGAGAAACATATCTGAAGGTGTTAGAAGTGTTTTGCATCATTTTTGAAGTTTGACCCTGTAATGTCAGAAAACAGCGTTTCAGCGCAGAACAAAGTTGGTTCAGGCAATGCAAGCTGAATCTCGGTCCAACTTTAAATTTGCAGTCTGTGCATGAATAAAACCTATTTTGCAACACAGAGAAACATATCTGAAGGTGTTAGAAGTGTTTTGCATGATTTTTGAAGTTTGACCCTGAAATGTCAGAAAACAGCGTTTCAGTGCAGAACAAACTTGGTTCAAGCAATGCAAGCTGAATCTCGGTCAAACTTTAAAATTGCAGTCTGTGCATAAATAAAACCTATTTTGCAACACAGAGAAACATATCTGAAGGTATTAGAAGTGTTTTGCATGATTTTTGAAGTTTGACCCTGTAATGTCAGAAAACAGCGTTTCAGTGCAGAACAAACTTCGTTCAAGTAATGCAAGCTGAATCTCGGTCAAACTTTAAAATTGCAGTCTGTGCATAAATAAAACCTATTTTGCAACACAGAGAAACATATCTGAAGGTGTTAGACAGATGGTGTAGGCACCATCTGTGTAGGCACTCATATCTGAAGGTATTAGAAGTGTTTTGCATGATTTTTGAAGTTTGACCCTGTAATGTCAGAAAACAGCGTTTCAGTGCAGAACAAACTTCGTTCAAGTAATGCAAGCTGAATCTCGGTCAAACTTTAAAATTGCAGTCTGTGCATAAATAAAACCTATTTTGCAACACAGAGAAACATATCTGAAGGTGTTAGAAGTGTTTTGCATGATTTTTGAAGTTTGACCCTGAAATGTCAGAAAACAGCGTTTCAGCGCAGAACAAAGTTGGTTCAGGCAATGCAAGCTGAATCTATGTCCAACTTTAAATTTGCAGTCTGTGCATGAATAAAACCTATTTTGCAACACAGAGAAACATATCTGAAGGTGTTAGAAGTGTTTTGCATCATTTTTGAAGTTTGACCCTGTAATGTCAGAAAACAGCGTTTCAGCGCAGAACAAAGTTGGTTCAGGCAATGCAAGCTGAATCTCGGTCCAACTTTAAATTTGCAGTCTGTGCATGAATAAAACCTATTTTGCAACACAGAGAAACATATCTGAAGGTGTTAGAAGTGTTTTGCATGATTTTTGAAGTTTGACCCTGTAATGTCAGAAAACAGCGTTTCAGCGCAGAACAAAGTTGGTTCAGGCAATGCAAGCTGAATCTCGGTCCAACTTTAAATTTGCAGTCTGTGCATGAATAAAACCTATTTTGCAACACAGAGAAACATATCTGAAGGTGTTAGAAGTGTTTTGCATGATTTTTGAAGTTTGACCCTGAAATGTCAGAAAACAGCGTTTCAGTGCAGAACAAACTTGGTTCAAGCAATGCAAGCTGAATCTCGGTCAAACTTTAAAATTGCAGTCTGTGCATAAATAAAACCTATTTTGCAACACAGAGAAACATATCTGAAGGTATTAGAAGTGTTTTGCATGATTTTTGAAGTTTGACCCTGTAATGTCAGAAAACAGCGTTTCAGTGCAGAACAAACTTCGTTCAAGTAATGCAAGCTGAATCTCGGTCAAACTTTAAAATTGCAGTCTGTGCATAAATAAAACCTATTTTGCAACACAGAGAAACATATCTGAAGGTGTTAGAAGTGTTTTGCATGATTTTTGAAGTTTGACCCTGAAATGTCAGAAAACAGCGTTTCAGCGCAGAACAAAGTTGGTTCAGGCAATGCAAGCTGAATCTATGTCCAACTTTAAATTTGCAGTCTGTGCATGAATAAAACCTATTTTGCAACACAGAGAAACATATCTGAAGGTGTTAGAAGTGTTTTGCATGATTTTTGAAGTTTGACCCTGAAATGTCAGAAAACAGCGTTTCAGCGCAGAACAAAGTTGGTTCAGGCAATGCAAGCTGAATCTCGGTCCAACTTTAAATTTGCAGTCTGTGCATGAATAAAACCTATTTTGCAACACAGAGAAACATATCTGAAGGTGTTAGAAGTGTTTTGCATGATTTTTGAAGTTTGACCCTGAAATGTCAGAAAACAGCGTTTCAGTGCAGAACAAACTTGGTTCAAGCAATGCAAGCTGAATCTCGGTCAAACTTTAAATTTGCAGTCTGTGCATGAATAAAACCTATTTTGCAACACAGAGAAACATATCTGAAGGTGTTAGAAGTGTTTTGCATGATTTTTGAAGTTTGACCCTGAAATGTCAGAAAACAGCGTTTCAGCGCAGAACAAAGTTGGTTCAGGCAATGCAAGCTGAATCTCGGTCCAACTTTAAATTTGCAGTCTGTGCATGAATAAAACCTATTTTGCAACACAGAGAAACATATCTGAAGGTATTAGAAGTGTTTTGCATGATTTTTGAAGTTTGACCCTGTAATGTCAGAAAACAGCGTTTCAGTGCAGAACAAACTTCGTTCAAGTAATGCAAGCTGAATCTCGGTCAAACTTTAAAATTGCAGTCTGTGCATAAATAAAACCTATTTTGCAACACAGAGAAACATATCTGAAGGTGTTAGAAGTGTTTTGCATGATTTTTGAAGTTTGACCCTGAAATGTCAGAAAACAGCGTTTCAGCGCAGAACAAAGTTGGTTCAGGCAATGCAAGCTGAATCTCGGTCCAACTTTAAATTTGCAGTCTGTGCATGAATAAAACCTATTTTGCAACACAGAGAAACATATCTGAAGGTATTAGAAGTGTTTTGCATGATTTTTGAAGTTTGACCCTGTAATGTCAGAAAACAGCGTTTCAGTGCAGAACAAACTTCGTTCAAGTAATGCAAGCTGAATCTCGGTCAAACTTTAAAATTGCAGTCTGTGCATAAATAAAACCTATTTTGCAACACAGAGAAACATATCTGAAGGTGTTAGAAGTGTTTTGCATGATTTTTGAAGTTTGACCCTGAAATGTCAGAAAACAGCGTTTCAGCGCAGAACAAAGTTGGTTCAGGCAATGCAAGCTGAATCTATGTCCAACTTTAAATTTGCAGTCTGTGCATGAATAAAACCTATTTTGCAACACAGAGAAACATATCTGAAGGTGTTAGAAGTGTTTTGCATCATTTTTGAAGTTTGACCCTGTAATGTCAGAAAACAGCGTTTCAGCGCAGAACAAAGTTGGTTCAGGCAATGCAAGCTGAATCTCGGTCCAACTTTAAATTTGCAGTCTGTGCATGAATAAAACCTATTTTGCAACACAGAGAAACATATCTGAAGGTGTTAGAAGTGTTTTGCATGATTTTTGAAGTTTGACCCTGTAATGTCAGAAAACAGCGTTTCAGCGCAGAACAAAGTTGGTTCAGGCAATGCAAGCTGAATCTCGGTCCAACTTTAAATTTGCAGTCTGTGCATGAATAAAACCTATTTTGCAACACAGAGAAACATATCTGAAGGTGTTAGAAGTGTTTTGCATGATTTTTGAAGTTTGACCCTGAAATGTCAGAAAACAGCGTTTCAGTGCAGAACAAACTTGGTTCAAGCAATGCAAGCTGAATCTCGGTCAAACTTTAAAATTGCAGTCTGTGCATAAATAAAACCTATTTTGCAACACAGAGAAACATATCTGAAGGTGTTAGAAGTGTTTTGCATCATTTTTGAAGTTTGACCCTGTAATGTCAGAAAACAGCGTTTCAGCGCAGAACAAAGTTGGTTCAGGCAATGCAAGCTGAATCTCGGTCCAACTTTAAATTTGCAGTCTGTGCATGAATAAAACCTATTTTGCAACACAGAGAAACATATCTGAAGGTGTTAGAAGTGTTTTGCATGATTTTTGAAGTTTGACCCTGAAATGTCAGAAAACAGCGTTTCAGCGCAGAACAAAGTTGGTTCAGGCAATGCAAGCTGAATCTCGGTCCAACTTTAAATTTGCAGTCTGTGCATGAATAAAACCTATTTTGCAACACAGAGAAACATATCTGAAGGTGTTAGAAGTGTTTTGCATGATTTTTGAAGTTTGACCCTGAAATGTCAGAAAACAGCGTTTCAGTGCAGAACAAACTTGGTTCAAGCAATGCAAGCTGAATCTCGGTCAAACTTTAAATTTGCAGTCTGTGCATGAATAAAACCTATTTTGCAACACAGAGAAACATATCTGAAGGTGTTAGAAGTGTTTTGCATGATTTTTGAAGTTTGACCCTGAAATGTCAGAAAACAGCGTTTCAGCGCAGAACAAAGTTGGTTCAGGCAATGCAAGCTGAATCTCGGTCCAACTTTAAATTTGCAGTCTGTGCATGAATAAAACCTATTTTGCAACACAGAGAAACATATCTGAAGGTATTAGAAGTGTTTTGCATGATTTTTGAAGTTTGACCCTGTAATGTCAGAAAACAGCGTTTCAGTGCAGAACAAACTTCGTTCAAGTAATGCAAGCTGAATCTCGGTCAAACTTTAAAATTGCAGTCTGTGCATAAATAAAACCTATTTTGCAACACAGAGAAATATATCTGAAGGTGTTAGAAGTGTTTTGCATGATTTTTGAAGTTTGACCCTGAAATGTCAGAAAACAGCGTTTCAGCGCAGAACAAAGTTGGTTCAGGCAATGCAAGCTGAATCTATGTCCAACTTTAAATTTGCAGTCTGTGCATGAATAAAACCTATTTTGCAACACAGAGAAACATATCTGAAGGTGTTAGAAGTGTTTTGCATCATTTTTGAAGTTTGACCCTGTAATGTCAGAAAACAGCGTTTCAGCGCAGAACAAAGTTGGTTCAGGCAATGCAAGCTGAATCTCGGTCCAACTTTAAATTTGCAGTCTGTGCATGAATAAAACCTATTTTGCAACACAGAGAAACATATCTGAAGGTGTTAGAAGTGTTTTGCATGATTTTTGAAGTTTGACCCTGTAATGTCAGAAAACAGCATTTCAGCGCAGAACAAAGTTGGTTCAGGCAATGCAAGCTGAATCTCGGTCCAACTTTAAATTTGCAGTCTGTGCATGAATAAAACCTATTTTGCAACACAGAGAAACATATCTGAAGGTGTTAGAAGTGTTTTGCATGATTTTTGAAGTTTGACCCTGAAATGTCAGAAAACAGCGTTTCAGTGCAGAACAAACTTGGTTCAAGCAATGCAAGCTGAATCTCGGTCAAACTTTAAAATAGCAGTCTGTGCATAAATAAAACCTATTTTGCAACACAGAGAAACATATCTGAAGGTATTAGAAGTGTTTTGCATGATTTTTGAAGTTTGACCCTGTAATGTCAGAAAACAGCGTTTCAGTGCAGAACAAACTTCGTTCAAGTAATGCAAGCTGAATCTCGGTCAAACTTTAAAATTGCAGTCTGTGCATAAATAAAACCTATTTTGCAACACAGAGAAACATATCTGAAGGTGTTAGAAGTGTTTTGCATGATTTTTGAAGTTTGACCCTGAAATGTCAGAAAACAGCGTTTCAGCGCAGAACAAAGTTGGTTCAGGCAATGCAAGCTGAATCTATGTCCAACTTTAAATTTGCAGTCTGTGCATGAATAAAACCTATTTTGCAACACAAAGAAACATATCTGAAGGTGTTAGAAGTGTTTTGCATCATTTTTGAAGTTTGACCCTGTAATGTCAGAAAACAGCGTTTCAGCGCAGAACAAAGTTGGTTCAGGCAATGCAAGCTGAATCTCGGTCCAACTTTAAATTTGCAGTCTGTGCATGAATAAAACCTATTTTGCAACACAGAGAAACATATCTGAAGGTGTTAGAAGTGTTTTGCATGATTTTTGAAGTTTGACCCTGTAATGTCAGAAAACAGCGTTTCAGCGCAGAACAAAGTTGGTTCAGGCAATGCAAGCTGAATCTCGGTCCAACTTTAAATTTGCAGTCTGTGCATGAATAAAACCTATTTTGCAACACAGAGAAACATATCTGAAGGTGTTAGAAGTGTTTTGCATGATTTTTGAAGTTTGACCCTGTAATGTCAGAAAACAGCGTTTCAGCGCAGAACAAAGTTGGTTCAGGCAATGCAAGCTGAATCTATGTCCAACTTTAAATTTGCAGTCTGTGCATGAATAAAACCTATTTTGCAACACAGAGAAACATATCTGAAGGTGTTAGAAGTGTTTTGCATGATTTTTGAAGTTTGACCCTGTAATGTCAGAAAACAGCGTTTCAGCGCAGAACAAAGTTGGTTCAGGCAATGCAAGCTGAATCTCGGTCCAACTTTAAATTTGCAGTCTGTGCATGAATAAAACCTATTTTGCAACACAGAGAAACATATCTGAAGGTGTTAGAAGTGTTTTGCATGATTTTTGAAGTTTGACCCTGAAATGTCAGAAAACAGCGTTTCAGCGCAGAACAAAGTTGGTTCAGGCAATGCAAGCTGAATCTCGGTCCAACTTTAAATTTGCAGTCTGTGCATGAATAAAACCTATTTTGCAACACAGAGAAACATATCTGAAGGTGTTAGAAGTGTTTTGCATGATTTTTGAAGTTTGACCCTGAAATGTCAGAAAACAGCGTTTCAGTGCAGAACAAACTTGGTTCAAGCAATGCAAGCTGAATCTCGGTCAAACTTTAAAATTGCAGTCTGTGCATAAATAAAACCTATTTTGCAACACAGAGAAACATATCTGAAGGTATTAGAAGTGCTTTGCATGATTTTTGAAGTTTGACCCTGTAATGTCAGAAAACAGCGTTTCAGTGCAGAACAAACTTCGTTCAAGTAATGCAAGCTGAATCTCGGTCAAACTTTAAAATTGCAGTCTGTGCATAAATAAAACCTATTTTGCAACACAGAGAAACATATCTGAAGGTGTTAGAAGTGTTTTGCATGATTTTTGAAGTTTGACCCTGAAATGTCAGAAAACAGCTTTTCAGCGCAGAACAAAGTTGGTTCAGGCAATGCAAGCTGAATCTATGTCCAACTTTAAATTTGCAGTCTGTGCATGAATAAAACCTATTTTGCAACACAGAGAAACATATCTGAAGGTGTTAGAAGTGTTTTGCATCATTTTTGAAGTTTGACCCTGTAATGTCAGAAAACAGCGTTTCAGCGCAGAACAAAGTTGGTTCAGGCAATGCAAGCTGAATCTCGGTCCAACTTTAAATTTGCAGTCTGTGCATGAATAAAACCTATTTTGCAACACAGAGAAACATATCTGAAGGTGTTAGAAGTGTTTTGCATGATTTTTGAAGTTTGACCCTGTAATGTCAGAAAACAGCGTTTCAGCGCAGAACAAAGTTGGTTCAGGCAATGCAAGCTGAATCTCGGTCCAACTTTAAATTTGCAGTCTGTGCATGAATAAAACCTATTTTGCAACACAGAGAAACATATCTGAAGGTGTTAGAAGTGTTTTGCATGATTTTTGAAGTTTGACCCTGAAATGTCAGAAAACAGCGTTTCAGTGCAGAACAAACTTGGTTCAAGCAATGCAAGCTGAATCTCGGTCAAACTTTAAAATTGCAGTCTGTGCATAAATAAAACCTATTTTGCAACACAGAGAAACATATCTGAAGGTGTTAGAAGTGTTTTGCATCATTTTTGAAGTTTGACCCTGTAATGTCAGAAAACAGCGTTTCAGCGCAGAACAAAGTTGGTTCAGGCAATGCAAGCTGAATCTCGGTCCAACTTTAAATTTGCAGTCTGTGCATGAATAAAACCTATTTTGCAACACAGAGAAACATATCTGAAGGTGTTAGAAGTGTTTTGCATGATTTTTGAAGTTTGACCCTGAAATGTCAGAAAACAGCGTTTCAGCGCAGAACAAAGTTGGTTCAGGCAATGCAAGCTGAATCTCGGTCCAACTTTAAATTTGCAGTCTGTGCATGAATAAAACCTATTTTGCAACACAGAGAAACATATCTGAAGGTGTTAGAAGTGTTTTGCATGATTTTTGAAGTTTGACCCTGAAATGTCAGAAAACAGCGTTTCAGTGCAGAACAAACTTGGTTCAAGCAATGCAAGCTGAATCTCGGTCAAACTTTAAATTTGCAGTCTGTGCATGAATAAAACCTATTTTGCAACACAGAGAAACATATCTGAAGGTGTTAGAAGTGTTTTGCATGATTTTTGAAGTTTGACCCTGAAATGTCAGAAAACAGCGTTTCAGCGCAGAACAAAGTTGGTTCAGGCAATGCAAGCTGAATCTCGGTCCAACTTTAAATTTGCAGTCTGTGCATGAATAAAACCTATTTTGCAACACAGAGAAACATATCTGAAGGTATTAGAAGTGTTTTGCATGATTTTTGAAGTTTGACCCTGTAATGTCAGAAAACAGCGTTTCAGTGCAGAACAAACTTCGTTCAAGTAATGCAAGCTGAATCTCGGTCAAACTTTAAAATTGCAGTCTGTGCATAAATAAAACCTATTTTGCAACACAGAGAAACATATCTGAAGGTGTTAGAAGTGTTATGCATGATTTTTGAAGTTTGACCCTGAAATGTCAGAAAACAGCGTTTCAGCGCAGAACAAAGTTGGTTCAGGCAATGCAAGCTGAATCTCGGTCCAACTTTAAATTTGCAGTCTGTGCATGAATAAAACCTATTTTGCAACACAGAGAAACATATCTGAAGGTATTAGAAGTGTTTTGCATGATTTTTGAAGTTTGACCCTGTAATGTCAGAAAACAGCGTTTCAGTGCAGAACAAACTTCGTTCAAGTAATGCAAGCTGAATCTCGGTCAAACTTTAAAATTGCAGTCTGTGCATAAATAAAACCTATTTTGCAACACAGAGAAACATATCTGAAGGTGTTAGAAGTGTTTTGCATCATTTTTGAAGTTTGACCCTGTAATGTCAGAAAACAGCGTTTCAGCGCAGAACAAAGTTGGTTCAGGCAATGCAAGCTGAATCTCGGTCCAACTTTAAATTTGCAGTCTGTGCATGAATAAAACCTATTTTGCAACACAGAGAAACATATCTGAAGGTGTTAGAAGTGTTTTGCATCATTTTTGAAGTTTGACCCTGTAATGTCAGAAAACAGCGTTTCAGCGCAGAACAAAGTTGGTTCAGGCAATGCAAGCTGAATCTCGGTCCAACTTTAAATTTGCAGTCTGTGCATGAATAAAACCTATTTTGCAACACAGAGAAACATATCTGAAGGTGTTAGAAGTGTTTTGCATGATTTTTGAAGTTTGACCCTGAAATGTCAGAAAACAGCGTTTCAGTGCAGAACAAACTTGGTTCAAGCAATGCAAGCTGAATCTCGGTCAAACTTTAAAATTGCAGTCTGTGCATAAATAAAACCTATTTTGCAACACAGAGAAACATATCTGAAGGTATTAGAAGTGTTTTGCATGATTTTTGAAGTTTGACCCTGTAATGTCAGAAAACAGCGTTTCAGTGCAGAACAAACTTCGTTCAAGTAATGCAAGCTGAATCTCGGTCAAACTTTAAAATTGCAGTCTGTGCATAAATAAAACCTATTTTGCAACACAGAGAAACATATCTGAAGGTGTTAGACAGATGGTGTAGGCACCATCTGTGTAGGCACTCATATCTGAAGGTATTAGAAGTGTTTTGCATGATTTTTGAAGTTTGACCCTGTAATGTCAGAAAACAGCGTTTCAGTGCAGAACAAACTTCGTTCAAGTAATGCAAGCTGAATCTCGGTCCAACTTTAAATTTGCAGTCTGTGCATGAATAAAACCTATTTTGCAACACAGAGAAACATATCTGAAGGTGTTAGAAGTGTTTTGCATGATTTTTGAAGTTTGACCCTGAAATGTCAGAAAACAGCGTTTCAGTGCAGAACAAACTTGGTTCAAGCAATGCAAGCTGAATCTCGGTCAAACTTTAAAATTGCAGTCTGTGCATAAATAAAACCTATTTTGCAACACAGAGAAACATATCTGAAGGTATTAGAAGTGTTTTGCATGATTTTTGAAGTTTGACCCTGTAATGTCAGAAAACAGCGTTTCAGTGCAGAACAAACTTCGTTCAAGTAATGCAAGCTGAATCTCGGTCAAACTTTAAAATTGCAGTCTGTGCATAAATAAAACCTATTTTGCAACACAGAGAAACATATCTGAAGGTGTTAGACAGATGGTGTAGGCACCATCTGTGTAGGCACTCATATCTGAAGGTATTAGAAGTGTTTTGCATGATTTTTGAAGTTTGACCCTGTAATGTCAGAAAACAGCGTTTCAGTGCAGAACAAACTTCGTTCAAGTAATGCAAGCTGAATCTCGGTCAAACTTTAAAATTGCAGTCTGTGCATAAATAAAACCTATTTTGCAACACAGAGAAACATATCTGAAGGTGTTAGAAGTGTTTTGCATGATTTTTGAAGTTTGACCCTGAAATGTCAGAAAACAGCGTTTCAGCGCAGAACAAAGTTGGTTCAGGCAATGCAAGCTGAATCTATGTCCAACTTTAAATTTGCAGTCTGTGCATGAATAAAACCTATTTTGCAACACAGAGAAACATATCTGAAGGTGTTAGAAGTGTTTTGCATCATTTTTGAAGTTTGACCCTGTAATGTCAGAAAACAGCGTTTCAGCGCAGAACAAAGTTGGTTCAGGCAATGCAAGCTGAATCTCGGTCCAACTTTAAATTTGCAGTCTGTGCATGAATAAAACCTATTTTGCAACACAGAGAAACATATCTGAAGGTGTTAGAAGTGTTTTGCATGATTTTTGAAGTTTGACCCTGTAATGTCAGAAAACAGCGTTTCAGCGCAGAACAAAGTTGGTTCAGGCAATGCAAGCTGAATCTCGGTCCAACTTTAAATTTGCAGTCTGTGCATGAATAAAACCTATTTTGCAACACAGAGAAACATATCTGAAGGTGTTAGAAGTGTTTTGCATGATTTTTGAAGTTTGACCCTGAAATGTCAGAAAACAGCGTTTCAGTGCAGAACAAACTTGGTTCAAGCAATGCAAGCTGAATCTCGGTCAAACTTTAAAATTGCAGTCTGTGCATAAATAAAACCTATTTTGCAACACAGAGAAACATATCTGAAGGTATTAGAAGTGTTTTGCATGATTTTTGAAGTTTGACCCTGTAATGTCAGAAAACAGCGTTTCAGTGCAGAACAAACTTCGTTCAAGTAATGCAAGCTGAATCTCGGTCAAACTTTAAAATTGCAGTCTGTGCATAAATAAAACCTATTTTGCAACACAGAGAAACATATCTGAAGGTGTTAGAAGTGTTTTGCATGATTTTTGAAGTTTGACCCTGAAATGTCAGAAAACAGCGTTTCAGCGCAGAACAAAGTTGGTTCAGGCAATGCAAGCTGAATCTATGTCCAACTTTAAATTTGCAGTCTGTGCATGAATAAAACCTATTTTGCAACACAGAGAAACATATCTGAAGGTGTTAGAAGTGTTTTGCATCATTTTTGAAGTTTGACCCTGTAATGTCAGAAAACAGCGTTTCAGCGCAGAACAAAGTTGGTTCAGGCAATGCAAGCTGAATCTCGGTCCAACTTTAAATTTGCAGTCTGTGCATGAATAAAACCTATTTTGCAACACAGAGAAACATATCTGAAGGTGTTAGAAGTGTTTTGCATGATTTTTGAAGTTTGACCCTGTAATGTCAGAAAACAGCGTTTCAGCGCAGAACAAAGTTGGTTCAGGCAATGCAAGCTGAATCTCGGTCCAACTTTAAATTTGCAGTCTGTGCATGAATAAAACCTATTTTGCAACACAGAGAAACATATCTGAAGGTGTTAGAAGTGTTTTGCATGATTTTTGAAGTTTGACCCTGAAATGTCAGAAAACAGCGTTTCAGTGCAGAACAAACTTGGTTCAAGCAATGCAAGCTGAATCTCGGTCAAACTTTAAAATTGCAGTCTGTGCATAAATAAAACCTATTTTGCAACACAGAGAAACATATCTGAAGGTGTTAGAAGTGTTTTGCATCATTTTTGAAGTTTGACCCTGTAATGTCAGAAAACAGCGTTTCAGCGCAGAACAAAGTTGGTTCAGGCAATGCAAGCTGAATCTCGGTCCAACTTTAAATTTGCAGTCTGTGCATGAATAAAACCTATTTTGCAACACAGAGAAACATATCTGAAGGTGTTAGAAGTGTTTTGCATGATTTTTGAAGTTTGACCCTGAAATGTCAGAAAACAGCGTTTCAGCGCAGAACAAAGTTGGTTCAGGCAATGCAAGCTGAATCTCGGTCCAACTTTAAATTTGCAGTCTGTGCATGAATAAAACCTATTTTGCAACACAGAGAAACATATCTGAAGGTGTTAGAAGTGTTTTGCATGATTTTTGAAGTTTGACCCTGAAATGTCAGAAAACAGCGTTTCAGTGCAGAACAAACTTGGTTCAAGCAATGCAAGCTGAATCTCGGTCAAACTTTAAATTTGCAGTCTGTGCATGAATAAAACCTATTTTGCAACACAGAGAAACATATCTGAAGGTGTTAGAAGTGTTTTGCATGATTTTTGAAGTTTGACCCTGAAATGTCAGAAAACAGCGTTTCAGCGCAGAACAAAGTTGGTTCAGGCAATGCAAGCTGAATCTCGGTCCAACTTTAAATTTGCAGTCTGTGCATGAATAAAACCTATTTTGCAACACAGAGAAACATATCTGAAGGTATTAGAAGTGTTTTGCATGATTTTTGAAGTTTGACCCTGTAATGTCAGAAAACAGCGTTTCAGTGCAGAACAAACTTCGTTCAAGTAATGCAAGCTGAATCTCGGTCAAACTTTAAAATTGCAGTCTGTGCATAAATAAAACCTATTTTGCAACACAGAGAAATATATCTGAAGGTGTTAGAAGTGTTTTGCATGATTTTTGAAGTTTGACCCTGAAATGTCAGAAAACAGCGTTTCAGCGCAGAACAAAGTTGGTTCAGGCAATGCAAGCTGAATCTATGTCCAACTTTAAATTTGCAGTCTGTGCATGAATAAAACCTATTTTGCAACACAGAGAAACATATCTGAAGGTGTTAGAAGTGTTTTGCATCATTTTTGAAGTTTGACCCTGTAATGTCAGAAAACAGCGTTTCAGCGCAGAACAAAGTTGGTTCAGGCAATGCAAGCTGAATCTCGGTCCAACTTTAAATTTGCAGTCTGTGCATGAATAAAACCTATTTTGCAACACAGAGAAACATATCTGAAGGTGTTAGAAGTGTTTTGCATGATTTTTGAAGTTTGACCCTGTAATGTCAGAAAACAGCATTTCAGCGCAGAACAAAGTTGGTTCAGGCAATGCAAGCTGAATCTCGGTCCAACTTTAAATTTGCAGTCTGTGCATGAATAAAACCTATTTTGCAACACAGAGAAACATATCTGAAGGTGTTAGAAGTGTTTTGCATGATTTTTGAAGTTTGACCCTGAAATGTCAGAAAACAGCGTTTCAGTGCAGAACAAACTTGGTTCAAGCAATGCAAGCTGAATCTCGGTCAAACTTTAAAATAGCAGTCTGTGCATAAATAAAACCTATTTTGCAACACAGAGAAACATATCTGAAGGTATTAGAAGTGTTTTGCATGATTTTTGAAGTTTGACCCTGTAATGTCAGAAAACAGCGTTTCAGTGCAGAACAAACTTCGTTCAAGTAATGCAAGCTGAATCTCGGTCAAACTTTAAAATTGCAGTCTGTGCATAAATAAAACCTATTTTGCAACACAGAGAAACATATCTGAAGGTGTTAGAAGTGTTTTGCATGATTTTTGAAGTTTGACCCTGAAATGTCAGAAAACAGCGTTTCAGCGCAGAACAAAGTTGGTTCAGGCAATGCAAGCTGAATCTATGTCCAACTTTAAATTTGCAGTCTGTGCATGAATAAAACCTATTTTGCAACACAAAGAAACATATCTGAAGGTGTTAGAAGTGTTTTGCATCATTTTTGAAGTTTGACCCTGTAATGTCAGAAAACAGCGTTTCAGCGCAGAACAAAGTTGGTTCAGGCAATGCAAGCTGAATCTCGGTCCAACTTTAAATTTGCAGTCTGTGCATGAATAAAACCTATTTTGCAACACAGAGAAACATATCTGAAGGTGTTAGAAGTGTTTTGCATGATTTTTGAAGTTTGACCCTGTAATGTCAGAAAACAGCGTTTCAGCGCAGAACAAAGTTGGTTCAGGCAATGCAAGCTGAATCTCGGTCCAACTTTAAATTTGCAGTCTGTGCATGAATAAAACCTATTTTGCAACACAGAGAAACATATCTGAAGGTGTTAGAAGTGTTTTGCATGATTTTTGAAGTTTGACCCTGTAATGTCAGAAAACAGCGTTTCAGCGCAGAACAAAGTTGGTTCAGGCAATGCAAGCTGAATCTCGGTCCAACTTTAAATTTGCAGTCTGTGCATGAATAAAACCTATTTTGCAACACAGAGAAACATATCTGAAGGTGTTAGAAGTGTTTTGCATGATTTTTGAAGTTTGACCCTGAAATGTCAGAAAACAGCGTTTCAGTGCAGAACAAACTTGGTTCAAGCAATGCAAGCTGAATCTCGGTCAAACTTTAAAATTGCAGTCTGTGCATAAATAAAACCTATTTTGCAACACAGAGAAACATATCTGAAGGTGTTAGAAGTGTTTTGCATCATTTTTGAAGTTTGACCCTGTAATGTCAGAAAACAGCGTTTCAGCGCAGAACAAAGTTGGTTCAGGCAATGCAAGCTGAATCTCGGTCCAACTTTAAATTTGCAGTCTGTGCATGAATAAAACCTATTTTGCAACACAGAGAAACATATCTGAAGGTGTTAGAAGTGTTTTGCATGATTTTTGAAGTTTGACCCTGAAATGTCAGAAAACAGCGTTTCAGCGCAGAACAAAGTTGGTTCAGGCAATGCAAGCTGAATCTCGGTCCAACTTTAAATTTGCAGTCTGTGCATGAATAAAACCTATTTTGCAACACAGAGAAACATATCTGAAGGTGTTAGAAGTGTTTTGCATGATTTTTGAAGTTTGACCCTGAAATGTCAGAAAACAGCGTTTCAGTGCAGAACAAACTTGGTTCAAGCAATGCAAGCTGAATCTCGGTCAAACTTTAAATTTGCAGTCTGTGCATGAATAAAACCTATTTTGCAACACAGAGAAACATATCTGAAGGTGTTATAAGTGTTTTGCATGATTTTTGAAGTTTGACCCTGAAATGTCAGAAAACAGCGTTTCAGCGCAGAACAAAGTTGGTTCAGGCAATGCAAGCTGAATCTCGGTCCAACTTTAAATTTGCAGTCTGTGCATGAATAAAACCTATTTTGCAACACAGAGAAACATATCTGAAGGTATTAGAAGTGTTTTGCATGATTTTTGAAGTTTGACCCTGTAATGTCAGAAAACAGCGTTTCAGTGCAGAACAAACTTCGTTCAAGTAATGCAAGCTGAATCTCGGTCAAACTTTAAAATTGCAGTCTGTGCATAAATAAAACCTATTTTGCAACACAGAGAAACATATCTGAAGGTGTTAGAAGTGTTTTGCATGATTTTTGAAGTTTGACCCTGAAATGTCAGAAAACAGCGTTTCAGCGCAGAACAAAGTTGGTTCAGGCAATGCAAGCTGAATCTATGTCCAACTTTAAATTTGCAGTCTGTGCATGAATAAAACCTATTTTGCAACACAGAGAAACATATCTGAAGGTGTTAGAAGTGTTTTGCATCATTTTTGAAGTTTGACCCTGTAATGTCAGAAAACAGCGTTTCAGCGCAGAACAAAGTTGGTTCAGGCAATGCAAGCTGAATCTCGGTCCAACTTTAAATTTGCAGTCTGTGCATGAATAAAACCTATTTTGCAACACAGAGAAACATATCTGAAGGTGTTAGAAGTGTTTTGCATGATTTTTGAAGTTTGACCCTGAAATGTCAGAAAACAGCGTTTCAGTGCAGAACAAACTTGGTTCAAGCAATGCAAGCTGAATCTCGGTCAAACTTTAAAATTGCAGTCTGTGCATGAATAAAACCTATTTTGCAACACAGAAAAACATATCTGAAGGTGTTAGAAGTGTTTTGCATGATTTTTGAAGTTTGACCCTGAAATGTCAGAAAACAGCGTTTCAGTGCAGAACAAACTTGGTTCAAGCAATGCAAGCTGAATCTCGGTCAAACTTTAAATTTGCAGTCTGTGCATGAATAAAACCTATTTTGCAACACAGAGAAACATATCTTAAGGTGTTAGAAGTGTTTTGCATGATTTTTGAAGTTTGACCCTGAAATGTCAGAAAACAGCGTTTCAGCGCAGAACAAAGTTGGTTCAGGCAATGCAAGCTGAATCTCGGTCCAACTTTAAATTTGCAGTCTGTGCATGAATAAAACCTATTTTGCAACACAGAGAAACATATCTGAAGGTATTAGAAGTGTTTTGCATGATTTTTGAAGTTTGACCCTGTAATGTCAGAAAACAGCGTTTCAGTGCAGAACAAACTTCGTTCAAGTAATGCAAGCTGAATCTCGGTCAAACTTTAAAATTGCAGTCTGTGCATAAATAAAACCTATTTTGCAACACAGAGAAACATATCTGAAGGTGTTAGAAGTGTTTTGCATGATTTTTGAAGTTTGACCCTGAAATGTCAGAAAACAGCGTTTCAGCGCAGAACAAAGTTGGTTCAGGCAATGCAAGCTGAATATCGGTCCAACTTTAAATTTGCAGTCTGTGCATGAATGAAACCTATTTTGCAACACAGAGAAACATATCTGAAGGTATTAGAAGTGTTTTGCATGATTTTTGAAGTTTGACCCTGTAATGTCAGAAAACAGCGTTTCAGTGCAGAACAAACTTCGTTCAAGTAATGCAAGCTGAATCTCGGTCAAACTTTAAAATTGCAGTCTGTGCATAAATAAAACCTATTTTGCAACACAGAGAAACATATCTGAAGGTGTTAGAAGTGTTTTGCATGATTTTTGAAGTTTGACCCTGAAATGTCAGAAAACAGCGTTTCAGCGCAGAACAAAGTTGGTTCAGGCAATGCAAGCTGAATCTATGTCCAACTTTAAATTTGCAGTCTGTGCATGAATAAAACCTATTTTGCAACACAGAGAAACATATCTGAAGGTGTTAGAAGTGTTTTGCATCATTTTTGAAGTTTGACCCTGAAATGTCAGAAAACAGCGTTTCAGTGCAGAACAAACTTGGTTCAAGCAATGCAAGCTGAATCTCGGTCAAACTTTAAAATTGCAGTTTGTGCATAAATAAAACCTATTTTGCAACACAGAGAAACATATCTGAAGGTGTTAGAAGTGTTTTGCATCATTTTTGAAGTTTGACCCTGTAATGTCAGAAAACAGCGTTTCAGCGCAGAACAAAGTTGGTTCAGGCAATGCAAGCTGAATCTCGGTCCAACTTTAAATTTGCAGTCTGTGCATGAATAAAACCTATTTTGCAACACAGAGAAACATATCTGAAGGTGTTAGAAGTGTTTTGCATGATTTTTGAAGTTTGACCCTGAAATGTCAGAAAACAGCGTTTCAGCGCAGAACAAAAATGGTTCAGGCAATGCAAGCTGAATCTCGGTCCAACTTTAAATTTGCAGTCTGTGCATGAATAAAACCTATTTTGCAACACAGAGAAACATATCTGAAGGTGTTAGAAGTGTTTTGCATGATTTTTGAAGTTTGACCCTGAAATGTCAGAAAACAGCGTTTCAGTGCAGAACAAACTTGGTTCAAGCAATGCAAGCTGAATCTCGGTCAAACTTTAAATTTGCAGTCTGTGCATGAATAAAACCTATTTTGCAACACAGAGAAACATATCTGAAGGTGTTAGAAGTGTTTTGCATGATTTTTGAAGTTTGACCCTGAAATGTCAGAAAACAGCGTTTCAGCGCAGAACAAAGTTGGTTCAGGCAATGCAAGCTGAATCTCGGTCCAACTTTAAATTTGCAGTCTGTGCATGAATAAAACCTATTTTGCAACACAGAGAAACATATCTGAAGGTATTAGAAGTGTTTTGCATCATTTTTGAAGTTTGACCCTGTAATGTCAGAAAACAGCGTTTCAGTGCAGAACAAACTTCGTTCAAGTAATGCAAGCTGAATCTCGGTCAAACTTTAAAATTGCAGTCTGTGCATAAATAAAACCTATGTTGCAACACAGAGAAACATATCTGAAGGTGTTAGAAGTGTTTTGCATGATTTTTGAAGTTTGACCCTGAAATGTCAGAAAACAGCGTTTCAGCGCAGAACAAAGTTGGTTCAGGCAATGCAAGCTGAATCTATGTCCAACTTTAAATTTGCAGTCTGTGCATGAATAAAACCTATTTTGCAACACAGAGAAACATATCTGAAGGTGTTAGAAGTGTTTTGCATCATTTTTGAAGTTTGACCCTGTAATGTCAGAAAACAGCGTTTCAGCGCAGAACAAAGTTGGTTCAGGCAATGCAAGCTGAATCTCGGTCCAACTTTAAATTTGCAGTCTGTGCATGAATAAAACCTATTTTGCAACACAGAGAAACATATCTGAAGGTGTTAGAAGTGTTTTGCATGATTTTTGAAGTTTGACCCTGAAATGTCAGAAAACAGCGCTTCAGTGCAGAACAAACTTGGTTCAAGCAATGCAAGCTGAATCTCGGTCAAACTTTAAAATTGCAGTCTGTGCATAAATAAAACCTATTTTGCAACACAGAGAAACATATCTGAACGTGTTAGAAGTGTTTTGCATGATTTTTGAAGTTTGACCCTGAAATGTCAGAAAACAGCGTTTCAGCGCAGAACAAAGTTGGTTCAGGCAATGCAAGCTGAATCTCGGTCCAACTTTAAATTTGCAGTCTGTGCATGAATAAAACCTATTTTGCAACACAGAGAAACATATCTGAAGGTATTAGAAGTGTTTTGCATGATTTTTGAAGTTTGACCCTGTAATGTCAGAAAACAGCGTTTCAGTGCAGAACAAACTTCGTTCAAGTAATGCAAGCTGAATCTCGGTCAAACTTTAAAATTGCAGTCTGTGCATAAATAAAACCTATTTTGCAACACAGAGAAACATATCTGAAGGTGTTAGAAGTGTTTTGCATGATTTTTGAAGTTTGACCCTGAAATGTCAGAAAACAGCGTTTCAGCGCAGAACAAAGTTGGTTCAGGCAATGCAAGCTGAATCTATGTCCAACTTTAAATTTGCAGTCTGTGCATGAATAAAACCTATTTTGCAACACAGAGAAACATATCTGAAGGTGTTAGAAGTGTTTTGCATCATTTTTGAAGTTTGACCCTGTAATGTCAGAAAACAGCGTTTCAGCGCAGAACAAAGTTGGTTCAGGCAATGCAAGCTGAATCTCGGTCCAACTTTAAATTTGCAGTCTGTGCATGAATAAAACCTATTTTGCAACACAGAGAAACATATCTGAAGGTGTTAGAAGTGTTTTGCATGATTTTTGAAGTTTGACCCTGAAATGTCAGAAAACAGCGTTTCAGTGCAGAACAAACTTGGTTCAAGCAATGCAAGCTGAATCTCGGTCAAACTTTAAATTTGCAGTCTGTGCATGAATAAAACCTATTTTGCAACACAGAGAAACATATCTGAAGGTGTTAGAAGTGTTTTGCATGATTTTTGAAGTTTGACCCTGAAATGTCAGAAAACAGCGTTTCAGCGCAGAACAAAGTTGGTTCAGGCAATGCAAGCTGAATCTCGGTCCAACTTTAAATTTGCAGTCTGTGCATGAATAAAACCTATTTTGCAACACAGAGAAACATATCTGAAGGTATTAGAAGTGTTTTGCATGATTTTTGAAGTTTGACCCTGTAATGTCAGAAAACAGCGTTTCAGTGCAGAACAAACTTCGTTCAAGTAATGCAAGCTGAATCTCGGTCAAACTTTAAAATTGCAGTCTGTGCATAAATAAAACCTATTTTGCAACACAGAGAAACATATCTGAAGGTGTTAGAAGTGTTTTGCATGATTTTTGAAGTTTGACCCTGAAATGTCAGAAAACAGCGTTTCAGCGCAGAACAAAGTTGGTTCAGGCAATGCAAGCTGAATCTCGGTCCAACTTTAAATTTGCAGTCTGTGCATGAATAAAACCTATTTTGCAACACAGAGAAACATATCTGAAGGTATTAGAAGTGTTTTGCATGATTTTTGAAGTTTGACCCTGTAATGTCAGAAAACAGCGTTTCAGTGCAGAACAAACTTCGTTCAAGTAATGCAAGCTGAATCTCGGTCAAACTTTAAAATTGCAGTCTGTGCATAAATAAAACCTATTTTGCAACACAGAGAAACATATCTGAAGGTGTTAGAAGTGTTTTGCATGATTTTTGAAGTTTGACCCTGAAATGTCAGAAAACAGCGTTTCAGCGCAGAACAAAGTTGGTTCAGGCAATGCAAGCTGAATCTATGTCCAACTTTAAATTTGCAGTCTGTGCATGAATAAAACCTATTTTGCAACACAGAGAAACATATCTGAAGGTGTTAGAAGTGTTTTGCATCATTTTTGAAGTTTGACCCTGTAATGTCAGAAAACAGCGTTTCAGCGCAGAACAAAGTTGGTTCAGGCAATGCAAGCTGAATCTCGGTCCAACTTTAAATTTGCAGTCTGTGCATGAATAAAACCTATTTTGCAACACAGAGAAACATATCTGAAGGTGTTAGAAGTGTTTTGCATGATTTTTGAAGTTTGACCCTGTAATGTCAGAAAACAGCGTTTCAGCGCAGAACAAAGTTGGTTCAGGCAATGCAAGCTGAATCTCGGTCCAACTTTAAATTTGCAGTCTGTGCATGAATAAATCCTATTTTGCAACACAGAGAAACATATCTGAAGGTGTCAGAAGTGTTTTGCATGATTTTTGAAGTTTGACCCTGAAATGTCAGAAAACAGCGTTTCAGTGCAGAACAAACTTGGTTCAAGCAATGCAAGCTGAATCTCGGTCAAACTTTAAAATTGCAGTCTGTGCATAAATAAAACCTATTTTGCAACACAGAGAAACATATCTGAAGGTGTTAGAAGTGTTTTGCATCATTTTTGAAGTTTGACCCTGTAATGTCAGAAAACAGCGTTTCAGCGCAGAACAAAGTTGGTTCAGGCAATGCAAGCTGAATCTCGGTCCAACTTTAAATTTGCAGTCTGTGCATGAATAAAACCTATTTTGCAACACAGAGAAACATATCTGAAGGTGTTAGAAGTGTTTTGCATGATTTTTGAAGTTTGACCCTGAAATGTCAGAAAACAGCGTTTCAGCGCAGAACAAAGTTGGTTCAGGCAATGCAAGCTGAATCTCGGTCCAACTTTAAATTTGCAGTCTGTGCATGAATAAAACCTATTTTGCAACACAGAGAAACATATCTGAAGGTGTTAGAAGTGTTTTGCATGATTTTTGAAGTTTGACCCTGAAATGTCAGAAAACAGCGTTTCAGTGCAGACGAACTTGGTTCAAGCAATGCAAGCTGAATCTCGGTCAAACTTTAAATTTGCAGTCTGTGCATGAATAAAACCTATTTTGCAACACAGAGAAACATATCTGAAGGTGTTAGAAGTGTTTTGCATGATTTTTGAAGTTTGACCCTGAAATGTCAGAAAACAGCGTTTCAGCGCAGAACAAAGTTGGTTCAGGCAATGCAAGCTGAATCTCGGTCCAACTTTAAATTTGCAGTCTGTGCATGAATAAAACCTATTTTGCAACACAGAGAAACATATCTGAAGGTATTAGAAGTGTTTTGCATGATTTTTGAAGTTTGACCCTGTAATGTCAGAAAACAGCGTTTCAGTGCAGAACAAACTTCGTTCAAGTAATGCAAGCTGAATCTCGGTCAAACTTTAAAATTGCAGTCTGTGCATAAATAAAACCTATTTTGCAACACAGAGAAATATATCTGAAGGTGTTAGAAGTGTTTTGCATGATTTTTGAAGTTTGACCCTGAAATGTCAGAAAACAGCGTTTCAGCGCAGAACAAAGTTGGTTCAGGCAATGCAAGCTGAATCTATGTCCAACTTTAAATTTGCAGTCTGTGCATGAATAAAACCTATTTTGCAACACAGAGAAACATATCTGAAGGTGTTAGAAGTGTTTTGCATCATTTTTGAAGTTTGACCCTGTAATGTCAGAAAACAGCGTTTCAGCGCAGAACAAAGTTGGTTCAGGCAATGCAAGCTGAATCTCGGTCCAACTTTAAATTTGCAGTCTGTGCATGAATAAAACCTATTTTGCAACACAGAGAAACATATCTGAAGGTGTTAGAAGTGTTTTGCATGATTTTTGAAGTTTGACCCTGTAATGTCAGAAAACAGCATTTCAGCGCAGAACAAAGTTGGTTCAGGCAATGCAAGCTGAATCCCGGTCCAACTTTAAATTTGCAGTCTGTGCATGAATAAAACCTATTTTGCAACACAGAGAAACATATCTGAAGGTGTTAGAAGTGTTTTGCATGATTTTTGAAGTTTGACCCTGAAATGTCAGAAAACAGCGTTTCAGTGCAGAACAAACTTGGTTCAAGCAATGCAAGCTGAATCTCGGTCAAACTTTAAAATTGCAGTCTGTGCATAAATAAAACCTATTTTGCAACACAGAGAAACATATCTGAAGGTATTAGAAGTGTTTTGCATGATTTTTGAAGTTTGACCCTGTAATGTCAGAAAACAGCGTTTCAGTGCAGAACAAACTTCGTTCAAGTAATGCAAGCTGAATCTCGGTCAAACTTTAAAATTGCAGTCTGTGCATAAATAAAACCTATTTTGCAACACAGAGAAACATATCTGAAGGTGTTAGAAGTGTTTTGCATGATTTTTGAAGTTTGACCCTGAAATGTCAGAAAACAGCGTTTCAGCGCAGAACAAAGTTGGTTCAGGCAATGCAAGCTGAATCTATGTCCAACTTTAAATTTGCAGTCTGTGCATGAATAAAACCTATTTTGCAACACAAAGAAACATATCTGAAGGTGTTAGAAGTGTTTTGCATCATTTTTGAAGTTTGACCCTGTAATGTCAGAAAACAGCGTTTCAGCGCAGAACAAAGTTGGTTCAGGCAATGCAAGCTGAATCTCGGTCCAACTTTAAATTTGCAGTCTGTGCATGAATAAAACCTATTTTGCAACACAGAGAAACATATCTGAAGGTGTTAGAAGTGTTTTGCATGATTTTTGAAGTTTGACCCTGTAATGTCAGAAAACAGCGTTTCAGCGCAGAACAAAGTTGGTTCAGGCAATGCAAGCTGAATCTCGGTCCAACTTTAAATTTGCAGTCTGTGCATGAATAAAACCTATTTTGCAACACAGAGAAACATATCTGAAGGTGTTAGAAGTGTTTTGCATGATTTTTGAAGTTTGACCCTGTAATGTCAGAAAACAGCGTTTCAGTGCAGAACAAACTTGGTTCAAGCAATGCAAGCTGAATCTCGGTCAAACTTTAAAATTGCAGTCTGTGCATAAATAAAACCTATTTTGCAACACAGAGAAACATATCTGAAGGTGTTAGAAGTGTTTTGCATCATTTTTGAAGTTTGACCCTGTAATGTCAGAAAACAGCGTTTCAGCGCAGAACAAAGTTGGTTCAGGCAATGCAAGCTGAATCTCGGTCCAACTTTAAATTTGCAGTCTGTGCATGAATAAAACCTATTTTGCAACACAGAGAAACATATCTGAAGGTGTTAGAAGTGTTTTGCATGATTTTTGAAGTTTGACCCTGTAATGTCAGAAAACAGCGTTTCAGCGCAGAACAAAGTTGGTTCAGGCAATGCAAGCTGAATCTCGGTCCAACTTTAAATTTGCAGTCTGTGCATGAATAAAACCTATTTTGCAACACAGAGAAACATATCTGTAGGTGTTAGAAGTGTTTTGCATGATTTTTGAAGTTTGACCCTGTAATGTCAGAAAACAGCGTTTCAGCGCAGAACAAAGTTGGTTCAGGCAATGCAAGCTGAATCTCGGTCCAACTTTAAATTTGCAGTCTGTGCATGAATAAAACCTATTTTGCAACACAGAGAAACATATCTGAAGGTGTTAGAAGTGTTTTGCATGATTTTTGAAGTTTGACCCTGAAATGTCAGAAAACAGCGTTTCAGTGCAGAACAAACTTGGTTCAAGCAATGCAAGCTGAATCTCGGTCAAACTTTAAAATTGCAGTCTGTGCATAAATAAAACCTATTTTGCAACACAGAGAAACATATCTGAAGGTGTTAGAAGTGTTTTGCATCATTTTTGAAGTTTGACCCTGTAATGTCAGAAAACAGCGTTTCAGCGCAGAACAAAGTTGGTTCAGGCAATGCAAGCTGAATCTCGGTCCAACTTTAAATTTGCAGTCTGTGCATGAATAAAACCTATTTTGCAACACAGAGAAACATATCTGAAGGTGTTAGAAGTGTTTTGCATGATTTTTGAAGTTTGACCCTGAAATGTCAGAAAACAGCGTTTCAGCGCAGAACAAAGTTGGTTCAGGCAATGCAAGCTGAATCTCGGTCCAACTTTAAATTTGCAGTCTGTGCATGAATAAAACCTATTTTGCAACACAGAGAAACATATCTGAAGGTGTTAGAAGTGTTTTGCATGATTTTTGAAGTTTGACCCTGAAATGTCAGAAAACAGCGTTTCAGTGCAGAACAAACTTGGTTCAAGCAATGCAAGCTGAATCTCGGTCAAACTTTAAATTTGCAGTCTGTGCATGAATAAAACCTATTTTGCAACACAGAGAAACATATCTGAAGGTGTTAGAAGTGTTTTGCATGATTTTTGAAGTTTGACCCTGAAATGTCAGAAAACAGCGTTTCAGCGCAGAACAAAGTTGGTTCAGGCAATGCAAGCTGAATCTCGGTCCAACTTTAAATTTGCAGTCTGTGCATGAATAAAACCTATTTTGCAACACAGAGAAACATATCTGAAGGTATTAGAAGTGTTTTGCATGATTTTTGAAGTTTGACCCTGTAATGTCAGAAAACAGCGTTTCAGTGCAGAACAAACTTCGTTCAAGTAATGCAAGCTGAATCTCGGTCAAACTTTAAAATTGCAGTCTGTGCATAAATAAAACCTATTTTGCAACACAGAGAAACATATCTGAAGGTGTTAGAAGTGTTTTGCATGATTTTTGAAGTTTGACCCTGAAATGTCAGAAAACAGCGTTTCAGCGCAAAACAAAGTTGGTTCAGGCAATGCAAGCTGAATCTATGTCCAACTTTAAATTTGCAGTCTGTGCATGAATAAAACCTATTTTGCAACACAGAGAAACATATCTGAAGGTGTTAGAAGTGTTTTGCATCATTTTTGAAGTTTGACCTTGTAATGTCAGAAAACAGCGTTTCAGCGCAAAACAAAGTTGGTTCAGGCAATGCAAGCTGAATCTCGGTCCAACTTTAAATTTGCAGTCTGTGCATGAATAAAACCTATTTTGCAACACAGAGAAACATATCTGAAGGTGTTAGAAGTGTTTTGCATGATTTTTGAAGTTTGACCCTGAAATGTCAGAAAACAGCGTTTCAGTGCAGAACAAACTTGGTTCAAGCAATGCAAGCTGAATCTCGGTCAAACTTTAAAATTGCAGTCTGTGCATGAATAAAACCTATTTTGCAACACAGAAAAACATATCTGAAGGTGTTAGAAGTGTTTTGCATGATTTTTGAAGTTTGACCCTGAAATGTCAGAAAACAGCGTTTCAGCGCAGAACAAAGTTGGTTCAGGCAATGCAAGCTGAATCTCGGTCCAACTTTAAATTTGCAGTCTGTGCATGAATAAAACCTATTTTGCAACACAGAGAAACATATCTGAAGGTGTTAGAAGTGTTTTGCATCATTTTTGAAGTTTGACCCTGAAATGTCAGAAAACAGCGTTTCAGTGCAGAACAAACTTGGTTCAAGCAATGCAAGCTGAATCTCGGTCAAACTTTAAATTTGCAGTCTGTGCATGAATAAAACCTATTTTGCAACACAGAGAAACATATCTTAAGGTGTTAGAAGTGTTTTGCATGATTTTTGAAGTTTGACCCTGAAATGTCAGAAAACAGCGTTTCAGCGCAGAACAAAGTTGGTTCAGGCAATGCAAGCTGAATCTCGGTCCAACTTTAAATTTGCAGTCTGTGCATGAATAAAACCTATTTTGCAACACAGAGAAACATATCTGAAGGTATTAGAAGTGTTTTGCATGATTTTTGAAGTTTGACCCTGTAATGTCAGAAAACAGCGTTTCAGTGCAGAACAAACTTCGTTCAAGTAATGCAAGCTGAATCTCGGTCAAACTTTAAAATTGCAGTCTGTGCATAAATAAAACCTATTTTGCAACACAGAGAAACATATCTGAAGGTGTTAGAAGTGTTTTGCATGATTTTTGAAGTTTGACCCTGAAATGTCAGAAAACAGCGTTTCAGCGCAGAACAAAGTTGGTTCAGGCAATGCAAGC
The DNA here is from genome assembly GCF_049309525.1 of Garra rufa. Lineage (NCBI taxonomy): Eukaryota > Metazoa > Chordata > Actinopteri > Cypriniformes > Cyprinidae > Garra > Garra rufa. The sequence continues at coordinate 1,867,904 of NC_133382.1, forward strand.
TGAATATCGGTCCAACTTTAAATTTGCAGTCTGTGCATGAATGAAACCTATTTTGCAACACAGAGAAACATATCTGAAGGTATTAGAAGTGTTTTGCATCATTTTTGAAGTTTGACCCTGTAATGTCAGAAAACAGCGTTTCAGTGCAGAACAAACTTCGTTCAAGTAATGCAAGCTGAATCTCGGTCAAACTTTAAAATTGCAGTCTGTGCATAAATAAAACCTATTTTGCAACACAGAGAAACATATCTGAAGGTGTTAGAAGTGTTTTGCATGATTTTTGAAGTTTGACCCTGAAATGTCAGAAAACAGCGTTTCAGCGCAGAACAAAGTTGGTTCAGGCAATGCAAGCTGAATCTATGTCCAACTTTAAATTTGCAGTCTGTGCATGAATAAAACCTATTTTGCAACACAGAGAAACATATCTGAAGGTGTTAGAAGTGTTTTGCATCATTTTTGAAGTTTGACCCTGAAATGTCAGAAAACAGCGTTTCAGTGCAGAACAAACTTGGTTCAAGCAATGCAAGCTGAATCTCGGTCAAACTTTAAAATTGCAGTTTGTGCATGAATAAAACCTATTTTGCAACACAGAGAAACATATCTGAAGGTGTTAGAAGTGTTTTGCATCATTTTTGAAGTTTGACCCTGTAATGTCAGAAAACAGCGTTTCAGCGCAGAACAAAGTTGGTTCAGGCAATGCAAGCTGAATCTCGGTCCAACTTTAAATTTGCAGTCTGTGCATGAATAAAACCTATTTTGCAACACAGAGAAACATATCTGAAGGTGTTAGAAGTGTTTTGCATGATTTTTGAAGTTTGACCCTGAAATGTCAGAAAACAGCGTTTCAGCGCAGAACAAAAATGGTTCAGGCAATGCAAGCTGAATCTCGGTCCAACTTTAAATTTGCAGTCTGTGCATGAATAAAACCTATTTTGCAACACAGAGAAACATATCTGAAGGTGTTAGAAGTGTTTTGCATGATTTTTGAAGTTTGACCCTGAAATGTCAGAAAACAGCGTTTCAGCGCAGAACAAAGTTGGTTCAGGCAATGCAAGCTGAATCTCGGTCCAACTTTAAATTTGCAGTCTGTGCATGAATAAAACCTATTTTGCAACACAGAGAAACATATCTGAAGGTATTAGAAGTGTTTTGCATGATTTTTGAAGTTTGACCCTGTAATGTCAGAAAACAGCGTTTCAGTGCAGAACAAACTTCGTTCAAGTAATGCAAGCTGAATCTCGGTCAAACTTTAAAATTGCAGTCTGTGCATAAATAAAACCTATGTTGCAACACAGAGAAACATATCTGAAGGTGTTAGAAGTGTTTTGCATGATTTTTGAAGTTTGACCCTGAAATGTCAGAAAACAGCGTTTCAGCGCAGAACAAAGTTGGTTCAGGCAATGCAAGCTGAATCTATGTCCAACTTTAAATTTGCAGTCTGTGCATGAATAAAACCTATTTTGCAACACAGAGAAACATATCTGAAGGTGTTAGAAGTGTTTTGCATCATTTTTGAAGTTTGACCCTGTAATGTCAGAAAACAGCGTTTCAGCGCAGAACAAAGTTGGTTCAGGCAATGCAAGCTGAATCTCGGTCCAACTTTAAATTTGCAGTCTGTGCATGAATAAAACCTATTTTGCAACACAGAGAAACATATCTGAAGGTGTTAGAAGTGTTTTGCATGATTTTTGAAGTTTGACCCTGAAATGTCAGAAAACAGCGTTTCAGCGCAGAACAAAGTTGGTTCAGGCAATGCAAGCTGAATCTATGTCCAACTTTAAATTTGCAGTCTGTGCATGAATAAAACCTATTTTGCAACACAGAGAAACATATCTGAAGGTGTTAGAAGTGTTTTGCATCATTTTTGAAGTTTGACCCTGAAATGTCAGAAAACAGCGTTTCAGTGCAGAACAAACTTGGTTCAAGCAATGCAAGCTGAATCTCGGTCAAACTTTAAAATTGCAGTTTGTGCATAAATAAAACCTATTTTGCAACACAGAGAAACATATCTGAAGGTGTTAGAAGTGTTTTGCATCATTTTTGAAGTTTGACCCTGTAATGTCAGAAAACAGCGTTTCAGCGCAGAACAAAGTTGGTTCAGGCAATGCAAGCTGAATCTCGGTCCAACTTTAAATTTGCAGTCTGTGCATGAATAAAACCTATTTTGCAACACAGAGAAACATATCTGAACGTGTTAGAAGTGTTTTGCATGATTTTTGAAGTTTGACCCTGAAATGTCAGAAAACAGCGTTTCAGCGCAGAACAAAAATGGTTCAGGCAATGCAAGCTGAATCTCGGTCCAACTTTAAATTTGCAGTCTGTGCATGAATAAAACCTATTTTGCAACACAGAGAAACATATCTGAAGGTGTTAGAAGTGTTTTGCATGATTTTTGAAGTTTGACCCTGAAATGTCAGAAAACAGCGTTTCAGTGCAGAACAAACTTGGTTCAAGCAATGCAAGCTGAATCTCGGTCAAACTTTAAATTTGCAGTCTGTGCATGAATAAAACCTATTTTGCAACACAGAGAAACATATCTGAAGGTGTTAGAAGTGTTTTGCATGATTTTTGAAGTTTGACCCTGAAATGTCAGAAAACAGCGTTTCAGCGCAGAACAAAGTTGGTTCAGGCATTGCAAGCTGAATCTCGGTCCAACTTTAAATTTGCAGTCTGTGCATGAATAAAACCTATTTTGCAACACAGAGAAACATATCTGAAGGTATTAGAAGTGTTTTGCATGATTTTTGAAGTTTGACCCTGTAATGTCAGAAAACAGCGTTTCAGTGCAGAACAAACTTCGTTCAAGTAATGCAAGCTGAATCTCGGTCAAACTTTAAAATTGCAGTCTGTGCATAAATAAAACCTATGTTGCAACACAGAGAAACATATCTGAAGGTGTTAGAAGTGTTTTGCATGATTTTTGAAGTTTGACCCTGAAATGTCAGAAAACAGCGTTTCAGCGCAGAACAAAGTTGGTTCAGGCAATGCAAGCTGAATCTATGTCCAACTTTAAATTTGCAGTCTGTGCATGAATAAAACCTATTTTGCAACACAGAGAAACATATCTGAAGGTGTTAGAAGTGTTTTGCATCATTTTTGAAGTTTGACCCTGTAATGTCAGAAAACAGCGTTTCAGCGCAGAACAAAGTTGGTTCAGGCAATGCAAGCTGAATCTCGGTCCAACTTTAAATTTGCAGTCTGTGCATGAATAAAACCTATTTTGCAACACAGAGAAACATATCTGAAGGTGTTAGAAGTGTTTTGCATGATTTTTGAAGTTTGACCCTGAAATGTCAGAAAACAGCGCTTCAGTGCAGAACAAACTTGGTTCAAGCAATGCAAGCTGAATCTCGGTCAAACTTTAAAATTGCAGTCTGTGCATAAATAAAACCTATTTTGCAACACAGAGAAACATATCTGAACGTGTTAGAAGTGTTTTGCATGATTTTTGAAGTTTGACCCTGAAATGTCAGAAAACAGCGTTTCAGCGCAGAACAAAGTTGGTTCAGGCAATGCAAGCTGAATCTCGGTCCAACTTTAAATTTGCAGTCTGTGCATGAATAAAACCTATTTTGCAACACAGAGAAACATATCTGAAGGTATTAGAAGTGTTTTGCATGATTTTTGAAGTTTGACCCTGTAATGTCAGAAAACAGCGTTTCAGTGCAGAACAAACTTCGTTCAAGTAATGCAAGCTGAATCTCGGTCAAACTTTAAAATTGCAGTCTGTGCATAAATAAAACCTATTTTGCAACACAGAGAAACATATCTGAAGGTGTTAGAAGTGTTTTGCATGATTTTTGAAGTTTGACCCTGAAATGTCAGAAAACAGCGTTTCAGCGCAGAACAAAGTTGGTTCAGGCAATGCAAGCTGAATCTATGTCCAACTTTAAATTTGCAGTCTGTGCATGAATAAAACCTATTTTGCAACACAGAGAAACATATCTGAAGGTGTTAGAAGTGTTTTGCATCATTTTTGAAGTTTGACCCTGTAATGTCAGAAAACAGCGTTTCAGCGCAGAACAAAGTTGGTTCAGGCAATGCAAGCTGAATCTCGGTCCAACTTTAAATTTGCAGTCTGTGCATGAATAAAACCTATTTTGCAACACAGAGAAACATATCTGAAGGTGTTAGAAGTGTTTTGCATGATTTTTGAAGTTTGACCCTGAAATGTCAGAAAACAGCGTTTCAGCGCAGAACAAAGTTGGTTCAGGCAATGCAAGCTGAATCTATGTCCAACTTTAAATTTGCAGTCTGTGCATGAATAAAACCTATTTTGCAACACAGAGAAACATATCTGAAGGTGTTAGAAGTGTTTTGCATCATTTTTGAAGTTTGACCCTGTAATGTCAGAAAACAGCGTTTCAGCGCAGAACAAAGTTGGTTCAGGCAATGCAAGCTGAATCTCGGTCCAACTTTAAATTTGCAGTCTGTGCATGAATAAAACCTATTTTGCAACACAGAGAAACATATCTGAAGGTGTTAGAAGTGTTTTGCATGATTTTTGAAGTTTGAACCTGAAATGTCAGAAAACAGCGTTTCAGTGCAGAACAAACTTGGTTCAAGCTATGCAAGCTGAATCTCGGTCAAACTTTAAAATTGCAGTCTGTGCATAAATAAAACCTATTTTGCAACACAGAGAAACATATCTGAACGTGTTAGAAGTGTTTTGCATGATTTTTGAAGTTTGACCCTGAAATGTCAGAAAACAGCGTTTCAGCGCAGAACAAAGTTGGTTCAGGCAATGCAAGCTGAATCTCGGTCCAACTTTAAATTTGCAGTCTGTGCATGAATAAAACCTATTTTGCAACACAGAGAAACATATCTGAAGGTATTAGAAGTGTTTTGCATGATTTTTGAAGTTTCACCCTGTAATGTCAGAAAACAGCGTTTCAGTGCAGAACAAACTTCGTTCAAGTAATGCAAGCTGAATCTCGGTCAAACTTTAAAATTGCAGTCTGTGCATAAATAAAACCTATTTTGCAACACAGAGAAACATATCTGAAGGTGTTAGAAGTGTTTTGCATGATTTTTGAAGTTTGACCCTGAAATGTCAGAAAACAGCGTTTCAGCGCAGAACAAAGTTGGTTCAGGCAATGCAAGCTGAATCTATGTCCAACTTTAAATTTGCAGTCTGTGCATGAATAAAACCTATTTTGCAACACAGAGAAACATATCTGAAGGTGTTAGAAGTGTTTTGCATCATTTTTGAAGTTTGACCCTGTAATGTCAGAAAACAGCGTTTCAGCGCAGAACAAAGTTGGTTCAGGCAATGCAAGCTGAATCTCGGTCCAACTTTAAATTTGCAGTCTGTGCATGAATAAAACCTATTTTGCAACACAGAGAAACATATCTGAAGGTGTTAGAAGTGTTTTGCATGATTTTTGAAGTTTGACCCTGAAATGTCAGAAAACAGCGTTTCAGCGCAGAACAAAGTTGGTTCAGGCAATGCAAGCTGAATCTATGTCCAACTTTAAATTTGCAGTCTGTGCATGAATAAAACCTATTTTGCAACACAGAGAAACATATCTGAAGGTGTTAGAAGTGTTTTGCATCATTTTTGAAGTTTGACCCTGTAATGTCAGAAAACAGCGTTTCAGCGCAGAACAAAGTTGGTTCAGGCAATGCAAGCTGAATCTCGGTCCAACTTTAAATTTGCAGTCTGTGCATGAATAAAACCTATTTTGCAACACAGAGAAACATATCTGAAGGTGTTAGAAGTGTTTTGCATGATTTTTGAAGTTTGAACCTGAAATGTCAGAAAACAGCGTTTCAGTGCAGAACAAACTTGGTTCAAGCAATGCAAGCTGAATCTCGGTCAAACTTTAAAATTGCAGTCTGTGCATAAATAAAACCTATTTTGCAACACAGAGAAACATATCTGAAGGTGTTAGAAGTGTTTTGCATCATTTTTGAAGTTTGACCCTGTAATGTCAGAAAACAGCGTTTCAGCGCAGAACAAAGTTGGTTCAGGCAATGCAAGCTGAATCTCGGTCCAACTTTAAATTTGCAGTCTGTGCATGAATAAAACCTATTTTGCAACACAGAGAAACATATCTGAAGGTGTTAGAAGTGTTTTGCATGATTTTTGAAGTTTGACCCTGAAATGTCAGAAAACAGCGTTTCAGCGCAGAACAAAGTTGGTTCAGGCAATGCAAGCTGAATCTCGGTCCAACTTTAAATTTGCAGTCTGTGCATGAATAAAACCTATTTTGCAACACAGAGAAACATATCTGAAGGTGTTAGAAGTGTTTTGCATGATTTTTGAAGTTTGACCCTGAAATGTCAGAAAACAGCGTTTCAGTGCAGAACAAACTTGGTTCAAGCAATGCAAGCTGAATCTCGGTCAAACTTTAAATTTGCAGTCTGTGCATGAATAAAACCTATTTTGCAACACAGAGAAACATATCTGAAGGTGTTAGAAGTGTTTTGCATGATTTTTGAAGTTTGACCCTGAAATGTCAGAAAACAGCGTTTCAGCGCAGAACAAAGTTGGTTCAGGCAATGCAAGCTGAATCTCGGTCCAACTTTAAATTTGCAGTCTGTGCATGAATAAAACCTATTTTGCAACACAGAGAAACATATCTGAAGGTATTAGAAGTGTTTTGCATGATTTTTGAAGTTTGACCCTGTAATGTCAGAAAACAGCGTTTCAGTGCAGAACAAACTTCGTTCAAGTAATGCAAGCTGAATCTCGGTCAAACTTTAAAATTGCAGTCTGTGCATAAATAAAACCTATTTTGCAACACAGAGAAACATATCTGAAGGTGTTAGAAGTGTTTTGCATGATTTTTGAAGTTTGACCCTGAAATGTCAGAAAACAGCGTTTCAGCGCAGAACAAAGTTGGTTCAGGCAATGCAAGCTGAATCTATGTCCAACTTTAAATTTGCAGTCTGTGCATGAATAAAACCTATTTTGCAACACAGAGAAACATATCTGAAGGTGTTAGAAGTGTTTTGCATCATTTTTGAAGTTTGACCCTGTAATGTCAGAAAACAGCGTTTCAGCGCAGAACAAAGTTGGTTCAGGCAATGCAAGCTGAATCTCGGTCCAACTTTAAATTTGCAGTCTGTGCATGAATAAAACCTATTTTGCAACACAGAGAAACATATCTGAAGGTGTTAGAAGTGTTTTGCATGATTTTTGAAGTTTGACCCTGTAATGTCAGAAAACAGCGTTTCAGCGCAGAACAAAGTTGGTTCAGGCAATGCAAGCTGAATCTCGGTCCAACTTTAAATTTGCAGTCTGTGCATGAATAAAACCTATTTTGCAACACAGAGAAACATATCTGAAGGTGTTAGAAGTGTTTTGCATGATTTTTGAAGTTTGACCCTGAAATGTCAGAAAACAGCGTTTCAGTGCAGAACAAACTTGGTTCAAGCAATGCAAGCTGAATCTCGGTCAAACTTTAAAATTGCAGTCTGTGCATAAATAAAACCTATTTTGCAACACAGAGAAACATATCTGAAGGTATTAGAAGTGCTTTGCATGATTTTTGAAGTTTGACCCTGTAATGTCAGAAAACAGCGTTTCAGTGCAGAACAAACTTCGTTCAAGTAATGCAAGCTGAATCTCGGTCAAACTTTAAAATTGCAGTCTGTGCATAAATAAAACCTATTTTGCAACACAGAGAAATATATCTGAAGGTGTTAGAAGTGTTTTGCATGATTTTTGAAGTTTGACCCTGAAATGTCAGAAAACAGCGTTTCAGCGCAGAACAAAGTTGGTTCAGGCAATGCAAGCTGAATCTATGTCCAACTTTAAATTTGCAGTCTGTGCATGAATAAAACCTATTTTGCAACACAGAGAAACATATCTGAAGGTGTTAGAAGTGTTTTGCATGATTTTTGAAGTTTGACCCTGAAATGTCAGAAAACAGCGTTTCAGCGCAGAACAAAGTTGGTTCAGGCAATGCAAGCTGAATCTATGTCCAACTTTAAATTTGCAGTCTGTGCATGAATAAAACCTATTTTGCAACACAGAGAAACATATCTGAAGGTGTTAGAAGTGTTTTGCATCATTTTTGAAGTTTGACCCTGTAATGTCAGAAAACAGCGTTTCAGCGCAGAACAAAGTTGGTTCAGGCAATGCAAGCTGAATCTCGGTCCAACTTTAAATTTGCAGTCTGTGCATGAATAAAACCTATTTTGCAACACAGAGAAACATATCTGAAGGTGTTAGAAGTGTTTTGCATGATTTTTGAAGTTTGACCCTGTAATGTCAGAAAACAGCGTTTCAGCGCAGAACAAAGTTGGTTCAGGCAATGCAAGCTGAATCTCGGTCCAACTTTAAATTTGCAGTCTGTGCATGAATAAAACCTATTTTGCAACACAGAGAAACATATCTGAAGGTGTTAGAAGTGTTTTGCATGATTTTTGAAGTTTGACCCTGAAATGTCAGAAAACAGCGTTTCAGTGCAGAACAAACTTGGTTCAAGCAATGCAAGCTGAATCTCGGTCAAACTTTAAAATTGCAGTCTGTGCATAAATAAAACCTATTTTGCAACACAGAGAAACATATCTGAAGGTGTTAGAAGTGTTTTGCATCATTTTTGAAGTTTGACCCTGTAATGTCAGAAAACAGCGTTTCAGCGCAGAACAAAGTTGGTTCAGGCAATGCAAGCTGAATCTCGGTCCAACTTTAAATTTGCAGTCTGTGCATGAATAAAACCTATTTTGCAACACAGAGAAACATATCTGAAGGTGTTAGAAGTGTTTTGCATGATTTTTGAAGTTTGACCCTGAAATGTCAGAAAACAGCGTTTCAGCGCAGAACAAAAATGGTTCAGGCAATGCAAGCTGAATCTCGGTCCAACTTTAAATTTGCAGTCTGTGCATGAATAAAACCTATTTTGCAACACAGAGAAACATATCTGAAGGTGTTAGAAGTGTTTTGCATGATTTTTGAAGTTTGACCCTGAAATGTCAGAAAACAGCGTTTCAGTGCAGAACAAACTTGGTTCAAGCAATGCAAGCTGAATCTCGGTCAAACTTTAAATTTGCAGTCTGTGCATGAATAAAACCTATTTTGCAACACAGAGAAACATATCTGAAGGTGTTAGAAGTGTTTTGCATGATTTTTGAAGTTTGACCCTGAAATGTCAGAAAACAGCGTTTCAGCGCAGAACAAAGTTGGTTCAGGCAATGCAAGCTGAATCTCGGTCCAACTTTAAATTTGCAGTCTGTGCATGAATAAAACCTATTTTGCAACACAGAGAAACATATCTGAAGGTATTAGAAGTGTTTTGCATGATTTTTGAAGTTTGACCCTGTAATGTCAGAAAACAGCGTTTCAGTGCAGAACAAACTTCGTTCAAGTAATGCAAGCTGAATCTCGGTCAAACTTTAAAATTGCAGTCTGTGCATAAATAAAACCTATTTTGCAACACAGAGAAACATATCTGAAGGTGTTAGAAGTGTTTTGCATGATTTTTGAAGTTTGACCCTGAAATGTCAGAAAACAGCGTTTCAGCGCAGAACAAAGTTGGTTCAGGCAATGCAAGCTGAATCTATGTCCAACTTTAAATTTGCAGTCTGTGCATGAATAAAACCTATTTTGCAACACAGAGAAACATATCTGAAGGTGTTAGAAGTGTTTTGCATCATTTTTGAAGTTTGACCCTGTAATGTCAGAAAACAGCGTTTCAGCGCAGAACAAAGTTGGTTCAGGCAATGCAAGCTGAATCTCGGTCCAACTTTAAATTTGCAGTCTGTGCATGAATAAAACCTATTTTGCAACACAGAGAAACATATCTGAAGGTGTTAGAAGTGTTTTGCATGATTTTTGAAGTTTGACCCTGTAATGTCAGAAAACAGCGTTTCAGCGCAGAACAAAGTTGGTTCAGGCAATGCAAGCTGAATCTCGGTCCAACTTTAAATTTGCAGTCTGTGCATGAATAAAACCTATTTTGCAACACAGAGAAACATATCTGAAGGTGTTAGAAGTGTTTTGCATGATTTTTGAAGTTTGACCCTGAAATGTCAGAAAACAGCGTTTCAGTGCAGAACAAACTTGGTTCAAGCAATGCAAGCTGAATCTTGGTCAAACTTTAAAATTGCAGTCTGTGCATAAATAAAACCTATTTTGCAACACAGAGAAACATATCTGAAGGTGTTAGAAGTGTTTTGCATCATTTTTGAAGTTTGACCCTGTAATGTCAGAAAACAGCGTTTCAGCGCAGAACAAAGTTGGTTCAGGCAATGCAAGCTGAATCTCGGTCCAACTTTAAATTTGCAGTCTGTGCATGAATAAAACCTATTTTGCAACACAGAGAAACATATCTGAAGGTGTTAGAAGTGTTTTGCATGATTTTTGAAGTTTGACCCTGAAATGTCAGAAAACAGCGTTTCAGCGCAGAACAAAAATGGTTCAGGCAATGCAAGCTGAATCTCGGTCCAACTTTAAATTTGCAGTCTGTGCATGAATAAAACCTATTTTGCAACACAGAGAAACATATCTGAAGGTGTTAGAAGTGTTTTGCATGATTTTTGAAGTTTGACCCTGAAATGTCAGAAAACAGCGTTTCAGTGCAGAACAAACTTGGTTCAAGCAATGCAAGCTGAATCTCGGTCAAACTTTAAATTTGCAGTCTGTGCATGAATAAAACCTATTTTGCAACACAGAGAAACATATCTGAAGGTGTTATAAGTGTTTTGCATGATTTTTGAAGTTTGACCCTGAAATGTCAGAAAACAGCGTTTCAGCGCAGAACAAAGTTGGTTCAGGCAGAACAAACTTCGTTCAAGTAATGCAAGCTGAATCTCGGTCAAACTTTAAAATTGCAGTCTGTGCATAAATAAAACCTATGTTGCAACACAGAGAAACATATCTGAAGGTGTTAGAAGTGTTTTGCATGATTTTTGAAGTTTGACCCTGAAATGTCAGAAAACACCGTTTCAGTGCAGAACAAACTTGGTTCAAGCAATGCAAGCTGAATCTCGGTCCAACTTTAAATTTGCAATCTGTGCATGAATAAAACCTATTTTGCAACACAGAGAAACATATCTGAAGGTGTTAGAAGTGTTTTGCATGATTTTTGAAGTTTGACCCTGAAATGTCAGAAAACAGCGTTTTAGCGCAGAACAAAGTTGGTTCAGGCAATGCAAGCTGAATCTCGGTCCAACTTTAAATTTGCAGTCTGTGCATGAATAAAACCTATTTTGCAACACAGAGAAACATATCTGAAGGTGTTAGAAGTGTTTTGCATGATTTTTGAAGTTTGACCCTGAAATGTCAGAAAACAGCGTTTCAGTGCAGAACAAACTTGGTTCAAGCAATGCAAGCTGAATCTCGGTCAAACTTTAAAATTGCAGTCTGTGCATAAATAAAACCTATTTTGCAACACAGAGAAACATATCTGAAGGTATTAGAAGTGTTTTGCATGATTTTTGAAGTTTGACCCTGTAATGTCAGAAAACAGCGTTTCAGTGCAGAACAAACTTCGTTCAAGTAATGCAAGCTGAATCTCGGTCAAACTTTAAAATTGCAGTCTGTGCATAAATAAAACCTATTTTGCAACACAGAGAAACATATCTGAAGGTGTTAGAAGTGTTTTGCATGATTTTTGAAGTTTGACCCTGAAATGTCAGAAAACAGCGTTTCAGCGCAGAACAAAGTTGGTTCAGGCAATGCAAGCTGAATCTATGTCCAACTTTAAATTTGCAGTCTGTGCATGAATAAAACCTATTTTGCAACACAGAGAAACATATCTGAAGGTGTTAGAAGTGTTTTGCATGATTTTTGAAGTTTGACCCTGAAATGTCAGAAAACAGCGTTTCAGTGCAGAACAAACTTGGTTCAAGCAATGCAAGCTGAATCTCGGTCCAACTTTAAATTTGCAATCTGTGCATGAATAAAACCTATTTTGCAACACAGAGAAACATATCTGAAGGTGTTAGAAGTGTTTTGCATGATTTTTGAAGTTTGACCCTGAAATGTCAGAAAACAGCGTTTCAGCGCAGAACAAAGTTGGTTCAGGCAATGCAAGCTGAATCTCGGTCCAACTTTAAATTTGCAGTCTGTGCATGAATAAAACCTATTTTGCAACACAGAGAAACATATCTGAAGGTGTTAGAAGTGTTTTGCATGATTTTTGAAGTTTGACCCTGAAATGTCAGAAAACAGCGTTTCAGTGCAGAACAAACTTGGTTCAAGCAATGCAAGCTGAATCTCGGTCAAACTTTAAAATTGCAGTCTGTGCATAAATAAAACCTATTTTGCAACACAGAGAAACATATCTGAAGGTATTAGAAGTGTTTTGCATGATTTTTGAAGTTTGACCCTGTAATGTCAGAAAACAGCGTTTCAGTGCAGAACAAACTTCGTTCAAGTAATGCAAGCTGAATCTCGGTCAAACTTTAAAATTGCAGTCTGTGCATAAATAAAACCTATTTTGCAACACAGAGAAACATATCTGAAGGTGTTAGAAGTGTTTTGCATGATTTTTGAAGTTTGACCCTGAAATGTCAGAAAACAGCGTTTCAGTGCAGAACAAACTTGGTTCAAGCAATGCAAGCTGAATCTCGGTCAAACTTTAAAATTGCAGTCTGTGCATAAATAAAACCTATTTTGCAACACAGAGAAACATATCTGAAGGTGTTAGAAGTGTTTTGCATCATTTTTGAAGTTTGACCCTGTAATGTCAGAAAACAGCGTTTCAGCGCAGAACAAAGTTGGTTCAGGCAATGCAAGCTGAATCTCGGTCCAACTTTAAATTTGCAGTCTGTGCATGAATAAAACCTATTTTGCAACACAGAGAAACATATCTGAAGGTGTTAGAAGTGTTTTGCATGATTTTTGAAGTTTCACCCTGTAATGTCAGAAAACAGCGTTTCAGTGCAGAACAAACTTCGTTCAAGTAATGCAAGCTGAATCTCGGTCAAACTTTAAAATTGCAGTCTGTGCATAAATAAAACCTATTTTGCAACACAGAGAAACATATCTGAAGGTGTTAGAAGTGTTTTGCATGATTTTTGAAGTTTGACCCTGAAATGTCAGAAAACAGCGTTTCAGCGCAGAACAAAGTTGGTTCAGGCAATGCAAGCTGAATCTATGTCCAACTTTAAATTTGCAGTCTGTGCATGAATAAAACCTATTTTGCAACACAGAGAAACATATCTGAAGGTGTTAGAAGTGTTTTGCATCATTTTTGAAGTTTGACCCTGTAATGTCAGAAAACAGCGTTTCAGCGCAGAACAAAGTTGGTTCAGGCAATGCAAGCTGAATCTCGGTCCAACTTTAAATTTGCAGTCTGTGCATGAATAAAACCTATTTTGCAACACAGAGAAACATATCTGAAGGTGTTAGAAGTGTTTTGCATGATTTTTGAAGTTTGACCCTGAAATGTCAGAAAACAGCGTTTCAGCGCAGAACAAAGTTGGTTCAGGCAATGCAAGCTGAATCTATGTCCAACTTTAAATTTGCAGTCTGTGCATGAATAAAACCTATTTTGCAACACAGAGAAACATATCTGAAGGTGTTAGAAGTGTTTTGCATCATTTTTGAAGTTTGACCCTGTAATGTCAGAAAACAGCGTTTCAGCGCAGAACAAAGTTGGTTCAGGCAATGCAAGCTGAATCTCGGTCCAACTTTAAATTTGCAGTCTGTGCATGAATAAAACCTATTTTGCAACACAGAGAAACATATCTGAAGGTGTTAGAAGTGTTTTGCATGATTTTTGAAGTTTGAACCTGAAATGTCAGAAAACAGCGTTTCAGTGCAGAACAAACTTGGTTCAAGCAATGCAAGCTGAATCTCGGTCAAACTTTAAAATTGCAGTCTGTGCATAAATAAAACCTATTTTGCAACACAGAGAAACATATCTGAAGGTGTTAGAAGTGTTTTGCATCATTTTTGAAGTTTGACCCTGTAATGTCAGAAAACAGCGTTTCAGCGCAGAACAAAGTTGGTTCAGGCAATGCAAGCTGAATCTCGGTCCAACTTTAAATTTGCAGTCTGTGCATGAATAAAACCTATTTTGCAACACAGAGAAACATATCTGAAGGTGTTAGAAGTGTTTTGCATGATTTTTGAAGTTTGACCCTGAAATGTCAGAAAACAGCGTTTCAGCGCAGAACAAAGTTGGTTCAGGCAATGCAAGCTGAATCTCGGTCCAACTTTAAATTTGCAGTCTGTGCATGAATAAAACCTATTTTGCAACACAGAGAAACATATCTGAAGGTGTTAGAAGTGTTTTGCATGATTTTTGAAGTTTGACCCTGAAATGTCAGAAAACAGCGTTTCAGTGCAGAACAAACTTGGTTCAAGCAATGCAAGCTGAATCTCGGTCAAACTTTAAATTTGCAGTCTGTGCATGAATAAAACCTATTTTGCAACACAGAGAAACATATCTGAAGGTGTTAGAAGTGTTTTGCATGATTTTTGAAGTTTGACCCTGAAATGTCAGAAAACAGCGTTTCAGCGCAGAACAAAGTTGGTTCAGGCAATGCAAGCTGAATCTCGGTCCAACTTTAAATTTGCAGTCTGTGCATGAATAAAACCTATTTTGCAACACAGAGAAACATATCTGAAGGTATTAGAAGTGTTTTGCATGATTTTTGAAGTTTGACCCTGTAATGTCAGAAAACAGCGTTTCAGTGCAGAACAAACTTCGTTCAAGTAATGCAAGCTGAATCTCGGTCAAACTTTAAAATTGCAGTCTGTGCATAAATAAAACCTATTTTGCAACACAGAGAAACATATCTGAAGGTGTTAGAAGTGTTTTGCATGATTTTTGAAGTTTGACCCTGAAATGTCAGAAAACAGCGTTTCAGCGCAGAACAAAGTTGGTTCAGGCAATGCAAGCTGAATCTATGTCCAACTTTAAATTTGCAGTCTGTGCATGAATAAAACCTATTTTGCAACACAGAGAAACATATCTGAAGGTGTTAGAAGTGTTTTGCATCATTTTTGAAGTTTGACCCTGTAATGTCAGAAAACAGCGTTTCAGCGCAGAACAAAGTTGGTTCAGGCAATGCAAGCTGAATCTCGGTCCAACTTTAAATTTGCAGTCTGTGCATGAATAAAACCTATTTTGCAACACAGAGAAACATATCTGAAGGTGTTAGAAGTGTTTTGCATGATTTTTGAAGTTTGACCCTGAAATGTCAGAAAACAGCGTTTCAGCGCAGAACAAAAATGGTTCAGGCAATGCAAGCTGAATCTCGGTCCAACTTTAAATTTGCAGTCTGTGCATGAATAAAACCTATTTTGCAACACAGAGAAACATATCTGAAGGTGTTAGAAGTGTTTTGCATGATTTTTGAAGTTTGACCCTGAAATGTCAGAAAACAGCGTTTCAGTGCAGAACAAACTTGGTTCAAGCAATGCAAGCTGAATCTCGGTCAAACTTTAAATTTGCAGTCTGTGCATGAATAAAACCTATTTTGCAACACAGAGAAACATATCTGAAGGTGTTAGAAGTGTTTTGCATGATTTTTGAAGTTTGACCCTGAAATGTCAGAAAACAGCGTTTCAGCGCAGAACAAAGTTGGTTCAGGCAATGCAAGCTGAATCTCGGTCCAACTTTAAATTTGCAGTCTGTGCATGAATAAAACCTATTTTGCAACACAGAGAAACATATCTGAAGGTATTAGAAGTGTTTTGCATGATTTTTGAAGTTTGACCCTGTAATGTCAGAAAACAGCGTTTCAGTGCAGAACAAACTTCGTTCAAGTAATGCAAGCTGAATCTCGGTCAAACTTTAAAATTGCAGTCTGTGCATAAATAAAACCTATGTTGCAACACAGAGAAACATATCTGAAGGTGTTAGAAGTGTTTTGCATGATTTTTGAAGTTTGACCCTGTAATGTCAGAAAACAGCGTTTCAGCGCAGAACAAAGTTGGTTTAGGCAATGCAAGCTGAATCTCGGTCCAACTTTAAATTTGCAGTCTGTGCATGAATAAAACCTATTTTGCAACACAGAGAAACATATCTGAAGGTGTTAGAAGTGTTTTGCATGATTTTTGAAGTTTGACCCTGAAATGTCAGAAAACAGCGTTTCAGTGCAGAACAAACTTGGTTCAAGCAATGCAAGCTGAATCTCGGTCAAACTTTAAAATTGCAGTCTGTGCATAAATAAAACCTATTTTGCAACACAGAGAAACATATCTGAAGGTGTTAGAAGTGTTTTGCATGATTTTTGAAGTTTGACCCTGAAATGTCAGAAAACAGCGTTTCAGCGCAGAACAAAGTTGGTTCAGGCAATGCAAGCTGAATCTATGTCCAACTTTAAATTTGCAGTCTGTGCATGAATAAAACCTATTTTGCAACACAGAGAAACATATCTGAAGGTGTTAGAAGTGTTTTGCATCATTTTTGAAGTTTGACCCTGTAATGTCAGAAAACAGCGTTTCAGCGCAGAACAAAGTTGGTTCAGGCAATGCAAGCTGAATCTCGGTCCAACTTTAAATTTGCAGTCTGTGCATGAATAAAACCTATTTTGCAACACAGAGAAACATATCTGAAGGTGTTAGAAGTGTTTTGCATGATTTTTGAAGTTTGACCCTGTAATGTCAGAAAACAGCGTTTCAGCGCAGAACAAAGTTGGTTCAGGCAATGCAAGCTGAATCTCGGTCCAACTTTAAATTTGCAGTCTGTGCATGAATAAAACCTATTTTGCAACACAGAGAAACATATCTGAAGGTGTTAGAAGTGTTTTGCATGATTTTTGAAGTTTGACCCTGAAATGTCAGAAAACAGCGTTTCAGTGCAGAACAAACTTGGTTCAAGCAATGCAAGCTGAATCTTGGTCAAACTTTAAAATTGCAGTCTGTGCATAAATAAAACCTATTTTGCAACACAGAGAAACATATCTGAAGGTGTTAGAAGTGTTTTGCATCATTTTTGAAGTTTGACCCTGTAATGTCAGAAAACAGCGTTTCAGCGCAGAACAAAGTTGGTTCAGGCAATGCAAGCTGAATCTCGGTCCAACTTTAAATTTGCAGTCTGTGCATGAATAAAACCTATTTTGCAACACAGAGAAACATATCTGAAGGTGTTAGAAGTGTTTTGCATGATTTTTGAAGTTTGACCCTGAAATGTCAGAAAACAGCGTTTCAGCGCAGAACAAAAATGGTTCAGGCAATGCAAGCTGAATCTCGGTCCAACTTTAAATTTGCAGTCTGTGCATGAATAAAACCTATTTTGCAACACAGAGAAACATATCTGAAGGTGTTAGAAGTGTTTTGCATGATTTTTGAAGTTTGACCCTGAAATGTCAGAAAACAGCGTTTCAGCGCAGAACAAAGTTGGTTCAGGCAGAACAAACTTCGTTCAAGTAATGCAAGCTGAATCTCGGTCAAACTTTAAAATTGCAGTCTGTGCATAAATAAAACCTATGTTGCAACACAGAGAAACATATCTGAAGGTGTTAGAAGTGTTTTGCATGATTTTTGAAGTTTGACCCTGAAATGTCAGAAAACACCGTTTCAGTGCAGAACAAACTTGGTTCAAGCAATGCAAGCTGAATCTCGGTCCAACTTTAAATTTGCAATCTGTGCATGAATAAAACCTATTTTGCAACACAGAGAAACATATCTGAAGGTGTTAGAAGTGTTTTGCATGATTTTTGAAGTTTGACCCTGAAATGTCAGAAAACAGCGTTTCAGCGCAGAACAAAGTTGGTTCAGGCAATGCAAGCTGAATCTCGGTCCAACTTTAAATTTGCAGTCTGTGCATGAATAAAACCTATTTTGCAACACAGAGAAACATATCTGAAGGTGTTAGAAGTGTTTTGCATGATTTTTGAAGTTTGACCCTGAAATGTCAGAAAACAGCGTTTCAGTGCAGAACAAACTTGGTTCAAGCAATGCAAGCTGAATCTCGGTCAAACTTTAAAATTGCAGTCTGTGCATAAATAAAACCTATTTTGCAACACAGAGAAACATATCTGAAGGTATTAGAAGTGTTTTGCATGATTTTTGAAGTTTGACCCTGTAATGTCAGAAAACAGCGTTTCAGTGCAGAACAAACTTCGTTCAAGTAATGCAAGCTGAATCTCGGTCAAACTTTAAAATTGCAGTCTGTGCATAAATAAAACCTATTTTGCAACACAGAGAAACATATCTGAAGGTGTTAGAAGTGTTTTGCATGATTTTTGAAGTTTGACCCTGAAATGTCAGAAAACAGCGTTTCAGCGCAGAACAAAGTTGGTTCAGGCAATGCAAGCTGAATCTATGTCCAACTTTAAATTTGCAGTCTGTGCATGAATAAAACCTATTTTGCAACACAGAGAAACATATCTGAAGGTGTTAGAAGTGTTTTGCATGATTTTTGAAGTTTGACCCTGAAATGTCAGAAAACAGCGTTTCAGTGCAGAACAAACTTGGTTCAAGCAATGCAAGCTGAATCTCGGTCCAACTTTAAATTTGCAATCTGTGCATGAATAAAACCTATTTTGCAACACAGAGAAACATATCTGAAGGTGTTAGAAGTGTTTTGCATGATTTTTGAAGTTTGACCCTGAAATGTCAGAAAACAGCGTTTCAGCGCAGAACAAAGTTGGTTCAGGCAATGCAAGCTGAATCTCGGTCCAACTTTAAATTTGCAGTCTGTGCATGAATAAAACCTATTTTGCAACACAGAGAAACATATCTGAAGGTGTTAGAAGTGTTTTGCATGATTTTTGAAGTTTGACCCTGAAATGTCAGAAAACAGCGTTTCAGTGCAGAACAAACTTGGTTCAAGCAATGCAAGCTGAATCTCGGTCAAACTTTAAAATTGCAGTCTGTGCATAAATAAAACCTATTTTGCAACACAGAGAAACATATCTGAAGGTATTAGAAGTGTTTTGCATGATTTTTGAAGTTTGACCCTGTAATGTCAGAAAACAGCGTTTCAGTGCAGAACAAACTTCGTTCAAGTAATGCAAGCTGAATCTCGGTCAAACTTTAAAATTGCAGTCTGTGCATAAATAAAACCTATTTTGCAACACAGAGAAACATATCTGAAGGTGTTAGAAGTGTTTTGCATGATTTTTGAAGTTTGACCCTGAAATGTCAGAAAACAGCGTTTCAGTGCAGAACAAACTTGGTTCAAGCAATGCAAGCTGAATCTCGGTCAAACTTTAAAATTGCAGTCTGTGCATAAATAAAACCTATTTTGCAACACAGAGAAACATATCTGAAGGTGTTAGAAGTGTTTTGCATCATTTTTGAAGTTTGACCCTGTAATGTCAGAAAACAGCGTTTCAGCGCAGAACAAAGTTGGTTCAGGCAATGCAAGCTGAATCTCGGTCCAACTTTAAATTTGCAGTCTGTGCATGAATAAAACCTATTTTGCAACACAGAGAAACATATCTGAAGGTGTTAGAAGTGTTTTGCATGATTTTTGAAGTTTGACCCTGAAATGTCAGAAAACAGCGTTTCAGCGCAGAACAAAAATGGTTCAGGCAATGCAAGCTGAATCTCGGTCCAACTTTAAATTTGCAGTCTGTGCATGAATAAAACCTATTTTGCAACACAGAGAAACATATCTGAAGGTGTTAGAAGTGTTTTGCATGATTTTTGAAGTTTGACCCTGAAATGTCAGAAAACAGCGTTTCAGTGCAGAACAAACTTGGTTCAAGCAATGCAAGCTGAATCTCGGTCAAACTTTAAATTTGCAGTCTGTGCATGAATAAAACCTATTTTGCAACACAGAGAAACATATCTGAAGGTATTAGAAGTGTTTTGCATGATTTTTGAAGTTTGACCCTGTAATGTCAGAAAACAGCGTTTCAGTGCAGAACAAACTTCGTTCAAGTAATGCAAGCTGAATCTCGGTCAAACTTTAAAATTGCAGTCTGTGCATAAATAAAACCTATGTTGCAACACAGAGAAACATATCTGAAGGTGTTAGAAGTGTTTTGCATGATTTTTGAAGTTTGACCCTGTAATGTCAGAAAACAGCGTTTCAGCGCAGAACAAAGTTGGTTCAGGCAATGCAAGCTGAATCTCGGTCCAACTTTAAATTTGCAGTCTGTGCATGAATAAAACCTATTTTGCAACACAGAGAAACATATCTGAAGGTGTTAGAAGTGTTTTGCATGATTTTTGAAGTTTGACCCTGAAATGTCAGAAAACAGCGTTTCAGCGCAGAACAAAGTTGGTTCAGGCAATGCAAGCTGAATCTATGTCCAACTTTAAATTTGCAGTCTGTGCATGAATAAAACCTATTTTGCAACACAGAGAAACATATCTGAAGGTGTTAGAAGTGTTTTGCATCATTTTTGAAGTTTGACCCTGTAATGTCAGAAAACAGCGTTTCAGCGCAGAACAAAGTTGGTTCAGGCAATGCAAGCTGAATCTCGGTCCAACTTTAAATTTGCAGTCTGTGCATGAATAAAACCTATTTTGCAACACAGAGAAACATATCTGAAGGTGTTAGAAGTGTTTTGCATGATTTTTGAAGTTTGACCCTGAAATGTCAGAAAACAGCGTTTCAGTGCAGAACAAACTTGGTTCAAGCAATGCAAGCTGAATCTTGGTCAAACTTTAAAATTGCAGTCTGTGCATAAATAAAACCTATTTTGCAACACAGAGAAACATATCTGAAGGTGTTAGAAGTGTTTTGCATCATTTTTGAAGTTTGACCCTGTAATGTCAGAAAACAGCGTTTCAGCGCAGAACAAAGTTGGTTCAGGCAATGCAAGCTGAATCTCGGTCCAACTTTAAATTTGCAGTCTGTGCATGAATAAAACCTATTTTGCAACACAGAGAAACATATCTGAAGGTGTTAGAAGTGTTTTGCATGATTTTTGAAGTTTGACCCTGAAATGTCAGAAAACAGCGTTTCAGCGCAGAACAAAAATGGTTCAGGCAATGCAAGCTGAATCTCGGTCCAACTTTAAATTTGCAGTCTGTGCATGAATAAAACCTATTTTGCAACACAGAGAAACATATCTGAAGGTGTTAGAAGTGTTTTGCATGATTTTTGAAGTTTGACCCTGAAATGTCAGAAAACAGCGTTTCAGTGCAGAACAAACTTGGTTCAAGCAATGCAAGCTGAATCTCGGTCAAACTTTAAATTTGCAGTCTGTGCATGAATAAAACCTATTTTGCAACACAGAGAAACATATCTGAAGGTGTTAGAAGTGTTTTGCATGATTTTTGAAGTTTGACCCTGAAATGTCAGAAAACAGCGTTTCAGCGCAGAACAAAGTTGGTTCAGGCAGAACAAACTTCGTTCAAGTAATGCAAGCTGAATCTCGGTCAAACTTTAAAATTGCAGTCTGTGCATAAATAAAACCTATGTTGCAACACAGAGAAACATATCTGAAGGTGTTAGAAGTGTTTTGCATGATTTTTGAAGTTTGACCCTGAAATGTCAGAAAACACCGTTTCAGTGCAGAACAAACTTGGTTCAAGCAATGCAAGCTGAATCTCGGTCCAACTTTAAATTTGCAATCTGTGCATGAATAAAACCTATTTTGCAACACAGAGAAACATATCTGAAGGTGTTAGAAGTGTTTTGCATGATTTTTGAAGTTTGACCCTGAAATGTCAGAAAACAGCGTTTCAGCGCAGAACAAAGTTGGTTCAGGCAATGCAAGCTGAATCTCGGTCCAACTTTAAATTTGCAGTCTGTGCATGAATAAAACCTATTTTGCAACACAGAGAAACATATCTGAAGGTGTTAGAAGTGTTTTGCATGATTTTTGAAGTTTGACCCTGAAATGTCAGAAAACAGCGTTTCAGTGCAGAACAAACTTGGTTCAAGCAATGCAAGCTGAATCTCGGTCAAACTTTAAAATTGCAGTCTGTGCATAAATAAAACCTATTTTGCAACACAGAGAAACATATCTGAAGGTATTAGAAGTGTTTTGCATGATTTTTGAAGTTTGACCCTGTAATGTCAGAAAACAGCGTTTCAGTGCAGAACAAACTTCGTTCAAGTAATGCAAGCTGAATCTCGGTCAAACTTTAAAATTGCAGTCTGTGCATAAATAAAACCTATTTTGCAACACAGAGAAACATATCTGAAGGTGTTAGAAGTGTTTTGCATGATTTTTGAAGTTTGACCCTGAAATGTCAGAAAACAGCGTTTCAGCGCAGAACAAAGTTGGTTCAGGCAATGCAAGCTGAATCTATGTCCAACTTTAAATTTGCAGTCTGTGCATGAATAAAACCTATTTTGCAACACAGAGAAACATATCTGAAGGTGTTAGAAGTGTTTTGCATGATTTTTGAAGTTTGACCCTGAAATGTCAGAAAACAGCGTTTCAGTGCAGAACAAACTTGGTTCAAGCAATGCAAGCTGAATCTCGGTCAAACTTTAAATTTGCAGTCTGTGCATGAATAAAACCTATTTTGCAACACAGAGAAACATATCTGAAGGTGTTAGAAGTGTTTTGCATGATTTTTGAAGTTTGACCCTGAAATGTCAGAAAACAGCGTTTCAGCGCAGAACAAAGTTGGTTCAGGCAATGCAAGCTGAATCTCGGTCCAACTTTAAATTTGCAGTCTGTGCATGAATAAAACCTATTTTGCAACACAGAGAAACATATCTGAAGGTATTAGAAGTGTTTTGCATGATTTTTGAAGTTTGACCCTGTAATGTCAGAAAACAGCGTTTCAGTGCAGAACAAACTTCGTTCAAGTAATGCAAGCTGAATCTCGGTCAAACTTTAAAATTGCAGTCTGTGCATAAATAAAACCTATGTTGCAACACAGAGAAACATATCTGAAGGTGTTAGAAGTGTTTTGCATGATTTTTGAAGTTTGACCCTGAAATGTCAGAAAACAGCGTTTCAGTGCAGAACAAACTTGGTTCAAGCAATGCAAGCTGAATCTCGGTCCAACTTTAAATTTGCAATCTGTGCATGAATAAAACCTATTTTGCAACACAGAGAAACATATCTGAAGGTGTTAGAAGTGTTTTGCATGATTTTTGAAGTTTGACCCTGAAATGTCAGAAAACAGCGTTTCAGCGCAGAACAAAGTTGGTTCAGGCAATGCAAGCTGAATCTCGGTCCAACTTTAAATTTGCAGTCTGTGCATGAATAAAACCTATTTTGCAACACAGAGAAACATATCTGAAGGTGTTAGAAGTGTTTTGCATGATTTTTGAAGTTTGACCCTGAAATGTCAGAAAACAGCGTTTCAGTGCAGAACAAACTTGGTTCAAGCAATGCAAGCTGAATCTCGGTCAAACTTTAAAATTGCAGTCTGTGCATAAATAAAACCTATTTTGCAACACAGAGAAACATATCTGAAGGTATTAGAAGTGTTTTGCATGATTTTTGAAGTTTGACCCTGTAATGTCAGAAAACAGCGTTTCAGTGCAGAACAAACTTCGTTCAAGTAATGCAAGCTGAATCTCGGTCAAACTTTAAAATTGCAGTCTGTGCATAAATAAAACCTATTTTGCAACACAGAGAAACATATCTGAAGGTGTTAGAAGTGTTTTGCATGATTTTTGAAGTTTGACCCTGAAATGTCAGAAAACAGCGTTTCAGCGCAGAACAAAGTTGGTTCAGGCAATGCAAGCTGAATCTATGTCCAACTTTAAATTTGCAGTCTGTGCATGAATAAAACCTATTTTGCAACACAGAGAAACATATCTGAAGGTGTTAGAAGTGTTTTGCATCATTTTTGAAGTTTGACCCTGTAATGTCAGAAAACAGCGTTTCAGCGCAGAACAAAGTTGGTTCAGGCAATGCAAGCTGAATCTCGGTCCAACTTTAAATTTGCAGTCTGTGCATGAATAAAACCTATTTTGCAACACAGAGAAACATATCTGAAGGTGTTAGAAGTGTTTTGCATCATTTTTGAAGTTTGACCCTGTAATGTCAGAAAACAGCGTTTCAGCGCAGAACAAAGTTGGTTCAGGCAATGCAAGCTGAATCTCGGTCCAACTTTAAATTTGCAGTCTGTGCATGAATAAAACCTATTTTGCAACACAGAGAAACATATCTGAAGGTGTTAGAAGTGTTTTGCATGATTTTTGAAGTTTGACCCTGAAATGTCAGAAAACAGCGTTTCAGCGCAGAACAAAGTTGGTTCAGGCAATGCAAGCTGAATCTATGTCCAACTTTAAATTTGCAGTCTGTGCATGAATAAAACCTATTTTGCAACACAGAGAAACATATCTGAAGGTGTTAGAAGTGTTTTGCATCATTTTTGAAGTTTGACCCTGTAATGTCAGAAAACAGCGTTTCAGCGCAGAACAAAGTTGGTTCAGGCAATGCAAGCTGAATCTCGGTCCAACTTTAAATTTGCAGTCTGTGCATGAATAAAACCTATTTTGCAACACAGAGAAACATATCTGAAGGTGTTAGAAGTGTTTTGCATGATTTTTGAAGTTTGACCCTGTAATGTCAGAAAACAGCGTTTCAGCGCAGAACAAAGTTGGTTCAGGCAATGCAAGCTGAATCTCGGTCCAACTTTAAATTTGCAGTCTGTGCATGAATAAAACCTATTTTGCAACACAGAGAAACATATCTGAAGGTGTTAGAAGTGTTTTGCATGATTTTTGAAGTTTGACCCTGAAATGTCAGAAAACAGCGTTTCAGTGCAGAACAAACTTGGTTCAAGCAATGCAAGCTGAATCTCGGTCAAACTTTAAAATTGCAGTCTGTGCATAAATAAAACCTATTTTGCAACACAGAGAAACATATCTGAAGGTATTAGAAGTGCTTTGCATGATTTTTGAAGTTTGACCCTGTAATGTCAGAAAACAGCGTTTCAGTGCAGAACAAACTTCGTTCAAGTAATGCAAGCTGAATCTCGGTCAAACTTTAAAATTGCAGTCTGTGCATAAATAAAACCTATTTTGCAACACAGAGAAACATATCTGAAGGTGTTAGAAGTGTTTTGCATGATTTTTGAAGTTTGACCCTGAAATGTCAGAAAACAGCGTTTCAGCGCAGAACAAAGTTGGTTCAGGCAATGCAAGCTGAATCTATGTCCAACTTTAAATTTGCAGTCTGTGCATGAATAAAACCTATTTTGCAACACAGAGAAACATATCTGAAGGTGTTAGAAGTGTTTTGCATCATTTTTGAAGTTTGACCCTGTAATGTCAGAAAACAGCGTTTCAGCGCAGAACAAAGTTGGTTCAGGCAATGCAAGCTGAATCTCGGTCCAACTTTAAATTTGCAGTCTGTGCATGAATAAAACCTATTTTGCAACACAGAGAAACATATCTGAAGGTGTTAGAAGTGTTTTGCATGATTTTTGAAGTTTGACCCTGTAATGTCAGAAAACAGCGTTTCAGCGCAGAACAAAGTTGGTTCAGGCAATGCAAGCTGAATCTCGGTCCAACTTTAAATTTGCAGTCTGTGCATGAATAAAACCTATTTTGCAACACAGAGAAACATATCTGAAGGTGTTAGAAGTGTTTTGCATGATTTTTGAAGTTTGACCCTGAAATGTCAGAAAACAGCGTTTCAGTGCAGAACAAACTTGGTTCAAGCAATGCAAGCTGAATCTCGGTCAAACTTTAAAATTGCAGTCTGTGCATAAATAAAACCTATTTTGCAACACAGAGAAACATATCTGAAGGTGTTAGAAGTGTTTTGCATCATTTTTGAAGTTTGACCCTGTAATGTCAGAAAACAGCGTTTCAGCGCAGAACAAAGTTGGTTCAGGCAATGCAAGCTGAATCTCGGTCCAACTTTAAATTTGCAGTCTGTGCATGAATAAAACCTATTTTGCAACACAGAGAAACATATCTGAAGGTGTTAGAAGTGTTTTGCATGATTTTTGAAGTTTGACCCTGAAATGTCAGAAAACAGCGTTTCAGTGCAGAACAAACTTGGTTCAAGCAATGCAAGCTGAATCTCGGTCAAACTTTAAATTTGCAGTCTGTGCATGAATAAAACCTATTTTGCAACACAGAGAAACATATCTGAAGGTGTTAGAAGTGTTTTGCATGATTTTTGAAGTTTGACCCTGAAATGTCAGAAAACAGCGTTTCAGCGCAGAACAAAGTTGGTTCAGGCAATGCAAGCTGAATCTCGGTCCAACTTTAAATTTGCAGTCTGTGCATGAATAAAACCTATTTTGCAACACAGAGAAACATATCTGAAGGTGTTAGAAGTGTTTTGCATGATTTTTGAAGTTTGACCCTGTAATGTCAGAAAACAGCGTTTCAGTGCAGAACAAACTTCGTTCAAGTAATGCAAGCTGAATCTCGGTCAAACTTTAAAATTGCAGTCTGTGCATAAATAAAACCTATGTTGCAACACAGAGAAACATATCTGAAGGTGTTAGAAGTGTTTTGCATGATTTTTGAAGTTTGACCCTGAAATGTCAGAAAACAGCGTTTCAGCGCAGAACAAAGTTGGTTCAGGCAATGCAAGCTGAATCTATGTCCAACTTTAAATTTGCAGTCTGTGCATGAATAAAACCTATTTTGCAACACAGAGAAACATATCTGAAGGTGTTAGAAGTGTTTTGCATCATTTTTGAAGTTTGACCCTGTAATGTCAGAAAACAGCGTTTCAGCGCAGAACAAAGTTGGTTCAGGCAATGCAAGCTGAATCTCGGTCCAACTTTAAATTTGCAGTCTGTGCATGAATAAAACCTATTTTGCAACACAGAGAAACATATCTGAAGGTGTTAGAAGTGTTTTGCATGATTTTTGAAGTTTGACCCTGAAATGTCAGAAAACAGCGCTTCAGTGCAGAACAAACTTGGTTCAAGCAATGCAAGCTGAATCTCGGTCAAACTTTAAAATTGCAGTCTGTGCATAAATAAAACCTATTTTGCAACACAGAGAAACATATCTGAACGTGTTAGAAGTGTTTTGCATGATTTTTGAAGTTTGACCCTGAAATGTCAGAAAACAGCGTTTCAGCGCAGAACAAAGTTGGTTCAGGCAATGCAAGCTGAATCTCGGTCCAACTTTAAATTTGCAGTCTGTGCATGAATAAAACCTATTTTGCAACACAGAGAAACATATCTGAAGGTATTAGAAGTGTTTTGCATGATTTTTGAAGTTTGACCCTGTAATGTCAGAAAACAGCGTTTCAGTGCAGAACAAACTTCGTTCAAGTAATGCAAGCTGAATCTCGGTCAAACTTTAAAATTGCAGTCTGTGCATAAATAAAACCTATTTTGCAACACAGAGAAACATATCTGAAGGTGTTAGAAGTGTTTTGCATGATTTTTGAAGTTTGACCCTGAAATGTCAGAAAACAGCGTTTCAGCGCAGAACAAAGTTGGTTCAGGCAATGCAAGCTGAATCTATGTCCAACTTTAAATTTGCAGTCTGTGCATGAATAAAACCTATTTTGCAACACAGAGAAACATATCTGAAGGTGTTAGAAGTGTTTTGCAT
The DNA here is from genome assembly GCF_049309525.1 of Garra rufa. Lineage (NCBI taxonomy): Eukaryota > Metazoa > Chordata > Actinopteri > Cypriniformes > Cyprinidae > Garra > Garra rufa. The sequence continues at coordinate 1,895,167 of NC_133382.1, forward strand.
CATTTTTGAAGTTTGACCCTGTAATGTCAGAAAACAGCGTTTCAGCGCAGAACAAAGTTGGTTCAGGCAATGCAAGCTGAATCTCGGTCCAACTTTAAATTTGCAGTCTGTGCATGAATAAAACCTATTTTGCAACACAGAGAAACATATCTGAAGGTGTTAGAAGTGTTTTGCATGATTTTTGAAGTTTGACCCTGAAATGTCAGAAAACAGCGTTTCAGCGCAGAACAAAGTTGGTTCAGGCAATGCAAGCTGAATCTATGTCCAACTTTAAATTTGCAGTCTGTGCATGAATAAAACCTATTTTGCAACACAGAGAAACATATCTGAAGGTGTTAGAAGTGTTTTGCATCATTTTTGAAGTTTGACCCTGTAATGTCAGAAAACAGCGTTTCAGCGCAGAACAAAGTTGGTTCAGGCAATGCAAGCTGAATCTCGGTCCAACTTTAAATTTGCAGTCTGTGCATGAATAAAACCTATTTTGCAACACAGAGAAACATATCTGAAGGTGTTAGAAGTGTTTTGCATGATTTTTGAAGTTTGAACCTGAAATGTCAGAAAACAGCGTTTCAGTGCAGAACAAACTTGGTTCAAGCAATGCAAGCTGAATCTCGGTCAAACTTTAAAATTGCAGTCTGTGCATAAATAAAACCTATTTTGCAACACAGAGAAACATATCTGAACGTGTTAGAAGTGTTTTGCATGATTTTTGAAGTTTGACCCTGAAATGTCAGAAAACAGCGTTTCAGCGCAGAACAAAGTTGGTTCAGGCAATGCAAGCTGAATCTCGGTCCAACTTTAAATTTGCAGTCTGTGCATGAATAAAACCTATTTTGCAACACAGAGAAACATATCTGAAGGTGTTAGAAGTGTTTTGCATGATTTTTGAAGTTTGACCCTGAAATGTCAGAAAACAGCGTTTCAGTGCAGAACAAACTTGGTTCAAGCAATGCAAGCTGAATCTCGGTCAAACTTTAAATTTGCAGTCTGTGCATGAATAAAACCTATTTTGCAACACAGAGAAACATATCTGAAGGTGTTAGAAGTGTTTTGCATGATTTTTGAAGTTTGACCCTGAAATGTCAGAAAACAGCGTTTCAGCGCAGAACAAAGTTGGTTCAGGCAATGCAAGCTGAATCTCGGTCCAACTTTAAATTTGCAGTCTGTGCATAAATAAAACCTATTTTGCAACACAGAGAAATATATCTGAAGGTGTTAGAAGTGTTTTGCATGATTTTTGAAGTTTGACCCTGAAATGTCAGAAAACAGCGTTTCAGCGCAGAACAAAGTTGGTTCAGGCAATGCAAGCTGAATCTATGTCCAACTTTAAATTTGCAGTCTGTGCATGAATAAAACCTATTTTGCAACACAGAGAAACATATCTGAAGGTGTTAGAAGTGTTTTGCATGATTTTTGAAGTTTGACCCTGTAATGTCAGAAAACAGCGTTTCAGCGCAGAACAAAGTTGGTTCAGGCAATGCAAGCTGAATCTATGTCCAACTTTAAATTTGCAGTCTGTGCATGAATAAAACCTATTTTGCAACACAGAGAAACATATCTGAAGGTGTTAGAAGTGTTTTGCATCATTTTTGAAGTTTGACCCTGTAATGTCAGAAAACAGCGTTTCAGCGCAGAACAAAGTTGGTTCAGGCAATGCAAGCTGAATCTCGGTCCAACTTTAAATTTGCAGTCTGTGCATGAATAAAACCTATTTTGCAACACAGAGAAACATATCTGAAGGTGTTAGAAGTGTTTTGCATGATTTTTGAAGTTTGACCCTGAAATGTCAGAAAACAGCGTTTCAGTGCAGAACAAACTTGGTTCAAGCAATGCAAGCTGAATCTCGGTCAAACTTTAAAATTGCAGTCTGTGCATAAATAAAACCTATTTTGCAACACAGAGAAACATATCTGAAGGTGTTAGAAGTGTTTTGCATCATTTTTGAAGTTTGACCCTGTAATGTCAGAAAACAGCGTTTCAGCGCAGAACAAAGTTGGTTCAGGCAATGCAAGCTGAATCTCGGTCCAACTTTAAATTTGCAGTCTGTGCATGAATAAAACCTATTTTGCAACACAGAGAAACATATCTGAAGGTGTTAGAAGTGTTTTGCATGATTTTTGAAGTTTGACCCTGAAATGTCAGAAAACAGCGTTTCAGCGCAGAACAAAAATGGTTCAGGCAATGCAAGCTGAATCTCGGTCCAACTTTAAATTTGCAGTCTGTGCATGAATAAAACCTATTTTGCAACACAGAGAAACATATCTGAAGGTGTTAGAAGTGTTTTGCATGATTTTTGAAGTTTGACCCTGAAATGTCAGAAAACAGCGTTTCAGTGCAGAACAAACTTGGTTCAAGCAATGCAAGCTGAATCTCGGTCAAACTTTAAATTTGCAGTCTGTGCATGAATAAAACCTATTTTGCAACACAGAGAAACATATCTGAAGGTGTTAGAAGTGTTTTGCATGATTTTTGAAGTTTGACCCTGAAATGTCAGAAAACAGCGTTTCAGCGCAGAACAAAGTTGGTTCAGGCAATGCAAGCTGAATCTCGGTCCAACTTTAAATTTGCAGTCTGTGCATGAATAAAACCTATTTTGCAACACAGAGAAACATATCTGAAGGTATTAGAAGTGTTTTGCATGATTTTTGAAGTTTGACCCTGTAATGTCAGAAAACAGCGTTTCAGTGCAGAACAAACTTCGTTCAAGTAATGCAAGCTGAATCTCGGTCAAACTTTAAAATTGCAGTCTGTGCATAAATAAAACCTATGTTGCAACACAGAGAAACATATCTGAAGGTGTTAGAAGTGTTTTGCATGATTTTTGAAGTTTGACCCTGAAATGTCAGAAAACAGCGTTTCAGTGCAGAACAAACTTGGTTCAAGCAATGCAAGCTGAATCTCGGTCCAACTTTAAATTTGCAATCTGTGCATGAATAAAACCTATTTTGCAACACAGAGAAACATATCTGAAGGTGTTAGAAGTGTTTTGCATGATTTTTGAAGTTTGACCCTGAAATGTCAGAAAACAGCGTTTCAGCGCAGAACAAAGTTGGTTCAGGCAATGCAAGCTGAATCTCGGTCCAACTTTAAATTTGCAGTCTGTGCATGAATAAAACCTATTTTGCAACACAGAGAAACATATCTGAAGGTGTTAGAAGTGTTTTGCATGATTTTTGAAGTTTGACCCTGAAATGTCAGAAAACAGCGTTTCAGTGCAGAACAAACTTGGTTCAAGCAATGCAAGCTGAATCTCGGTCAAACTTTAAAATTGCAGTCTGTGCATAAATAAAACCTATTTTGCAACACAGAGAAACATATCTGAAGGTATTAGAAGTGTTTTGCATGATTTTTGAAGTTTGACCCTGAAATGTCAGAAAACAGCGTTTCAGCGCAGAACAAAGTTGGTTCAGGCAATGCAAGCTGAATCTATGTCCAACTTTAAATTTGCAGTCTGTGCATGAATAAAACCTATTTTGCAACACAGAGAAACATATCTGAAGGTGTTAGAAGTGTTTTGCATCATTTTTGAAGTTTGACCCTGTAATGTCAGAAAACAGCGTTTCAGCGCAGAACAAAGTTGGTTCAGGCAATGCAAGCTGAATCTCGGTCCAACTTTAAATTTGCAGTCTGTGCATAAATAAAACCTATTTTGCAACACAGAGAAACATATCTGAACGTGTTAGAAGTGTTTTGCATGATTTTTGAAGTTTGACCCTGAAATGTCAGAAAACAGCGTTTCAGCGCAGAACAAAGTTGGTTCAGGCAATGCAAGCTGAATCTCGGTCCAACTTTAAATTTGCAGTCTGTGCATGAATAAAACCTATTTTGCAACACAGAGAAACATATCTGAAGGTATTAGAAGTGTTTTGCATGATTTTTGAAGTTTGACCCTGTAATGTCAGAAAACGTACTCGGTTACTTTCGTAACCTCGGTTCCCTGAGATACGGGAACGAGTACTGCGTCGAAGACGCTTATGGGGAAAAGCTCCTTTTTCTCCTGAGACTGAAGCATTTCAATAACGCAGTGTAACTGCACGGCCATTGGTTCGTGCAGTGATAAAAAGACGAACCAATGGCTCGGCAGCGGAGCTGCACGAGCCTATGGCGATGATTCGCGCCCGATCGCGCCAAAAGGGGCGGAGTATCTGGCTATATAAGCGTGCATTTAGCCATAGGATCTCAGGTACTTCGACTGAAGCGACGACTGAGTCGTGCAGCTACATAGCACGGCCAGCAACGCAGTACTCGTTCCCGTATCTCAGGGAACCGAGGTTACGAAAGTAACCGAGTACGTTCCCTTTCGATACTTTCACTCGTACTGCGTCGAAGACGCTTATGGGGAACCAGTACAATCCCGCCGTTGCTATGGTAGAGGAACGACTGACACGGCCCTAGCACTGAAGGGCTAGTATGGGCCAATCTGTTTAATCAAGATAACGTGATAAACATCCGTTCCAGGGATTTAAGTGCAGTTTGGAGCTCCAACTGAGGCCAAAGCGTACCACATAACATTTATTACTGGTAACAGTTATCCCATTATGCAGAAAGCACCCGAGTCTGTAAGACCGGGACGTCCAGATTATAAAATCTAGCAAATGTGGACGGCGAGGCCCAGCCGGCCGCCGCACAAATTTCTGCTATGGAAACGCCACTAGACCAGGCCCAGGACGAGGCGATGCCTCTAGTCGAATGGGCTCTTACCCCCATGGGACATTGTAGGCCCAAAGAAGAGTAAGCCAGCATGATGGCTTCCACTATCCATTTGGATAACCTGTTTCGTGACCGAAGACCCCTTGGCGCGGCCACCGAAACACACAAACAGCTGTTCTGACTGCCTAAAGGAAGCAGAACGCTCTACATAACACCTCAATGCCCTAACGGGGCAGAGGGGATTAAAATCCTGGTCTTGCTCCGAAGGAGGAAGAGCCAAGAGGGAAATAATTTGGTCTCTGAATGGCGTCGAGAGACTTTTAGGTACATAACCACGTCTTGGCTTCAGGATGACTTTAGAGTCATTTAGCCCGAATTCCAAGCATATGGGGCTCACAAAGAGCGCCTGTAGTTCACCCATACGTTTGACTGATGCCAATGCTAAAAGCAGGGCAGTTTTCAGCGTTAGAGGGCGAAGGTCAGTGGACTGAAGCGGCTCAAAGGGAGGGCTTCTCAGAGCCCTCAGCACCGTGGGTAGGTCCCAAGAAGGGACTGTGATGGGGCGAAGGGGGGTTAAGCCTTCTTGACCCCTTCAAGAAACGAACGACCAGATCGTTCTTTCCCACAGATTGACCATTTATAAGGTAATGGAATGCCGCTATGGCTGTCACATAGACCTTGAGCGTGGAGGGAGATCTTCCCTTGTCCAATAGCTCCTGAAGGAAGGACAATATCACTGATATGTCGCATAAATTCGGATCTGCACCGCGGGTGGAACACCGGGCGGAAAAGACAGACCACTTAAGATCATAGAGCCGCCTTGTAGAGGGTGCTCTGGCTTGAGAGATAGTGCTCAAAACGGCCTCAGGGAGACTTGTAGGCTCCCGTCGAGAGACCATACGTGCAGCGCCCACAATTCCGGTGGGGGGTGCCATAGCGTTCTGTTTGCCTGCGTTAAGAGATCTCGTCTCAGTGGAATGGGCCACGGCGCTGTTGAAAGCAGCCGAGGAAGATCTGGAAACCAATGCTGGTTCTGCCAGAATGGGGCCACTAACAGGACTTTGAGCTTCTGCTCCCTGACTCGCCTTATGACCCTTGGTACCAGGGCAGTCGGGGGAAACGCATACAAAAGGAGATTGGGCCACTCGCGGGCCAATACATCCTGTTCCTTTGAGAAATAGATTGGGCAGTGATAATTGTCTTCTGAGGCGAAAGATCTACTTGCGCCTTGCCGAAGACCGCCCATATTTCCTGAACCATTTGGGGGTGAAGCATCCACTCGTCTGAGGAGACGTTGCTCCGAGACAGCATGTCTGCTCCCTGGTTCAGCCTGCCTGGCACATGTGTTGCTCTCAACGAGCGGAAGTGCAGTTGAGCCCACTTTAGGAGACGTTTCACTAACGTGATAGATGTCTCGACGAAAGACCTCCCTGGTGATTTATGTAAGACACCACTGTCATACTGTCCGAGCGGACTAAGACGTGGTGTCCCTTTAAGACCGGCAGAAGGGTGTGGAGGCCTAAACACACTGCTAGCGTTCCTAGGCAGTTGATGTGAAGGCGACTCTCTGCTTTCGACCATTGGTCGAATGCAGGCTGGCTGTCGCACAGTGACCCCCAACCTGAGTTGGAGGCATCTGTCGAGACCACTTTCCTTCTGAATACCATGTCCAGGGGAACGCCCTGTTCCATCCATTGAGAGTTCTTCCAAGGAATCAGAGCTGTGACACAGGCCTGATCTACCTTGATACGTAGGCGTCCTAGACGCCAGGCTTGAGGAGGAACCTTTGGTTTCAGCCAGAACTGCAGAGGGCGCATTTGAAGCAGGCCCAACTGAAGTACTGGGGATGCCGAGGCCATCAGGCCGAGCATCTTCTGAAAAGCCTTGAGAGGGCGAAGGGCTCCGACTTTGAAGGAGGCCGCGAGCCTGCAAATAGCCTGGGCTCGTTGCGGCGCAACTCCATTCGGGTTGAGTCGAAAACTGCTCCCAGGAATGAAATACGTTGGCTGGGAGACAGCACGCTCTTGGCAAAATTGACCCTGAGTCCTAGGCACACTAAGTGGCTGAGGATTATGGATCTGTGGTGTATTAGCTCGTCCTCCGACTGGGCCAGGATGAGCCAGTCGTCGAGGTAATTCGAGACGCGGATTCCCATCTGTCTCAGTGGGAAAAGCGCTGCGTCCATGCACTTCGTAAACGTGCGGGGAGCTAAGGACAGTCCGAACTGAAGGACTGTATATTGATAAGCCAATACCTCGAAGGCGAATCTCAAGAATTGCCTGTGACGGGGGGCAATCTGGATATGGAAGTATGCATCTTTCAGATCCAGTGAGCAAAAGCAGTCCTCTGTGCATATCTGCGAGAGGATCTGCTTTAGCGTAATCATTCTGAACGGCCGTCTCATGAGGGCGCGATTCAGACGTCTGAGGTCGAGGATGGGTCTTAGACTGCCATCCTTCTTTGGAACGAGGAAGAAACGGCTGTAGAAGCCTGACTCGCTCTGTGTTGGGGGAACCGTTTCTACGGCACCTTTGCCAACAAATTCCTCACCTCCGTACGCAAAACTTCTACGTCTTTGCTGTGAACTGAGGTGGAGACCCCGCTGAAGCGTGGTGGTCTTCAAGCGAACTGACGTGTGTAACCTCGTTCTATTATGCCCAGAACCCACTTGACACTCCGGGGATGGCTTGCCAGGCCTCGGCCCGCGTGGCAAGGGGTTGCATTGGTTCGAGCAACTGACCGTTATGACAATGGCAGGTTGTGAGGACGCTGTCAGAAAGGGCCCAGGGGTCACAACATTTTCCACTGAGAAAACGAGCCGCCAGCGAGACATAACACTCATCGTCTCAACAAGCGCAGCCTCAGCGTGGGCATGGCCCAGACGCATCCAATTTGAAGCTGTCAGAATGATCAGTGACAGCATTCTCATTTAATCCACCTAAAAGATCAAACCGCTCAAAAGAGGAGTAATGATGATCTTTGTATTAACATATAGGTAGTTTAAAACGCTGCGCACATCCTCTCAGTTCTGCTCGTAGCAGACGAGGGGAGGGGCGGGGCCGTCTTCATTGAGAAACGAGCCGCCAGCGAGACATAACACTCATCGTCTCAACGAGCGCAGCCTCAGCGTGGGCGTGGCCAGGACGCATCCAAATTGAAGCTGTCAGTAATGATCACAGTGACAGCATTCTCCTTTAATCCACCTAAAAAGATCAAACCGCTCAAAAAGAGGAGTACTGATGATCTTTGTATAAACATAGGCAGTTTAAAACGCTGCGCACATCCTCTCAGTTCTGCTCGTAGCAGACGAGGGGAGGGGCGGGGCCGTCTTCATTGAGAAATCGAGCTGTGAGCAAAGCAGATCCAGACGTAAACACTCGCAGAGAGAGCTGTCTGTCTCAGAGCATGCAGCCTCAGCGTGGGCGTGGCCCAGGCGAGAGGCGCACTGAAATATGAAGCTGTCAGCAATATAGAATCATAGGTGACAGCGTTCTGCTCCGATTTGCTCAGAAGGATAGAGCCGCTCGATAAGGCGAGAGGCGCAGATCCTCACATAACACTGATCAAAAACTGCACAGAGTGACGAACGCGGGGCTTTGCCGGCGTTACGTCACTTAAGTCTGATCGCGCATTCACCGTTTCTTTCTCCGAGGTAACTGAGAGAAGAGAAACGTGAGAAGGGGGAGGCGGGGCGACTCCCGCGAGCGAACATGTCCATACTATTAATAATGAAAGCAGCTCGCCTCTGTGAGCGCGGCATAAGCGACGCATACACGAAAGCAAAGCCGTCAGTAATAGATGTAACAGTGCTTCGCTCTGATCTGCCTGGGAGGATTAAAGCCGCTCGTGTAACGAGTGCATCTGATCCTCGCGAGTAACACACGCTGGCAAATCAATAAAGCTCGCACAGTATGTGTCGGCATGAGAATGCTCGTGCTTGATTGCTCAGCTCACAACTCGCTGCTGCTTCCTCCGAGATTACTGGGAGGAGAGAGACATGAGAGCTGGAGCGCCTTCTGCGAGCGGACCGGGCTTTCGTAGTGAACGCAGTCCGTCTCCCTAGCAACACACACACACAAACAAATGCGAGCTTGTCAGATCAAAGGCAACGGGAAGAGCGAGCACGCGGGCTCACTGCCGGCGTACGATCGTTCAAACCCTGTTGTTTAGTTCCCTGACTCCACTGTCTCTTTCTCCGAGCCTTGCTGAGAGATAAGAAACGGGAGAACGGGGTTAGCGAGCGAAAAGAGCGAGACTCAAACTGTCAGCGACAGCATTCCGTCTCAGTGAGCGGCACTCACTGCCCTTCTACATCGTGCAGAGCCCTGCACGAGCCACTCGCATCGCGACATTTGCAACAACGTCGCTAGAAAATTTGCTCTTTTAGAACTTACTTCTTAGAAATAAGCCCTTTTATACTCACCGGATGGCGGCAGGGGATCAGCTGGGACCGCTGCTGCTGCGACGCTGAAGGCGGCGGAGAAGCGGCTAATCAGACGAGCAGAGAGGGTCTCTCGTTCAGCTTGATCCGCTGCGAAGGCGTGTCAACGGCGAGTAGCATCAAGTCTCGTAGATCAGCAAAGAAGTCGTCGCTGAAGGAGAAGGATCTGAGATCCTATGGCTAAATGCACGCTTATATAGCCAGATACTCCGCCCCTTTTGGCGCGATCGGGCGCGAATCATCGCCATAGGCTCGTGCAGCTCCGCTGCCGAGCCATTGGTTCGTCTTTTTATCACTGCACGAACCAATGGCCGTGCAGTTACACTGCGTTATTGAAATGCTTCAGTCTCAGGAGAAAAAGGAGCTTTTCCCCATAAGCGTCTTCGACGCAGTACGAGTGAAAGTATCGAAAGGGAACAGCGTTTCAGTGCAGAACAAACTTCGTTCAAGTAATGCAAGCTGAATCTCGGTCAAACTTTAAAATTGCAGTCTGTGCATAAATAAAACCTATTTTGCAACACAGAGAAACATATCTGAAGGTGTTAGAAGTGTTTTGCATGATTTTTGAAGTTTGACCCTGAAATGTCAGAAAACAGCGTTTCAGCGCAGAACAAAGTTGGTTCAGGCAATGCAAGCTGAATATCGGTCCAACTTTAAATTTGCAGTCTGTGCATGAATGAAACCTATTTTGCAACACAGAGAAACATATCTGAAGGTATTAGAAGTGTTTTGCATCATTTTTGAAGTTTGACCCTGTAATGTCAGAAAACAGCGTTTCAGTGCAGAACAAACTTCGTTCAAGTAATGCAAGCTGAATCTCGGTCAAACTTTAAAATTGCAGTCTGTGCATAAATAAAACCTATTTTGCAACACAGAGAAACATATCTGAAGGTGTTAGAAGTGTTTTGCATGATTTTTGAAGTTTGACCCTGAAATGTCAGAAAACAGCGTTTCAGCGCAGAACAAAGTTGGTTCAGGCAATGCAAGCTGAATCTATGTCCAACTTTAAATTTGCAGTCTGTGCATGAATAAAACCTATTTTGCAACACAGAGAAACATATCTGAAGGTGTTAGAAGTGTTTTGCATCATTTTTGAAGTTTGACCCTGAAATGTCAGAAAACAACGTTTCAGTGCAGAACAAACTTGGTTCAAGCAATGCAAGCTGAATCTCGGTCAAACTTTAAAATTGCAGTTTGTGCATGAATAAAACCTATTTTGCAACACAGAGAAACATATCTGAAGGTGTTAGAAGTGTTTTGCATCATTTTTGAAGTTTGACCCTGTAATGTCAGAAAACAGCGTTTCAGCGCAGAACAAAGTTGGTTCAGGCAATGCAAGCTGAATCTCGGTCCAACTTTAAATTTGCAGTCTGTGCATGAATAAAACCTATTTTGCAACACAGAGAAACATATCTGAAGGTGTTAGAAGTGTTTTGCATGATTTTTGAAGTTTGACCCTGAAATGTCAGAAAACAGCGTTTCAGCGCAGAACAAAAATGGTTCAGGCAATGCAAGCTGAATCTCGGTCCAACTTTAAATTTGCAGTCTGTGCATGAATAAAACCTATTTTGCAACACAGAGAAACATATCTGAAGGTGTTAGAAGTGTTTTGCATGATTTTTGAAGTTTGACCCTGAAATGTCAGAAAACAGCGTTTCAGCGCAGAACAAAGTTGGTTCAGGCAATGCAAGCTGAATCTCGGTCCAACTTTAAATTTGCAGTCTGTGCATGAATAAAACCTATTTTGCATGATTTTTGAAGTTTGACCCTGTAATGTCAGAAAACAGCGTTTCAGTGCAGAACAAACTTCGTTCAAGTAATGCAAGCTGAATCTCGGTCAAACTTTAAAATTGCAGTCTGTGCATAAATAAAACCTATGTTGCAACACAGAGAAACATATCTGAAGGTGTTAGAAGTGTTTTGCATGATTTTTGAAGTTTGACCCTGAAATGTCAGAAAACAGCGTTTCAGCGCAGAACAAAGTTGGTTCAGGCAATGCAAGCTGAATCTATGTCCAACTTTAAATTTGCAGTCTGTGCATGAATAAAACCTATTTTGCAACACAGAGAAACATATCTGAAGGTGTTAGAAGTGTTTTGCATCATTTTTGAAGTTTGACCCTGTAATGTCAGAAAACAGCGTTTCAGCGCAGAACAAAGTTGGTTCAGGCAATGCAAGCTGAATCTCGGTCCAACTTTAAATTTGCAGTCTGTGCATGAATAAAACCTATTTTGCAACACAGAGAAACATATCTGAAGGTGTTAGAAGTGTTTTGCATGATTTTTGAAGTTTGACCCTGAAATGTCAGAAAACAGCGTTTCAGCGCAGAACAAAGTTGGTTCAGGCAATGCAAGCTGAATCTATGTCCAACTTTAAATTTGCAGTCTGTGCATGAATAAAACCTATTTTGCAACACAGAGAAACATATCTGAAGGTGTTAGAAGTGTTTTGCATCATTTTTGAAGTTTGACCCTGAAATGTCAGAAAACAGCGTTTCAGTGCAGAACAAACTTGGTTCAAGCAATGCAAGCTGAATCTCGGTCAAACTTTAAAATTGCAGTTTGTGCATAAATAAAACCTATTTTGCAACACAGAGAAACATATCTGAAGGTGTTAGAAGTGTTTTGCATCATTTTTGAAGTTTGACCCTGTAATGTCAGAAAACAGCGTTTCAGCGCAGAACAAAGTTGGTTCAGGCAATGCAAGCTGAATCTCGGTCCAACTTTAAATTTGCAGTCTGTGCATGAATAAAACCTATTTTGCAACACAGAGAAACATATCTGAACGTGTTAGAAGTGTTTTGCATGATTTTTGAAGTTTGACCCTGAAATGTCAGAAAACAGCGTTTCAGCGCAGAACAAAAATGGTTCAGGCAATGCAAGCTGAATCTCGGTCCAACTTTAAATTTGCAGTCTGTGCATGAATAAAACCTATTTTGCAACACAGAGAAACATATCTGAAGGTGTTAGAAGTGTTTTGCATGATTTTTGAAGTTTGACCCTGAAATGTCAGAAAACAGCGTTTCAGTGCAGAACAAACTTGGTTCAAGCAATGCAAGCTGAATCTCGGTCAAACTTTAAATTTGCAGTCTGTGCATGAATAAAACCTATTTTGCAACACAGAGAAACATATCTGAAGGTGTTAGAAGTGTTTTGCATGATTTTTGAAGTTTGACCCTGAAATGTCAGAAAACAGCGTTTCAGCGCAGAACAAAGTTGGTTCAGGCAATGCAAGCTGAATCTCGGTCCAACTTTAAATTTGCAGTCTGTGCATGAATAAAACCTATTTTGCAACACAGAGAAACATATCTGAAGGTATTAGAAGTGTTTTGCATGATTTTTGAAGTTTGACCCTGTAATGTCAGAAAACAGCGTTTCAGTGCAGAACAAACTTCGTTCAAGTAATGCAAGCTGAATCTCGGTCAAACTTTAAAATTGCAGTCTGTGCATAAATAAAACCTATGTTGCAACACAGAGAAACATATCTGAAGGTGTTAGAAGTGTTTTGCATGATTTTTGAAGTTTGACCCTGAAATGTCAGAAAACAGCGTTTCAGCGCAGAACAAAGTTGGTTCAGGCAATGCAAGCTGAATCTATGTCCAACTTTAAATTTGCAGTCTGTGCATGAATAAAACCTATTTTGCAACACAGAGAAACATATCTGAAGGTGTTAGAAGTGTTTTGCATCATTTTTGAAGTTTGACCCTGTAATGTCAGAAAACAGCGTTTCAGCGCAGAACAAAGTTGGTTCAGGCAATGCAAGCTGAATCTCGGTCCAACTTTAAATTTGCAGTCTGTGCATGAATAAAACCTATTTTGCAACACAGAGAAACATATCTGAAGGTGTTAGAAGTGTTTTGCATGATTTTTGAAGTTTGACCCTGAAATGTCAGAAAACAGCGCTTCAGTGCAGAACAAACTTGGTTCAAGCAATGCAAGCTGAATCTCGGTCAAACTTTAAAATTGCAGTCTGTGCATAAATAAAACCTATTTTGCAACACAGAGAAACATATCTGAACGTGTTAGAAGTGTTTTGCATGATTTTTGAAGTTTGACCCTGAAATGTCAGAAAACAGCGTTTCAGCGCAGAACAAAGTTGGTTCAGGCAATGCAAGCTGAATCTCGGTCCAACTTTAAATTTGCAGTCTGTGCATGAATAAAACCTATTTTGCAACACAGAGAAACATATCTGAAGGTATTAGAAGTGTTTTGCATGATTTTTGAAGTTTGACCCTGTAATGTCAGAAAACAGCGTTTCAGTGCAGAACAAACTTCGTTCAAGTAATGCAAGCTGAATCTCGGTCAAACTTTAAAATTGCAGTCTGTGCATAAATAAAACCTATTTTGCAACACAGAGAAACATATCTGAAGGTGTTAGAAGTGTTTTGCATGATTTTTGAAGTTTGACCCTGAAATGTCAGAAAACAGCGTTTCAGCGCAGAACAAAGTTGGTTCAGGCAATGCAAGCTGAATCTATGTCCAACTTTAAATTTGCAGTCTGTGCATGAATAAAACCTATTTTGCAACACAGAGAAACATATCTGAAGGTGTTAGAAGTGTTTTGCATCATTTTTGAAGTTTGACCCTGTAATGTCAGAAAACAGCGTTTCAGCGCAGAACAAAGTTGGTTCAGGCAATGCAAGCTGAATCTCGGTCCAACTTTAAATTTGCAGTCTGTGCATGAATAAAACCTATTTTGCAACACAGAGAAACATATCTGAAGGTGTTAGAAGTGTTTTGCATGATTTTTGAAGTTTGACCCTGAAATGTCAGAAAACAGCGTTTCAGCGCAGAACAAAGTTGGTTCAGGCAATGCAAGCTGAATCTATGTCCAACTTTAAATTTGCAGTCTGTGCATGAATAAAACCTATTTTGCAACACAGAGAAACATATCTGAAGGTGTTAGAAGTGTTTTGCATCATTTTTGAAGTTTGACCCTGTAATGTCAGAAAACAGCGTTTCAGCGCAGAACAAAGTTGGTTCAGGCAATGCAAGCTGAATCTCGGTCCAACTTTAAATTTGCAGTCTGTGCATGAATAAAACCTATTTTGCAACACAGAGAAACATATCTGAAGGTGTTAGAAGTGTTTTGCATGATTTTTGAAGTTTGAACCTGAAATGTCAGAAAACAGCGTTTCAGTGCAGAACAAACTTGGTTCAAGCTATGCAAGCTGAATCTCGGTCAAACTTTAAAATTGCAGTCTGTGCATAAATAAAACCTATTTTGCAACACAGAGAAACATATCTGAACGTGTTAGAAGTGTTTTGCATGATTTTTGAAGTTTGACCCTGAAATGTCAGAAAACAGCGTTTCAGCGCAGAACAAAGTTGGTTCAGGCAATGCAAGCTGAATCTCGGTCCAACTTTAAATTTGCAGTCTGTGCATGAATAAAACCTATTTTGCAACACAGAGAAACATATCTGAAGGTATTAGAAGTGTTTTGCATGATTTTTGAAGTTTCACCCTGTAATGTCAGAAAACAGCGTTTCAGTGCAGAACAAACTTCGTTCAAGTAATGCAAGCTGAATCTCGGTCAAACTTTAAAATTGCAGTCTGTGCATAAATAAAACCTATTTTGCAACACAGAGAAACATATCTGAAGGTGTTAGAAGTGTTTTGCATGATTTTTGAAGTTTGACCCTGAAATGTCAGAAAACAGCGTTTCAGCGCAGAACAAAGTTGGTTCAGGCAATGCAAGCTGAATCTATGTCCAACTTTAAATTTGCAGTCTGTGCATGAATAAAACCTATTTTGCAACACAGAGAAACATATCTGAAGGTGTTAGAAGTGTTTTGCATCATTTTTGAAGTTTGACCCTGTAATGTCAGAAAACAGCGTTTCAGCGCAGAACAAAGTTGGTTCAGGCAATGCAAGCTGAATCTCGGTCCAACTTTAAATTTGCAGTCTGTGCATGAATAAAACCTATTTTGCAACACAGAGAAACATATCTGAAGGTGTTAGAAGTGTTTTGCATGATTTTTGAAGTTTGACCCTGAAATGTCAGAAAACAGCGTTTCAGCGCAGAACAAAGTTGGTTCAGGCAATGCAAGCTGAATCTATGTCCAACTTTAAATTTGCAGTCTGTGCATGAATAAAACCTATTTTGCAACACAGAGAAACATATCTGAAGGTGTTAGAAGTGTTTTGCATCATTTTTGAAGTTTGACCCTGTAATGTCAGAAAACAGCGTTTCAGCGCAGAACAAAGTTGGTTCAGGCAATGCAAGCTGAATCTCGGTCCAACTTTAAATTTGCAGTCTGTGCATGAATAAAACCTATTTTGCAACACAGAGAAACATATCTGAAGGTGTTAGAAGTGTTTTGCATGATTTTTGAAGTTTGAACCTGAAATGTCAGAAAACAGCGTTTCAGTGCAGAACAAACTTGGTTCAAGCAATGCAAGCTGAATCTCGGTCAAACTTTAAAATTGCAGTCTGTGCATAAATAAAACCTATTTTGCAACACAGAGAAACATATCTGAAGGTGTTAGAAGTGTTTTGCATCATTTTTGAAGTTTGACCCTGTAATGTCAGAAAACAGCGTTTCAGCGCAGAACAAAGTTGGTTCAGGCAATGCAAGCTGAATCTCGGTCCAACTTTAAATTTGCAGTCTGTGCATGAATAAAACCTATTTTGCAACACAGAGAAACATATCTGAAGGTGTTAGAAGTGTTTTGCATGATTTTTGAAGTTTGACCCTGAAATGTCAGAAAACAGCGTTTCAGCGCAGAACAAAGTTGGTTCAGGCAATGCAAGCTGAATCTCGGTCCAACTTTAAATTTGCAGTCTGTGCATGAATAAAACCTATTTTGCAACACAGAGAAACATATCTGAAGGTGTTAGAAGTGTTTTGCATGATTTTTGAAGTTTGACCCTGAAATGTCAGAAAACAGCGTTTCAGTGCAGAACAAACTTGGTTCAAGCAATGCAAGCTGAATCTCGGTCAAACTTTAAATTTGCAGTCTGTGCATGAATAAAACCTATTTTGCAACACAGAGAAACATATCTGAAGGTGTTAGAAGTGTTTTGCATGATTTTTGAAGTTTGACCCTGAAATGTCAGAAAACAGCGTTTCAGCGCAGAACAAAGTTGGTTCAGGCAATGCAAGCTGAATCTCGGTCCAACTTTAAATTTGCAGTCTGTGCATGAATAAAACCTATTTTGCAACACAGAGAAACATATCTGAAGGTATTAGAAGTGTTTTGCATGATTTTTGAAGTTTGACCCTGTAATGTCAGAAAACAGCGTTTCAGTGCAGAACAAACTTCGTTCAAGTAATGCAAGCTGAATCTCGGTCAAACTTTAAAATTGCAGTCTGTGCATAAATAAAACCTATTTTGCAACACAGAGAAACATATCTGAAGGTGTTAGAAGTGTTTTGCATGATTTTTGAAGTTTGACCCTGAAATGTCAGAAAACAGCGTTTCAGCGCAGAACAAAGTTGGTTCAGGCAATGCAAGCTGAATCTATGTCCAACTTTAAATTTGCAGTCTGTGCATGAATAAAACCTATTTTGCAACACAGAGAAACATATCTGAAGGTGTTAGAAGTGTTTTGCATCATTTTTGAAGTTTGACCCTGTAATGTCAGAAAACAGCGTTTCAGCGCAGAACAAAGTTGGTTCAGGCAATGCAAGCTGAATCTCGGTCCAACTTTAAATTTGCAGTCTGTGCATGAATAAAACCTATTTTGCAACACAGAGAAACATATCTGAAGGTGTTAGAAGTGTTTTGCATGATTTTTGAAGTTTGACCCTGTAATGTCAGAAAACAGCGTTTCAGCGCAGAACAAAGTTGGTTCAGGCAATGCAAGCTGAATCTCGGTCCAACTTTAAATTTGCAGTCTGTGCATGAATAAAACCTATTTTGCAACACAGAGAAACATATCTGAAGGTGTTAGAAGTGTTTTGCATGATTTTTGAAGTTTGACCCTGAAATGTCAGAAAACAGCGTTTCAGTGCAGAACAAACTTGGTTCAAGCAATGCAAGCTGAATCTCGGTCAAACTTTAAAATTGCAGTCTGTGCATAAATAAAACCTATTTTGCAACACAGAGAAACATATCTGAAGGTATTAGAAGTGCTTTGCATGATTTTTGAAGTTTGACCCTGTAATGTCAGAAAACAGCGTTTCAGTGCAGAACAAACTTCGTTCAAGTAATGCAAGCTGAATCTCGGTCAAACTTTAAAATTGCAGTCTGTGCATAAATAAAACCTATTTTGCAACACAGAGAAATATATCTGAAGGTGTTAGAAGTGTTTTGCATGATTTTTGAAGTTTGACCCTGAAATGTCAGAAAACAGCGTTTCAGCGCAGAACAAAGTTGGTTCAGGCAATGCAAGCTGAATCTATGTCCAACTTTAAATTTGCAGTCTGTGCATGAATAAAACCTATTTTGCAACACAGAGAAACATATCTGAAGGTGTTAGAAGTGTTTTGCATGATTTTTGAAGTTTGACCCTGAAATGTCAGAAAACAGCGTTTCAGCGCAGAACAAAGTTGGTTCAGGCAATGCAAGCTGAATCTATGTCCAACTTTAAATTTGCAGTCTGTGCATGAATAAAACCTATTTTGCAACACAGAGAAACATATCTGAAGGTGTTAGAAGTGTTTTGCATCATTTTTGAAGTTTGACCCTGTAATGTCAGAAAACAGCGTTTCAGCGCAGAACAAAGTTGGTTCAGGCAATGCAAGCTGAATCTCGGTCCAACTTTAAATTTGCAGTCTGTGCATGAATAAAACCTATTTTGCAACACAGAGAAACATATCTGAAGGTGTTAGAAGTGTTTTGCATGATTTTTGAAGTTTGACCCTGTAATGTCAGAAAACAGCGTTTCAGCGCAGAACAAAGTTGGTTCAGGCAATGCAAGCTGAATCTCGGTCCAACTTTAAATTTGCAGTCTGTGCATGAATAAAACCTATTTTGCAACACAGAGAAACATATCTGAAGGTGTTAGAAGTGTTTTGCATGATTTTTGAAGTTTGACCCTGAAATGTCAGAAAACAGCGTTTCAGTGCAGAACAAACTTGGTTCAAGCAATGCAAGCTGAATCTCGGTCAAACTTTAAAATTGCAGTCTGTGCATAAATAAAACCTATTTTGCAACACAGAGAAACATATCTGAAGGTGTTAGAAGTGTTTTGCATCATTTTTGAAGTTTGACCCTGTAATGTCAGAAAACAGCGTTTCAGCGCAGAACAAAGTTGGTTCAGGCAATGCAAGCTGAATCTCGGTCCAACTTTAAATTTGCAGTCTGTGCATGAATAAAACCTATTTTGCAACACAGAGAAACATATCTGAAGGTGTTAGAAGTGTTTTGCATGATTTTTGAAGTTTGACCCTGAAATGTCAGAAAACAGCGTTTCAGCGCAGAACAAAAATGGTTCAGGCAATGCAAGCTGAATCTCGGTCCAACTTTAAATTTGCAGTCTGTGCATGAATAAAACCTATTTTGCAACACAGAGAAACATATCTGAAGGTGTTAGAAGTGTTTTGCATGATTTTTGAAGTTTGACCCTGAAATGTCAGAAAACAGCGTTTCAGTGCAGAACAAACTTGGTTCAAGCAATGCAAGCTGAATCTCGGTCAAACTTTAAATTTGCAGTCTGTGCATGAATAAAACCTATTTTGCAACACAGAGAAACATATCTGAAGGTGTTAGAAGTGTTTTGCATGATTTTTGAAGTTTGACCCTGAAATGTCAGAAAACAGCGTTTCAGCGCAGAACAAAGTTGGTTCAGGCAATGCAAGCTGAATCTCGGTCCAACTTTAAATTTGCAGTCTGTGCATGAATAAAACCTATTTTGCAACACAGAGAAACATATCTGAAGGTATTAGAAGTGTTTTGCATGATTTTTGAAGTTTGACCCTGTAATGTCAGAAAACAGCATTTCAGTGCAGAACAAACTTCGTTCAAGTAATGCAAGCTGAATCTCGGTCAAACTTTAAAATTGCAGTCTGTGCATAAATAAAACCTATGTTGCAACACAGAGAAACATATCTGAAGGTGTTAGAAGTGTTTTGCATGATTTTTGAAGTTTGACCCTGTAATGTCAGAAAACAGCGTTTCAGCGCAGAACAAAGTTGGTTCAGGCAATGCAAGCTGAATCTCGGTCCAACTTTAAATTTGCAGTCTGTGCATGAATAAAACCTATTTTGCAACACAGAGAAACATATCTGAAGGTGTTAGAAGTGTTTTGCATGATTTTTGAAGTTTGACCCTGAAATGTCAGAAAACAGCGTTTCAGTGCAGAACAAACTTGGTTCAAGCAATGCAAGCTGAATCTCGGTCAAACTTTAAAATTGCAGTCTGTGCATAAATAAAACCTATTTTGCAACACAGAGAAACATATCTGAAGGTGTTAGAAGTGTTTTGCATGATTTTTGAAGTTTGACCCTGAAATGTCAGAAAACAGCGTTTCAGCGCAGAACAAAGTTGGTTCAGGCAATGCAAGCTGAATCTATGTCCAACTTTAAATTTGCAGTCTGTGCATGAATAAAACCTATTTTGCAACACAGAGAAACATATCTGAAGGTGTTAGAAGTGTTTTGCATCATTTTTGAAGTTTGACCCTGTAATGTCAGAAAACAGCGTTTCAGCGCAGAACAAAGTTGGTTCAGGCAATGCAAGCTGAATCTCGGTCCAACTTTAAATTTGCAGTCTGTGCATGAATAAAACCTATTTTGCAACACAGAGAAACATATCTGAAGGTGTTAGAAGTGTTTTGCATGATTTTTGAAGTTTGACCCTGTAATGTCAGAAAACAGCGTTTCAGCGCAGAACAAAGTTGGTTCAGGCAATGCAAGCTGAATCTCGGTCCAACTTTAAATTTGCAGTCTGTGCATGAATAAAACCTATTTTGCAACACAGAGAAACATATCTGAAGGTGTTAGAAGTGTTTTGCATGATTTTTGAAGTTTGACCCTGAAATGTCAGAAAACAGCGTTTCAGTGCAGAACAAACTTGGTTCAAGCAATGCAAGCTGAATCTTGGTCAAACTTTAAAATTGCAGTCTGTGCATAAATAAAACCTATTTTGCAACACAGAGAAACATATCTGAAGGTGTTAGAAGTGTTTTGCATCATTTTTGAAGTTTGACCCTGTAATGTCAGAAAACAGCGTTTCAGTGCAGAACAAACTTCGTTCAAGTAATGCAAGCTGAATCTCGGTCAAACTTTAAAATTGCAGTCTGTGCATAAATAAAACCTATTTTGCAACACAGAGAAACATATCTGAAGGTGTTAGAAGTGTTTTGCATGATTTTTGAAGTTTGACCCTGAAATGTCAGAAAACAGCGTTTCAGCGCAGAACAAAGTTGGTTCAGGCAATGCAAGCTGAATCTATGTCCAACTTTAAATTTGCAGTCTGTGCATGAATAAAACCTATTTTGCAACACAGAGAAACATATCTGAAGGTGTTAGAAGTGTTTTGCATCATTTTTGAAGTTTGACCCTGTAATGTCAGAAAACAGCGTTTCAGCGCAGAACAAAGTTGGTTCAGGCAATGCAAGCTGAATCTCGGTCCAACTTTAAATTTGCAGTCTGTGCATGAATAAAACCTATTTTGCAACACAGAGAAACATATCTGAAGGTGTTAGAAGTGTTTTGCATGATTTTTGAAGTTTGACCCTGTAATGTCAGAAAACAGCGTTTCAGCGCAGAACAAAGTTGGTTCAGGCAATGCAAGCTGAATCTCGGTCCAACTTTAAATTTGCAGTCTGTGCATGAATAAAACCTATTTTGCAACACAGAGAAACATATCTGAAGGTGTTAGAAGTGTTTTGCATGATTTTTGAAGTTTGACCCTGAAATGTCAGAAAACAGCGTTTCAGTGCAGAACAAACTTGGTTCAAGCAATGCAAGCTGAATCTCGGTCAAACTTTAAAATTGCAGTCTGTGCATAAATAAAACCTATTTTGCAACACAGAGAAACATATCTGAAGGTATTAGAAGTGCTTTGCATGATTTTTGAAGTTTGACCCTGTAATGTCAGAAAACAGCGTTTCAGTGCAGAACAAACTTCGTTCAAGTAATGCAAGCTGAATCTCGGTCAAACTTTAAAATTGCAGTCTGTGCATAAATAAAACCTATTTTGCAACACAGAGAAATATATCTGAAGGTGTTAGAAGTGTTTTGCATGATTTTTGAAGTTTGACCCTGAAATGTCAGAAAACAGCGTTTCAGCGCAGAACAAAGTTGGTTCAGGCAATGCAAGCTGAATCTATGTCCAACTTTAAATTTGCAGTCTGTGCATGAATAAAACCTATTTTGCAACACAGAGAAACATATCTGAAGGTGTTAGAAGTGTTTTGCATGATTTTTGAAGTTTGACCCTGAAATGTCAGAAAACAGCGTTTCAGCGCAGAACAAAGTTGGTTCAGGCAATGCAAGCTGAATCTATGTCCAACTTTAAATTTGCAGTCTGTGCATGAATAAAACCTATTTTGCAACACAGAGAAACATATCTGAAGGTGTTAGAAGTGTTTTGCATCATTTTTGAAGTTTGACCCTGTAATGTCAGAAAACAGCGTTTCAGCGCAGAAAAAAGTTGGTTCAGGCAATGCAAGCTGAATCTCGGTCCAACTTTAAATTTGCAGTCTGTGCATGAATAAAACCTATTTTGCAACACAGAGAAACATATCTGAAGGTGTTAGAAGTGTTTTGCATGATTTTTGAAGTTTGACCCTGTAATGTCAGAAAACAGCGTTTCAGCGCAGAACAAAGTTGGTTCAGGCAATGCAAGCTGAATCTCGGTCCAACTTTAAATTTGCAGTCTGTGCATGAATAAAACCTATTTTGCAACACAGAGAAACATATCTGAAGGTGTTAGAAGTGTTTTGCATGATTTTTGAAGTTTGACCCTGAAATGTCAGAAAACAGCGTTTCAGTGCAGAACAAACTTGGTTCAAGCAATGCAAGCTGAATCTCGGTCAAACTTTAAAATTGCAGTCTGTGCATAAATAAAACCTATTTTGCAACACAGAGAAACATATCTGAAGGTGTTAGAAGTGTTTTGCATCATTTTTGAAGTTTGACCCTGTAATGTCAGAAAACAGCGTTTCAGCGCAGAACAAAGTTGGTTCAGGCAATGCAAGCTGAATCTCGGTCCAACTTTAAATTTGCAGTCTGTGCATGAATAAAACCTATTTTGCAACACAGAGAAACATATCTGAAGGTGTTAGAAGTGTTTTGCATGATTTTTGAAGTTTGACCCTGAAATGTCAGAAAACAGCGTTTCAGCGCAGAACAAAAATGGTTCAGGCAATGCAAGCTGAATCTCGGTCCAACTTTAAATTTGCAGTCTGTGCATGAATAAAACCTATTTTGCAACACAGAGAAACATATCTGAAGGTGTTAGAAGTGTTTTGCATGATTTTTGAAGTTTGACCCTGAAATGTCAGAAAACAGCGTTTCAGTGCAGAACAAACTTGGTTCAAGCAATGCAAGCTGAATCTCGGTCAAACTTTAAATTTGCAGTCTGTGCATGAATAAAACCTATTTTGCAACACAGAGAAACATATCTGAAGGTGTTAGAAGTGTTTTGCATGATTTTTGAAGTTTGACCCTGAAATGTCAGAAAACAGCGTTTCAGCGCAGAACAAAGTTGGTTCAGGCAATGCAAGCTGAATCTCGGTCCAACTTTAAATTTGCAGTCTGTGCATGAATAAAACCTATTTTGCAACACAGAGAAACATATCTGAAGGTATTAGAAGTGTTTTGCATGATTTTTGAAGTTTGACCCTGTAATGTCAGAAAACAGCGTTTCAGTGCAGAACAAACTTCGTTCAAGTAATGCAAGCTGAATCTCGGTCAAACTTTAAAATTGCAGTCTGTGCATAAATAAAACCTATGTTGCAACACAGAGAAACATATCTGAAGGTGTTAGAAGTGTTTTGCATGATTTTTGAAGTTTGACCCTGTAATGTCAGAAAACAGCGTTTCAGCGCAGAACAAAGTTGGTTCAGGCAATGCAAGCTGAATCTCGGTCCAACTTTAAATTTGCAGTCTGTGCATGAATAAAACCTATTTTGCAACACAGAGAAACATATCTGAAGGTGTTAGAAGTGTTTTGCATGATTTTTGAAGTTTGACCCTGAAATGTCAGAAAACAGCGTTTCAGTGCAGAACAAACTTGGTTCAAGCAATGCAAGCTGAATCTCGGTCAAACTTTAAAATTGCAGTCTGTGCATAAATAAAACCTATTTTGCAACACAGAGAAACATATCTGAAGGTGTTAGAAGTGTTTTGCATGATTTTTGAAGTTTGACCCTGAAATGTCAGAAAACAGCGTTTCAGCGCAGAACAAAGTTGGTTCAGGCAATGCAAGCTGAATCTATGTCCAACTTTAAATTTGCAGTCTGTGCATGAATAAAACCTATTTTGCAACACAGAGAAACATATCTGAAGGTGTTAGAAGTGTTTTGCATCATTTTTGAAGTTTGACCCTGTAATGTCAGAAAACAGCGTTTCAGCGCAGAACAAAGTTGGTTCAGGCAATGCAAGCTGAATCTCGGTCCAACTTTAAATTTGCAGTCTGTGCATGAATAAAACCTATTTTGCAACACAGAGAAACATATCTGAAGGTGTTAGAAGTGTTTTGCATGATTTTTGAAGTTTGACCCTGTAATGTCAGAAAACAGCGTTTCAGCGCAGAACAAAGTTGGTTCAGGCAATGCAAGCTGAATCTCGGTCCAACTTTAAATTTGCAGTCTGTGCATGAATAAAACCTATTTTGCAACACAGAGAAACATATCTGAAGGTGTTAGAAGTGTTTTGCATGATTTTTGAAGTTTGACCCTGAAATGTCAGAAAACAGCGTTTCAGTGCAGAACAAACTTGGTTCAAGCAATGCAAGCTGAATCTTGGTCAAACTTTAAAATTGCAGTCTGTGCATAAATAAAACCTATTTTGCAACACAGAGAAACATATCTGAAGGTGTTAGAAGTGTTTTGCATCATTTTTGAAGTTTGACCCTGTAATGTCAGAAAACAGCGTTTCAGCGCAGAACAAAGTTGGTTCAGGCAATGCAAGCTGAATCTCGGTCCAACTTTAAATTTGCAGTCTGTGCATGAATAAAACCTATTTTGCAACACAGAGAAACATATCTGAAGGTGTTAGAAGTGTTTTGCATGATTTTTGAAGTTTGACCCTGAAATGTCAGAAAACAGCGTTTCAGCGCAGAACAAAAATGGTTCAGGCAATGCAAGCTGAATCTCGG
This sequence comes from Garra rufa, assembly GCF_049309525.1. Lineage (NCBI taxonomy): Eukaryota > Metazoa > Chordata > Actinopteri > Cypriniformes > Cyprinidae > Garra > Garra rufa. Next base: position 1,919,471 of record NC_133382.1, read on the forward strand.
TCCAACTTTAAATTTGCAGTCTGTGCATGAATAAAACCTATTTTGCAACACAGAGAAACATATCTGAAGGTTTTAGAAGTGTTTTGCATGATTTTTGAAGTTTGACCCTGAAATGTCAGAAAACAGCGTTTCAGTGCAGAACAAACTTGGTTCAAGCAATGCAAGCTGAATCTCGGTCAAACTTTAAATTTGCAGTCTGTGCATGAATAAAACCTATTTTGCAACACAGAGAAACATATCTGAAGGTGTTAGAAGTGTTTTGCATGATTTTTGAAGTTTGACCCTGAAATGTCAGAAAACAGCGTTTCAGCGCAGAACAAAGTTGGTTCAGGCAGAACAAACTTCGTTCAAGTAATGCAAGCTGAATCTCGGTCAAACTTTAAAATTGCAGTCTGTGCATAAATAAAACCTATGTTGCAACACAGAGAAACATATCTGAAGGTGTTAGAAGTGTTTTGCATGATTTTTGAAGTTTGACCCTGAAATGTCAGAAAACACCGTTTCAGTGCAGAACAAACTTGGTTCAAGCAATGCAAGCTGAATCTCGGTCCAACTTTAAATTTGCAATCTGTGCATGAATAAAACCTATTTTGCAACACAGAGAAACATATCTGAAGGTGTTAGAAGTGTTTTGCATGATTTTTGAAGTTTGACCCTGAAATGTCAGAAAACAGCGTTTTAGCGCAGAACAAAGTTGGTTCAGGCAATGCAAGCTGAATCTCGGTCCAACTTTAAATTTGCAGTCTGTGCATGAATAAAACCTATTTTGCAACACAGAGAAACATATCTGAAGGTGTTAGAAGTGTTTTGCATGATTTTTGAAGTTTGACCCTGAAATGTCAGAAAACAGCGTTTCAGTGCAGAACAAACTTGGTTCAAGCAATGCAAGCTGAATCTCGGTCAAACTTTAAAATTGCAGTCTGTGCATAAATAAAACCTATTTTGCAACACAGAGAAACATATCTGAAGGTATTAGAAGTGTTTTGCATGATTTTTGAAGTTTGACCCTGTAATGTCAGAAAACAGCGTTTCAGTGCAGAACAAACTTCGTTCAAGTAATGCAAGCTGAATCTCGGTCAAACTTTAAAATTGCAGTCTGTGCATAAATAAAACCTATTTTGCAACACAGAGAAACATATCTGAAGGTGTTAGAAGTGTTTTGCATGATTTTTGAAGTTTGACCCTGAAATGTCAGAAAACAGCGTTTCAGCGCAGAACAAAGTTGGTTCAGGCAATGCAAGCTGAATCTATGTCCAACTTTAAATTTGCAGTCTGTGCATGAATAAAACCTATTTTGCAACACAGAGAAACATATCTGAAGGTGTTAGAAGTGTTTTGCATGATTTTTGAAGTTTGACCCTGAAATGTCAGAAAACAGCGTTTCAGTGCAGAACAAACTTGGTTCAAGCAATGCAAGCTGAATCTCGGTCCAACTTTAAATTTGCAATCTGTGCATGAATAAAACCTATTTTGCAACACAGAGAAACATATCTGAAGGTGTTAGAAGTGTTTTGCATGATTTTTGAAGTTTGACCCTGAAATGTCAGAAAACAGCGTTTCAGCGCAGAACAAAGTTGGTTCAGGCAATGCAAGCTGAATCTCGGTCCAACTTTAAATTTGCAGTCTGTGCATGAATAAAACCTATTTTGCAACACAGAGAAACATATCTGAAGGTGTTAGAAGTGTTTTGCATGATTTTTGAAGTTTGACCCTGAAATGTCAGAAAACAGCGTTTCAGTGCAGAACAAACTTGGTTCAAGCAATGCAAGCTGAATCTCGGTCAAACTTTAAAATTGCAGTCTGTGCATAAATAAAACCTATTTTGCAACACAGAGAAACATATCTGAAGGTATTAGAAGTGTTTTGCATGATTTTTGAAGTTTGACCCTGTAATGTCAGAAAACAGCGTTTCAGTGCAGAACAAACTTCGTTCAAGTAATGCAAGCTGAATCTCGGTCAAACTTTAAAATTGCAGTCTGTGCATAAATAAAACCTATTTTGCAACACAGAGAAACATATCTGAAGGTGTTAGAAGTGTTTTGCATGATTTTTGAAGTTTGACCCTGAAATGTCAGAAAACAGCGTTTCAGTGCAGAACAAACTTGGTTCAAGCAATGCAAGCTGAATCTCGGTCAAACTTTAAAATTGCAGTCTGTGCATAAATAAAACCTATTTTGCAACACAGAGAAACATATCTGAAGGTGTTAGAAGTGTTTTGCATCATTTTTGAAGTTTGACCCTGTAATGTCAGAAAACAGCGTTTCAGCGCAGAACAAAGTTGGTTCAGGCAATGCAAGCTGAATCTCGGTCCAACTTTAAATTTGCAGTCTGTGCATGAATAAAACCTATTTTGCAACACAGAGAAACATATCTGAAGGTGTTAGAAGTGTTTTGCATGATTTTTGAAGTTTCACCCTGTAATGTCAGAAAACAGCGTTTCAGTGCAGAACAAACTTCGTTCAAGTAATGCAAGCTGAATCTCGGTCAAACTTTAAAATTGCAGTCTGTGCATAAATAAAACCTATTTTGCAACACAGAGAAACATATCTGAAGGTGTTAGAAGTGTTTTGCATGATTTTTGAAGTTTGACCCTGAAATGTCAGAAAACAGCGTTTCAGCGCAGAACAAAGTTGGTTCAGGCAATGCAAGCTGAATCTATGTCCAACTTTAAATTTGCAGTCTGTGCATGAATAAAACCTATTTTGCAACACAGAGAAACATATCTGAAGGTGTTAGAAGTGTTTTGCATCATTTTTGAAGTTTGACCCTGTAATGTCAGAAAACAGCGTTTCAGCGCAGAACAAAGTTGGTTCAGGCAATGCAAGCTGAATCTCGGTCCAACTTTAAATTTGCAGTCTGTGCATGAATAAAACCTATTTTGCAACACAGAGAAACATATCTGAAGGTGTTAGAAGTGTTTTGCATGATTTTTGAAGTTTGACCCTGAAATGTCAGAAAACAGCGTTTCAGCGCAGAACAAAGTTGGTTCAGGCAATGCAAGCTGAATCTATGTCCAACTTTAAATTTGCAGTCTGTGCATGAATAAAACCTATTTTGCAACACAGAGAAACATATCTGAAGGTGTTAGAAGTGTTTTGCATCATTTTTGAAGTTTGACCCTGTAATGTCAGAAAACAGCGTTTCAGCGCAGAACAAAGTTGGTTCAGGCAATGCAAGCTGAATCTCGGTCCAACTTTAAATTTGCAGTCTGTGCATGAATAAAACCTATTTTGCAACACAGAGAAACATATCTGAAGGTGTTAGAAGTGTTTTGCATGATTTTTGAAGTTTGAACCTGAAATGTCAGAAAACAGCGTTTCAGTGCAGAACAAACTTGGTTCAAGCAATGCAAGCTGAATCTCGGTCAAACTTTAAAATTGCAGTCTGTGCATAAATAAAACCTATTTTGCAACACAGAGAAACATATCTGAAGGTGTTAGAAGTGTTTTGCATCATTTTTGAAGTTTGACCCTGTAATGTCAGAAAACAGCGTTTCAGCGCAGAACAAAGTTGGTTCAGGCAATGCAAGCTGAATCTCGGTCCAACTTTAAATTTGCAGTCTGTGCATGAATAAAACCTATTTTGCAACACAGAGAAACATATCTGAAGGTGTTAGAAGTGTTTTGCATGATTTTTGAAGTTTGACCCTGAAATGTCAGAAAACAGCGTTTCAGCGCAGAACAAAGTTGGTTCAGGCAATGCAAGCTGAATCTCGGTCCAACTTTAAATTTGCAGTCTGTGCATGAATAAAACCTATTTTGCAACACAGAGAAACATATCTGAAGGTGTTAGAAGTGTTTTGCATGATTTTTGAAGTTTGACCCTGAAATGTCAGAAAACAGCGTTTCAGTGCAGAACAAACTTGGTTCAAGCAATGCAAGCTGAATCTCGGTCAAACTTTAAATTTGCAGTCTGTGCATGAATAAAACCTATTTTGCAACACAGAGAAACATATCTGAAGGTGTTAGAAGTGTTTTGCATGATTTTTGAAGTTTGACCCTGAAATGTCAGAAAACAGCGTTTCAGCGCAGAACAAAGTTGGTTCAGGCAATGCAAGCTGAATCTCGGTCCAACTTTAAATTTGCAGTCTGTGCATGAATAAAACCTATTTTGCAACACAGAGAAACATATCTGAAGGTATTAGAAGTGTTTTGCATGATTTTTGAAGTTTGACCCTGTAATGTCAGAAAACAGCGTTTCAGTGCAGAACAAACTTCGTTCAAGTAATGCAAGCTGAATCTCGGTCAAACTTTAAAATTGCAGTCTGTGCATAAATAAAACCTATTTTGCAACACAGAGAAACATATCTGAAGGTGTTAGAAGTGTTTTGCATGATTTTTGAAGTTTGACCCTGAAATGTCAGAAAACAGCGTTTCAGCGCAGAACAAAGTTGGTTCAGGCAATGCAAGCTGAATCTATGTCCAACTTTAAATTTGCAGTCTGTGCATGAATAAAACCTATTTTGCAACACAGAGAAACATATCTGAAGGTGTTAGAAGTGTTTTGCATCATTTTTGAAGTTTGACCCTGTAATGTCAGAAAACAGCGTTTCAGCGCAGAACAAAGTTGGTTCAGGCAATGCAAGCTGAATCTCGGTCCAACTTTAAATTTGCAGTCTGTGCATGAATAAAACCTATTTTGCAACACAGAGAAACATATCTGAAGGTGTTAGAAGTGTTTTGCATGATTTTTGAAGTTTGACCCTGTAATGTCAGAAAACAGCGTTTCAGCGCAGAACAAAGTTGGTTCAGGCAATGCAAGCTGAATCTCGGTCCAACTTTAAATTTGCAGTCTGTGCATGAATAAAACCTATTTTGCAACACAGAGAAACATATCTGAAGGTGTTAGAAGTGTTTTGCATGATTTTTGAAGTTTGACCCTGAAATGTCAGAAAACAGCGTTTCAGTGCAGAACAAACTTGGTTCAAGCAATGCAAGCTGAATCTCGGTCAAACTTTAAAATTGCAGTCTGTGCATAAATAAAACCTATTTTGCAACACAGAGAAACATATCTGAAGGTATTAGAAGTGCTTTGCATGATTTTTGAAGTTTGACCCTGTAATGTCAGAAAACAGCGTTTCAGTGCAGAACAAACTTCGTTCAAGTAATGCAAGCTGAATCTCGGTCAAACTTTAAAATTGCAGTCTGTGCATAAATAAAACCTATTTTGCAACACAGAGAAATATATCTGAAGGTGTTAGAAGTGTTTTGCATGATTTTTGAAGTTTGACCCTGAAATGTCAGAAAACAGCGTTTCAGCGCAGAACAAAGTTGGTTCAGGCAATGCAAGCTGAATCTATGTCCAACTTTAAATTTGCAGTCTGTGCATGAATAAAACCTATTTTGCAACACAGAGAAACATATCTGAAGGTGTTAGAAGTGTTTTGCATGATTTTTGAAGTTTGACCCTGAAATGTCAGAAAACAGCGTTTCAGCGCAGAACAAAGTTGGTTCAGGCAATGCAAGCTGAATCTATGTCCAACTTTAAATTTGCAGTCTGTGCATGAATAAAACCTATTTTGCAACACAGAGAAACATATCTGAAGGTGTTAGAAGTGTTTTGCATCATTTTTGAAGTTTGACCCTGTAATGTCAGAAAACAGCGTTTCAGCGCAGAACAAAGTTGGTTCAGGCAATGCAAGCTGAATCTCGGTCCAACTTTAAATTTGCAGTCTGTGCATGAATAAAACCTATTTTGCAACACAGAGAAACATATCTGAAGGTGTTAGAAGTGTTTTGCATGATTTTTGAAGTTTGACCCTGTAATGTCAGAAAACAGCGTTTCAGCGCAGAACAAAGTTGGTTCAGGCAATGCAAGCTGAATCTCGGTCCAACTTTAAATTTGCAGTCTGTGCATGAATAAAACCTATTTTGCAACACAGAGAAACATATCTGAAGGTGTTAGAAGTGTTTTGCATGATTTTTGAAGTTTGACCCTGAAATGTCAGAAAACAGCGTTTCAGTGCAGAACAAACTTGGTTCAAGCAATGCAAGCTGAATCTCGGTCAAACTTTAAAATTGCAGTCTGTGCATAAATAAAACCTATTTTGCAACACAGAGAAACATATCTGAAGGTGTTAGAAGTGTTTTGCATCATTTTTGAAGTTTGACCCTGTAATGTCAGAAAACAGCGTTTCAGCGCAGAACAAAGTTGGTTCAGGCAATGCAAGCTGAATCTCGGTCCAACTTTAAATTTGCAGTCTGTGCATGAATAAAACCTATTTTGCAACACAGAGAAACATATCTGAAGGTGTTAGAAGTGTTTTGCATGATTTTTGAAGTTTGACCCTGAAATGTCAGAAAACAGCGTTTCAGCGCAGAACAAAAATGGTTCAGGCAATGCAAGCTGAATCTCGGTCCAACTTTAAATTTGCAGTCTGTGCATGAATAAAACCTATTTTGCAACACAGAGAAACATATCTGAAGGTGTTAGAAGTGTTTTGCATGATTTTTGAAGTTTGACCCTGAAATGTCAGAAAACAGCGTTTCAGTGCAGAACAAACTTGGTTCAAGCAATGCAAGCTGAATCTCGGTCAAACTTTAAATTTGCAGTCTGTGCATGAATAAAACCTATTTTGCAACACAGAGAAACATATCTGAAGGTGTTAGAAGTGTTTTGCATGATTTTTGAAGTTTGACCCTGAAATGTCAGAAAACAGCGTTTCAGCGCAGAACAAAGTTGGTTCAGGCAATGCAAGCTGAATCTCGGTCCAACTTTAAATTTGCAGTCTGTGCATGAATAAAACCTATTTTGCAACACAGAGAAACATATCTGAAGGTATTAGAAGTGTTTTGCATGATTTTTGAAGTTTGACCCTGTAATGTCAGAAAACAGCGTTTCAGTGCAGAACAAACTTCGTTCAAGTAATGCAAGCTGAATCTCGGTCAAACTTTAAAATTGCAGTCTGTGCATAAATAAAACCTATGTTGCAACACAGAGAAACATATCTGAAGGTGTTAGAAGTGTTTTGCATGATTTTTGAAGTTTGACCCTGTAATGTCAGAAAACAGCGTTTCAGCGCAGAACAAAGTTGGTTTAGGCAATGCAAGCTGAATCTCGGTCCAACTTTAAATTTGCAGTCTGTGCATGAATAAAACCTATTTTGCAACACAGAGAAACATATCTGAAGGTGTTAGAAGTGTTTTGCATGATTTTTGAAGTTTGACCCTGAAATGTCAGAAAACAGCGTTTCAGTGCAGAACAAACTTGGTTCAAGCAATGCAAGCTGAATCTCGGTCAAACTTTAAAATTGCAGTCTGTGCATAAATAAAACCTATTTTGCAACACAGAGAAACATATCTGAAGGTGTTAGAAGTGTTTTGCATGATTTTTGAAGTTTGACCCTGAAATGTCAGAAAACAGCGTTTCAGCGCAGAACAAAGTTGGTTCAGGCAATGCAAGCTGAATCTATGTCCAACTTTAAATTTGCAGTCTGTGCATGAATAAAACCTATTTTGCAACACAGAGAAACATATCTGAAGGTGTTAGAAGTGTTTTGCATCATTTTTGAAGTTTGACCCTGTAATGTCAGAAAACAGCGTTTCAGCGCAGAACAAAGTTGGTTCAGGCAATGCAAGCTGAATCTCGGTCCAACTTTAAATTTGCAGTCTGTGCATGAATAAAACCTATTTTGCAACACAGAGAAACATATCTGAAGGTGTTAGAAGTGTTTTGCATGATTTTTGAAGTTTGACCCTGTAATGTCAGAAAACAGCGTTTCAGCGCAGAACAAAGTTGGTTCAGGCAATGCAAGCTGAATCTCGGTCCAACTTTAAATTTGCAGTCTGTGCATGAATAAAACCTATTTTGCAACACAGAGAAACATATCTGAAGGTGTTAGAAGTGTTTTGCATGATTTTTGAAGTTTGACCCTGAAATGTCAGAAAACAGCGTTTCAGTGCAGAACAAACTTGGTTCAAGCAATGCAAGCTGAATCTTGGTCAAACTTTAAAATTGCAGTCTGTGCATAAATAAAACCTATTTTGCAACACAGAGAAACATATCTGAAGGTGTTAGAAGTGTTTTGCATCATTTTTGAAGTTTGACCCTGTAATGTCAGAAAACAGCGTTTCAGCGCAGAACAAAGTTGGTTCAGGCAATGCAAGCTGAATCTCGGTCCAACTTTAAATTTGCAGTCTGTGCATGAATAAAACCTATTTTGCAACACAGAGAAACATATCTGAAGGTGTTAGAAGTGTTTTGCATGATTTTTGAAGTTTGACCCTGAAATGTCAGAAAACAGCGTTTCAGCGCAGAACAAAAATGGTTCAGGCAATGCAAGCTGAATCTCGGTCCAACTTTAAATTTGCAGTCTGTGCATGAATAAAACCTATTTTGCAACACAGAGAAACATATCTGAAGGTGTTAGAAGTGTTTTGCATGATTTTTGAAGTTTGACCCTGAAATGTCAGAAAACAGCGTTTCAGTGCAGAACAAACTTGGTTCAAGCAATGCAAGCTGAATCTCGGTCAAACTTTAAATTTGCAGTCTGTGCATGAATAAAACCTATTTTGCAACACAGAGAAACATATCTGAAGGTGTTAGAAGTGTTTTGCATGATTTTTGAAGTTTGACCCTGAAATGTCAGAAAACAGCGTTTCAGCGCAGAACAAAGTTGGTTCAGGCAGAACAAACTTCGTTCAAGTAATGCAAGCTGAATCTCGGTCAAACTTTAAAATTGCAGTCTGTGCATAAATAAAACCTATGTTGCAACACAGAGAAACATATCTGAAGGTGTTAGAAGTGTTTTGCATGATTTTTGAAGTTTGACCCTGAAATGTCAGAAAACAGCGTTTCAGCGCAGAACAAAGTTGGTTCAGGCAATGCAAGCTGAATCTATGTCCAACTTTAAATTTGCAGTCTGTGCATGAATAAAACCTATTTTGCAACACAGAGAAACATATCTGAAGGTGTTAGAAGTGTTTTGCATCATTTTTGAAGTTTGACCCTGTAATGTCAGAAAACAGCGTTTCAGCGCAGAACAAAGTTGGTTCAGGCAATGCAAGCTGAATCTCGGTCCAACTTTAAATTTGCAGTCTGTGCATGAATAAAACCTATTTTGCAACACAGAGAAACATATCTGAAGGTGTTAGAAGTGTTTTGCATGATTTTTGAAGTTTGACCCTGAAATGTCAGAAAACAGCGCTTCAGTGCAGAACAAACTTGGTTCAAGCAATGCAAGCTGAATCTCGGTCAAACTTTAAAATTGCAGTCTGTGCATAAATAAAACCTATTTTGCAACACAGAGAAACATATCTGAACGTGTTAGAAGTGTTTTGCATGATTTTTGAAGTTTGACCCTGAAATGTCAGAAAACAGCGTTTCAGCGCAGAACAAAGTTGGTTCAGGCAATGCAAGCTGAATCTCGGTCCAACTTTAAATTTGCAGTCTGTGCATGAATAAAACCTATTTTGCAACACAGAGAAACATATCTGAAGGTATTAGAAGTGTTTTGCATGATTTTTGAAGTTTGACCCTGTAATGTCAGAAAACAGCGTTTCAGTGCAGAACAAACTTCGTTCAAGTAATGCAAGCTGAATCTCGGTCAAACTTTAAAATTGCAGTCTGTGCATAAATAAAACCTATTTTGCAACACAGAGAAACATATCTGAAGGTGTTAGAAGTGTTTTGCATGATTTTTGAAGTTTGACCCTGAAATGTCAGAAAACAGCGTTTCAGCGCAGAACAAAGTTGGTTCAGGCAATGCAAGCTGAATCTATGTCCAACTTTAAATTTGCAGTCTGTGCATGAATAAAACCTATTTTGCAACACAGAGAAACATATCTGAAGGTGTTAGAAGTGTTTTGCATCATTTTTGAAGTTTGACCCTGTAATGTCAGAAAACAGCGTTTCAGCGCAGAACAAAGTTGGTTCAGGCAATGCAAGCTGAATCTCGGTCCAACTTTAAATTTGCAGTCTGTGCATGAATAAAACCTATTTTGCAACACAGAGAAACATATCTGAAGGTGTTAGAAGTGTTTTGCATGATTTTTGAAGTTTGACCCTGAAATGTCAGAAAACAGCGTTTCAGCGCAGAACAAAGTTGGTTCAGGCAATGCAAGCTGAATCTATGTCCAACTTTAAATTTGCAGTCTGTGCATGAATAAAACCTATTTTGCAACACAGAGAAACATATCTGAAGGTGTTAGAAGTGTTTTGCATCATTTTTGAAGTTTGACCCTGTAATGTCAGAAAACAGCGTTTCAGCGCAGAACAAAGTTGGTTCAGGCAATGCAAGCTGAATCTCGGTCCAACTTTAAATTTGCAGTCTGTGCATGAATAAAACCTATTTTGCAACACAGAGAAACATATCTGAAGGTGTTAGAAGTGTTTTGCATGATTTTTGAAGTTTGAACCTGAAATGTCAGAAAACAGCGTTTCAGTGCAGAACAAACTTGGTTCAAGCTATGCAAGCTGAATCTCGGTCAAACTTTAAAATTGCAGTCTGTGCATAAATAAAACCTATTTTGCAACACAGAGAAACATATCTGAACGTGTTAGAAGTGTTTTGCATGATTTTTGAAGTTTGACCCTGAAATGTCAGAAAACAGCGTTTCAGCGCAGAACAAAGTTGGTTCAGGCAATGCAAGCTGAATCTCGGTCCAACTTTAAATTTGCAGTCTGTGCATGAATAAAACCTATTTTGCAACACAGAGAAACATATCTGAAGGTATTAGAAGTGTTTTGCATGATTTTTGAAGTTTCACCCTGTAATGTCAGAAAACAGCGTTTCAGTGCAGAACAAACTTCGTTCAAGTAATGCAAGCTGAATCTCGGTCAAACTTTAAAATTGCAGTCTGTGCATAAATAAAACCTATTTTGCAACACAGAGAAACATATCTGAAGGTGTTAGAAGTGTTTTGCATGATTTTTGAAGTTTGACCCTGAAATGTCAGAAAACAGCGTTTCAGCGCAGAACAAAGTTGGTTCAGGCAATGCAAGCTGAATCTATGTCCAACTTTAAATTTGCAGTCTGTGCATGAATAAAACCTATTTTGCAACACAGAGAAACATATCTGAAGGTGTTAGAAGTGTTTTGCATCATTTTTGAAGTTTGACCCTGTAATGTCAGAAAACAGCGTTTCAGCGCAGAACAAAGTTGGTTCAGGCAATGCAAGCTGAATCTCGGTCCAACTTTAAATTTGCAGTCTGTGCATGAATAAAACCTATTTTGCAACACAGAGAAACATATCTGAAGGTGTTAGAAGTGTTTTGCATGATTTTTGAAGTTTGACCCTGAAATGTCAGAAAACAGCGTTTCAGCGCAGAACAAAGTTGGTTCAGGCAATGCAAGCTGAATCTATGTCCAACTTTAAATTTGCAGTCTGTGCATGAATAAAACCTATTTTGCAACACAGAGAAACATATCTGAAGGTGTTAGAAGTGTTTTGCATCATTTTTGAAGTTTGACCCTGTAATGTCAGAAAACAGCGTTTCAGCGCAGAACAAAGTTGGTTCAGGCAATGCAAGCTGAATCTCGGTCCAACTTTAAATTTGCAGTCTGTGCATGAATAAAACCTATTTTGCAACACAGAGAAACATATCTGAAGGTGTTAGAAGTGTTTTGCATGATTTTTGAAGTTTGAACCTGAAATGTCAGAAAACAGCGTTTCAGTGCAGAACAAACTTGGTTCAAGCAATGCAAGCTGAATCTCGGTCAAACTTTAAAATTGCAGTCTGTGCATAAATAAAACCTATTTTGCAACACAGAGAAACATATCTGAAGGTGTTAGAAGTGTTTTGCATCATTTTTGAAGTTTGACCCTGTAATGTCAGAAAACAGCGTTTCAGCGCAGAACAAAGTTGGTTCAGGCAATGCAAGCTGAATCTCGGTCCAACTTTAAATTTGCAGTCTGTGCATGAATAAAACCTATTTTGCAACACAGAGAAACATATCTGAAGGTGTTAGAAGTGTTTTGCATGATTTTTGAAGTTTGACCCTGAAATGTCAGAAAACAGCGTTTCAGCGCAGAACAAAGTTGGTTCAGGCAATGCAAGCTGAATCTCGGTCCAACTTTAAATTTGCAGTCTGTGCATGAATAAAACCTATTTTGCAACACAGAGAAACATATCTGAAGGTGTTAGAAGTGTTTTGCATGATTTTTGAAGTTTGACCCTGAAATGTCAGAAAACAGCGTTTCAGCGCAGAACAAAGTTGGTTCAAGCAATGCAAGCTGAATCTCGGTCAAACTTTAAATTTGCAGTCTGTGCATGAATAAAACCTATTTTGCAACACAGAGAAACATATCTGAAGGTGTTAGAAGTGTTTTGCATGATTTTTGAAGTTTGACCCTGAAATGTCAGAAAACAGCGTTTCAGCGCAGAACAAAGTTGGTTCAGGCAATGCAAGCTGAATCTCGGTCCAACTTTAAATTTGCAGTCTGTGCATGAATAAAACCTATTTTGCAACACAGAGAAACATATCTGAAGGTATTAGAAGTGTTTTGCATGATTTTTGAAGTTTGACCCTGTAATGTCAGAAAACAGCGTTTCAGTGCAGAACAAACTTCGTTCAAGTAATGCAAGCTGAATCTCGGTCAAACTTTAAAATTGCAGTCTGTGCATAAATAAAACCTATTTTGCAACACAGAGAAACATATCTGAAGGTGTTAGAAGTGTTTTGCATGATTTTTGAAGTTTGACCCTGAAATGTCAGAAAACAGCGTTTCAGCGCAGAACAAAGTTGGTTCAGGCAATGCAAGCTGAATCTATGTCCAACTTTAAATTTGCAGTCTGTGCATGAATAAAACCTATTTTGCAACACAGAGAAACATATCTGAAGGTGTTAGAAGTGTTTTGCATCATTTTTGAAGTTTGACCCTGTAATGTCAGAAAACAGCGTTTCAGCGCAGAACAAAGTTGGTTCAGGCAATGCAAGCTGAATCTCGGTCCAACTTTAAATTTGCAGTCTGTGCATGAATAAAACCTATTTTGCAACACAGAGAAACATATCTGAAGGTGTTAGAAGTGTTTTGCATGATTTTTGAAGTTTGACCCTGTAATGTCAGAAAACAGCGTTTCAGCGCAGAACAAAGTTGGTTCAGGCAATGCAAGCTGAATCTCGGTCCAACTTTAAATTTGCAGTCTGTGCATGAATAAAACCTATTTTGCAACACAGAGAAACATATCTGAAGGTGTTAGAAGTGTTTTGCATGATTTTTGAAGTTTGACCCTGAAATGTCAGAAAACAGCGTTTCAGTGCAGAACAAACTTGGTTCAAGCAATGCAAGCTGAATCTCGGTCAAACTTTAAAATTGCAGTCTGTGCATAAATAAAACCTATTTTGCAACACAGAGAAACATATCTGAAGGTATTAGAAGTGCTTTGCATGATTTTTGAAGTTTGACCCTGTAATGTCAGAAAACAGCGTTTCAGTGCAGAACAAACTTCGTTCAAGTAATGCAAGCTGAATCTCGGTCAAACTTTAAAATTGCAGTCTGTGCATAAATAAAACCTATTTTGCAACACAGAGAAATATATCTGAAGGTGTTAGAAGTGTTTTGCATGATTTTTGAAGTTTGACCCTGAAATGTCAGAAAACAGCGTTTCAGCGCAGAACAAAGTTGGTTCAGGCAATGCAAGCTGAATCTATGTCCAACTTTAAATTTGCAGTCTGTGCATGAATAAAACCTATTTTGCAACACAGAGAAACATATCTGAAGGTGTTAGAAGTGTTTTGCATGATTTTTGAAGTTTGACCCTGAAATGTCAGAAAACAGCGTTTCAGCGCAGAACAAAGTTGGTTCAGGCAATGCAAGCTGAATCTATGTCCAACTTTAAATTTGCAGTCTGTGCATGAATAAAACCTATTTTGCAACACAGAGAAACATATCTGAAGGTGTTAGAAGTGTTTTGCATCATTTTTGAAGTTTGACCCTGTAATGTCAGAAAACAGCGTTTCAGCGCAGAAAAAAGTTGGTTCAGGCAATGCAAGCTGAATCTCGGTCCAACTTTAAATTTGCAGTCTGTGCATGAATAAAACCTATTTTGCAACACAGAGAAACATATCTGAAGGTGTTAGAAGTGTTTTGCATGATTTTTGAAGTTTGACCCTGTAATGTCAGAAAACAGCGTTTCAGCGCAGAACAAAGTTGGTTCAGGCAATGCAAGCTGAATCTCGGTCCAACTTTAAATTTGCAGTCTGTGCATGAATAAAACCTATTTTGCAACACAGAGAAACATATCTGAAGGTGTTAGAAGTGTTTTGCATGATTTTTGAAGTTTGACCCTGAAATGTCAGAAAACAGCGTTTCAGTGCAGAACAAACTTGGTTCAAGCAATGCAAGCTGAATCTCGGTCAAACTTTAAAATTGCAGTCTGTGCATAAATAAAACCTATTTTGCAACACAGAGAAACATATCTGAAGGTGTTAGAAGTGTTTTGCATCATTTTTGAAGTTTGACCCTGTAATGTCAGAAAACAGCGTTTCAGCGCAGAACAAAGTTGGTTCAGGCAATGCAAGCTGAATCTCGGTCCAACTTTAAATTTGCAGTCTGTGCATGAATAAAACCTATTTTGCAACACAGAGAAACATATCTGAAGGTGTTAGAAGTGTTTTGCATGATTTTTGAAGTTTGACCCTGAAATGTCAGAAAACAGCGTTTCAGCGCAGAACAAAAATGGTTCAGGCAATGCAAGCTGAATCTCGGTCCAACTTTAAATTTGCAGTCTGTGCATGAATAAAACCTATTTTGCAACACAGAGAAACATATCTGAAGGTGTTAGAAGTGTTTTGCATGATTTTTGAAGTTTGACCCTGAAATGTCAGAAAACAGCGTTTCAGTGCAGAACAAACTTGGTTCAAGCAATGCAAGCTGAATCTCGGTCAAACTTTAAATTTGCAGTCTGTGCATGAATAAAACCTATTTTGCAACACAGAGAAACATATCTGAAGGTGTTAGAAGTGTTTTGCATGATTTTTGAAGTTTGACCCTGAAATGTCAGAAAACAGCGTTTCAGCGCAGAACAAAGTTGGTTCAGGCAATGCAAGCTGAATCTCGGTCCAACTTTAAATTTGCAGTCTGTGCATGAATAAAACCTATTTTGCAACACAGAGAAACATATCTGAAGGTATTAGAAGTGTTTTGCATGATTTTTGAAGTTTGACCCTGTAATGTCAGAAAACAGCGTTTCAGTGCAGAACAAACTTCGTTCAAGTAATGCAAGCTGAATCTCGGTCAAACTTTAAAATTGCAGTCTGTGCATAAATAAAACCTATGTTGCAACACAGAGAAACATATCTGAAGGTGTTAGAAGTGTTTTGCATGATTTTTGAAGTTTGACCCTGTAATGTCAGAAAACAGCGTTTCAGCGCAGAACAAAGTTGGTTCAGGCAATGCAAGCTGAATCTCGGTCCAACTTTAAATTTGCAGTCTGTGCATGAATAAAACCTATTTTGCAACACAGAGAAACATATCTGAAGGTGTTAGAAGTGTTTTGCATGATTTTTGAAGTTTGACCCTGAAATGTCAGAAAACAGCGTTTCAGTGCAGAACAAACTTGGTTCAAGCAATGCAAGCTGAATCTCGGTCAAACTTTAAAATTGCAGTCTGTGCATAAATAAAACCTATTTTGCAACACAGAGAAACATATCTGAAGGTGTTAGAAGTGTTTTGCATGATTTTTGAAGTTTGACCCTGAAATGTCAGAAAACAGCGTTTCAGCGCAGAACAAAGTTGGTTCAGGCAATGCAAGCTGAATCTATGTCCAACTTTAAATTTGCAGTCTGTGCATGAATAAAACCTATTTTGCAACACAGAGAAACATATCTGAAGGTGTTAGAAGTGTTTTGCATCATTTTTGAAGTTTGACCCTGTAATGTCAGAAAACAGCGTTTCAGCGCAGAACAAAGTTGGTTCAGGCAATGCAAGCTGAATCTCGGTCCAACTTTAAATTTGCAGTCTGTGCATGAATAAAACCTATTTTGCAACACAGAGAAACATATCTGAAGGTGTTAGAAGTGTTTTGCATGATTTTTGAAGTTTGACCCTGTAATGTCAGAAAACAGCGTTTCAGCGCAGAACAAAGTTGGTTCAGGCAATGCAAGCTGAATCTCGGTCCAACTTTAAATTTGCAGTCTGTGCATGAATAAAACCTATTTTGCAACACAGAGAAACATATCTGAAGGTGTTAGAAGTGTTTTGCATGATTTTTGAAGTTTGACCCTGAAATGTCAGAAAACAGCGTTTCAGTGCAGAACAAACTTGGTTCAAGCAATGCAAGCTGAATCTTGGTCAAACTTTAAAATTGCAGTCTGTGCATAAATAAAACCTATTTTGCAACACAGAGAAACATATCTGAAGGTGTTAGAAGTGTTTTGCATCATTTTTGAAGTTTGACCCTGTAATGTCAGAAAACAGCGTTTCAGCGCAGAACAAAGTTGGTTCAGGCAATGCAAGCTGAATCTCGGTCCAACTTTAAATTTGCAGTCTGTGCATAAATAAAACCTATTTTGCAACACAGAGAAACATATCTGAAGGTGTTAGAAGTGTTTTGCATGATTTTTGAAGTTTGACCCTGAAATGTCAGAAAACAGCGTTTCAGTGCAGAACAAACTTGGTTCAAGCAATGCAAGCTGAATCTCGGTCAAACTTTAAATTTGCAGTCTGTGCATGAATAAAACCTATTTTGCAACACAGAGAAACATATCTGAAGGTGTTAGAAGTGTTTTGCATGATTTTTGAAGTTTGACCCTGAAATGTCAGAAAACAGCGTTTCAGCGCAGAACAAAGTTGGTTCAGGCAGAACAAACTTCGTTCAAGTAATGCAAGCTGAATCTCGGTCAAACTTTAAAATTGCAGTCTGTGCATAAATAAAACCTATGTTGCAACACAGAGAAACATATCTGAAGGTGTTAGAAGTGTTTTGCATGATTTTTGAAGTTTGACCCTGAAATGTCAGAAAACACCGTTTCAGTGCAGAACAAACTTGGTTCAAGCAATGCAAGCTGAATCTCGGTCCAACTTTAAATTTGCAATCTGTGCATGAATAAAACCTATTTTGCAACACAGAGAAACATATCTGAAGGTGTTAGAAGTGTTTTGCATGATTTTTGAAGTTTGACCCTGAAATGTCAGAAAACAGCGTTTTAGCGCAGAACAAAGTTGGTTCAGGCAATGCAAGCTGAATCTCGGTCCAACTTTAAATTTGCAGTCTGTGCATGAATAAAACCTATTTTGCAACACAGAGAAACATATCTGAAGGTGTTAGAAGTGTTTTGCATGATTTTTGAAGTTTGACCCTGAAATGTCAGAAAACAGCGTTTCAGTGCAGAACAAACTTGGTTCAAGCAATGCAAGCTGAATCTCGGTCAAACTTTAAAATTGCAGTCTGTGCATAAATAAAACCTATTTTGCAACACAGAGAAACATATCTGAAGGTATTAGAAGTGTTTTGCATGATTTTTGAAGTTTGACCCTGTAATGTCAGAAAACAGCGTTTCAGTGCAGAACAAACTTCGTTCAAGTAATGCAAGCTGAATCTCGGTCAAACTTTAAAATTGCAGTCTGTGCATAAATAAAACCTATTTTGCAACACAGAGAAACATATCTGAAGGTGTTAGAAGTGTTTTGCATGATTTTTGAAGTTTGACCCTGAAATGTCAGAAAACAGCGTTTCAGCGCAGAACAAAGTTGGTTCAGGCAATGCAAGCTGAATCTATGTCCAACTTTAAATTTGCAGTCTGTGCATGAATAAAACCTATTTTGCAACACAGAGAAACATATCTGAAGGTGTTAGAAGTGTTTTGCATGATTTTTGAAGTTTGACCCTGAAATGTCAGAAAACAGCGTTTCAGTGCAGAACAAACTTGGTTCAAGCAATGCAAGCTGAATCTCGGTCCAACTTTAAATTTGCAATCTGTGCATGAATAAAACCTATTTTGCAACACAGAGAAACATATCTGAAGGTGTTAGAAGTGTTTTGCATGATTTTTGAAGTTTGACCCTGAAATGTCAGAAAACAGCGTTTCAGCGCAGAACAAAGTTGGTTCAGGCAATGCAAGCTGAATCTCGGTCCAACTTTAAATTTGCAGTCTGTGCATGAATAAAACCTATTTTGCAACACAGAGAAACATATCTGAAGGTGTTAGAAGTGTTTTGCATGATTTTTGAAGTTTGACCCTGAAATGTCAGAAAACAGCGTTTCAGTGCAGAACAAACTTGGTTCAAGCAATGCAAGCTGAATCTCGGTCAAACTTTAAAATTGCAGTCTGTGCATAAATAAAACCTATTTTGCAACACAGAGAAACATATCTGAAGGTATTAGAAGTGTTTTGCATGATTTTTGAAGTTTGACCCTGTAATGTCAGAAAACAGCGTTTCAGTGCAGAACAAACTTCGTTCAAGTAATGCAAGCTGAATCTCGGTCAAACTTTAAAATTGCAGTCTGTGCATAAATAAAACCTATTTTGCAACACAGAGAAACATATCTGAAGGTGTTAGAAGTGTTTTGCATGATTTTTGAAGTTTGACCCTGAAATGTCAGAAAACAGCGTTTCAGTGCAGAACAAACTTGGTTCAAGCAATGCAAGCTGAATCTCGGTCAAACTTTAAAATTGCAGTCTGTGCATAAATAAAACCTATTTTGCAACACAGAGAAACATATCTGAAGGTGTTAGAAGTGTTTTGCATCATTTTTGAAGTTTGACCCTGTAATGTCAGAAAACAGCGTTTCAGCGCAGAACAAAGTTGGTTCAGGCAATGCAAGCTGAATCTCGGTCCAACTTTAAATTTGCAGTCTGTGCATGAATAAAACCTATTTTGCAACACAGAGAAACATATCTGAAGGTGTTAGAAGTGTTTTGCATGATTTTTGAAGTTTCACCCTGTAATGTCAGAAAACAGCGTTTCAGTGCAGAACAAACTTCGTTCAAGTAATGCAAGCTGAATCTCGGTCAAACTTTAAAATTGCAGTCTGTGCATAAATAAAACCTATTTTGCAACACAGAGAAACATATCTGAAGGTGTTAGAAGTGTTTTGCATGATTTTTGAAGTTTGACCCTGAAATGTCAGAAAACAGCGTTTCAGCGCAGAACAAAGTTGGTTCAGGCAATGCAAGCTGAATCTATGTCCAACTTTAAATTTGCAGTCTGTGCATGAATAAAACCTATTTTGCAACACAGAGAAACATATCTGAAGGTGTTAGAAGTGTTTTGCATCATTTTTGAAGTTTGACCCTGTAATGTCAGAAAACAGCGTTTCAGCGCAGAACAAAGTTGGTTCAGGCAATGCAAGCTGAATCTCGGTCCAAC
This sequence comes from Garra rufa, assembly GCF_049309525.1. NCBI lineage: Eukaryota > Metazoa > Chordata > Actinopteri > Cypriniformes > Cyprinidae > Garra > Garra rufa. The sequence goes on from NC_133382.1 coordinate 1,938,721, forward strand.
TTTAAATTTGCAGTCTGTGCATGAATAAAACCTATTTTGCAACACAGAGAAACATATCTGAAGGTGTTAGAAGTGTTTTGCATGATTTTTGAAGTTTGACCCTGAAATGTCAGAAAACAGCGTTTCAGCGCAGAACAAAGTTGGTTCAGGCAATGCAAGCTGAATCTATGTCCAACTTTAAATTTGCAGTCTGTGCATGAATAAAACCTATTTTGCAACACAGAGAAACATATCTGAAGGTGTTAGAAGTGTTTTGCATCATTTTTGAAGTTTGACCCTGTAATGTCAGAAAACAGCGTTTCAGCGCAGAACAAAGTTGGTTCAGGCAATGCAAGCTGAATCTCGGTCCAACTTTAAATTTGCAGTCTGTGCATGAATAAAACCTATTTTGCAACACAGAGAAACATATCTGAAGGTGTTAGAAGTGTTTTGCATGATTTTTGAAGTTTGAACCTGAAATGTCAGAAAACAGCGTTTCAGTGCAGAACAAACTTGGTTCAAGCAATGCAAGCTGAATCTCGGTCAAACTTTAAAATTGCAGTCTGTGCATAAATAAAACCTATTTTGCAACACAGAGAAACATATCTGAAGGTGTTAGAAGTGTTTTGCATCATTTTTGAAGTTTGACCCTGTAATGTCAGAAAACAGCGTTTCAGCGCAGAACAAAGTTGGTTCAGGCAATGCAAGCTGAATCTCGGTCCAACTTTAAATTTGCAGTCTGTGCATGAATAAAACCTATTTTGCAACACAGAGAAACATATCTGAAGGTGTTAGAAGTGTTTTGCATGATTTTTGAAGTTTGACCCTGAAATGTCAGAAAACAGCGTTTCAGCGCAGAACAAAGTTGGTTCAGGCAATGCAAGCTGAATCTCGGTCCAACTTTAAATTTGCAGTCTGTGCATGAATAAAACCTATTTTGCAACACAGAGAAACATATCTGAAGGTGTTAGAAGTGTTTTGCATGATTTTTGAAGTTTGACCCTGAAATGTCAGAAAACAGCGTTTCAGTGCAGAACAAACTTGGTTCAAGCAATGCAAGCTGAATCTCGGTCAAACTTTAAATTTGCAGTCTGTGCATGAATAAAACCTATTTTGCAACACAGAGAAACATATCTGAAGGTGTTAGAAGTGTTTTGCATGATTTTTGAAGTTTGACCCTGAAATGTCAGAAAACAGCGTTTCAGCGCAGAACAAAGTTGGTTCAGGCAATGCAAGCTGAATCTCGGTCCAACTTTAAATTTGCAGTCTGTGCATGAATAAAACCTATTTTGCAACACAGAGAAACATATCTGAAGGTATTAGAAGTGTTTTGCATGATTTTTGAAGTTTGACCCTGTAATGTCAGAAAACAGCGTTTCAGTGCAGAACAAACTTCGTTCAAGTAATGCAAGCTGAATCTCGGTCAAACTTTAAAATTGCAGTCTGTGCATAAATAAAACCTATTTTGCAACACAGAGAAACATATCTGAAGGTGTTAGAAGTGTTTTGCATGATTTTTGAAGTTTGACCCTGAAATGTCAGAAAACAGCGTTTCAGCGCAGAACAAAGTTGGTTCAGGCAATGCAAGCTGAATCTATGTCCAACTTTAAATTTGCAGTCTGTGCATGAATAAAACCTATTTTGCAACACAGAGAAACATATCTGAAGGTGTTAGAAGTGTTTTGCATCATTTTTGAAGTTTGACCCTGTAATGTCAGAAAACAGCGTTTCAGCGCAGAACAAAGTTGGTTCAGGCAATGCAAGCTGAATCTCGGTCCAACTTTAAATTTGCAGTCTGTGCATGAATAAAACCTATTTTGCAACACAGAGAAACATATCTGAAGGTGTTAGAAGTGTTTTGCATGATTTTTGAAGTTTGACCCTGTAATGTCAGAAAACAGCGTTTCAGCGCAGAACAAAGTTGGTTCAGGCAATGCAAGCTGAATCTCGGTCCAACTTTAAATTTGCAGTCTGTGCATGAATAAAACCTATTTTGCAACACAGAGAAACATATCTGAAGGTGTTAGAAGTGTTTTGCATGATTTTTGAAGTTTGACCCTGAAATGTCAGAAAACAGCGTTTCAGTGCAGAACAAACTTGGTTCAAGCAATGCAAGCTGAATCTCGGTCAAACTTTAAAATTGCAGTCTGTGCATAAATAAAACCTATTTTGCAACACAGAGAAACATATCTGAAGGTATTAGAAGTGCTTTGCATGATTTTTGAAGTTTGACCCTGTAATGTCAGAAAACAGCGTTTCAGTGCAGAACAAACTTCGTTCAAGTAATGCAAGCTGAATCTCGGTCAAACTTTAAAATTGCAGTCTGTGCATAAATAAAACCTATTTTGCAACACAGAGAAATATATCTGAAGGTGTTAGAAGTGTTTTGCATGATTTTTGAAGTTTGACCCTGAAATGTCAGAAAACAGCGTTTCAGCGCAGAACAAAGTTGGTTCAGGCAATGCAAGCTGAATCTATGTCCAACTTTAAATTTGCAGTCTGTGCATGAATAAAACCTATTTTGCAACACAGAGAAACATATCTGAAGGTGTTAGAAGTGTTTTGCATGATTTTTGAAGTTTGACCCTGAAATGTCAGAAAACAGCGTTTCAGCGCAGAACAAAGTTGGTTCAGGCAATGCAAGCTGAATCTATGTCCAACTTTAAATTTGCAGTCTGTGCATGAATAAAACCTATTTTGCAACACAGAGAAACATATCTGAAGGTGTTAGAAGTGTTTTGCATCATTTTTGAAGTTTGACCCTGTAATGTCAGAAAACAGCGTTTCAGCGCAGAACAAAGTTGGTTCAGGCAATGCAAGCTGAATCTCGGTCCAACTTTAAATTTGCAGTCTGTGCATGAATAAAACCTATTTTGCAACACAGAGAAACATATCTGAAGGTGTTAGAAGTGTTTTGCATGATTTTTGAAGTTTGACCCTGTAATGTCAGAAAACAGCGTTTCAGCGCAGAACAAAGTTGGTTCAGGCAATGCAAGCTGAATCTCGGTCCAACTTTAAATTTGCAGTCTGTGCATGAATAAAACCTATTTTGCAACACAGAGAAACATATCTGAAGGTGTTAGAAGTGTTTTGCATGATTTTTGAAGTTTGACCCTGAAATGTCAGAAAACAGCGTTTCAGTGCAGAACAAACTTGGTTCAAGCAATGCAAGCTGAATCTCGGTCAAACTTTAAAATTGCAGTCTGTGCATAAATAAAACCTATTTTGCAACACAGAGAAACATATCTGAAGGTGTTAGAAGTGTTTTGCATCATTTTTGAAGTTTGACCCTGTAATGTCAGAAAACAGCGTTTCAGCGCAGAACAAAGTTGGTTCAGGCAATGCAAGCTGAATCTCGGTCCAACTTTAAATTTGCAGTCTGTGCATGAATAAAACCTATTTTGCAACACAGAGAAACATATCTGAAGGTGTTAGAAGTGTTTTGCATGATTTTTGAAGTTTGACCCTGAAATGTCAGAAAACAGCGTTTCAGCGCAGAACAAAAATGGTTCAGGCAATGCAAGCTGAATCTCGGTCCAACTTTAAATTTGCAGTCTGTGCATGAATAAAACCTATTTTGCAACACAGAGAAACATATCTGAAGGTGTTAGAAGTGTTTTGCATGATTTTTGAAGTTTGACCCTGAAATGTCAGAAAACAGCGTTTCAGTGCAGAACAAACTTGGTTCAAGCAATGCAAGCTGAATCTCGGTCAAACTTTAAATTTGCAGTCTGTGCATGAATAAAACCTATTTTGCAACACAGAGAAACATATCTGAAGGTGTTAGAAGTGTTTTGCATGATTTTTGAAGTTTGACCCTGAAATGTCAGAAAACAGCGTTTCAGCGCAGAACAAAGTTGGTTCAGGCAATGCAAGCTGAATCTCGGTCCAACTTTAAATTTGCAGTCTGTGCATGAATAAAACCTATTTTGCAACACAGAGAAACATATCTGAAGGTATTAGAAGTGTTTTGCATGATTTTTGAAGTTTGACCCTGTAATGTCAGAAAACAGCGTTTCAGTGCAGAACAAACTTCGTTCAAGTAATGCAAGCTGAATCTCGGTCAAACTTTAAAATTGCAGTCTGTGCATAAATAAAACCTATGTTGCAACACAGAGAAACATATCTGAAGGTGTTAGAAGTGTTTTGCATGATTTTTGAAGTTTGACCCTGTAATGTCAGAAAACAGCGTTTCAGCGCAGAACAAAGTTGGTTTAGGCAATGCAAGCTGAATCTCGGTCCAACTTTAAATTTGCAGTCTGTGCATGAATAAAACCTATTTTGCAACACAGAGAAACATATCTGAAGGTGTTAGAAGTGTTTTGCATGATTTTTGAAGTTTGACCCTGAAATGTCAGAAAACAGCGTTTCAGTGCAGAACAAACTTGGTTCAAGCAATGCAAGCTGAATCTCGGTCAAACTTTAAAATTGCAGTCTGTGCATAAATAAAACCTATTTTGCAACACAGAGAAACATATCTGAAGGTGTTAGAAGTGTTTTGCATGATTTTTGAAGTTTGACCCTGAAATGTCAGAAAACAGCGTTTCAGCGCAGAACAAAGTTGGTTCAGGCAATGCAAGCTGAATCTATGTCCAACTTTAAATTTGCAGTCTGTGCATGAATAAAACCTATTTTGCAACACAGAGAAACATATCTGAAGGTGTTAGAAGTGTTTTGCATCATTTTTGAAGTTTGACCCTGTAATGTCAGAAAACAGCGTTTCAGCGCAGAACAAAGTTGGTTCAGGCAATGCAAGCTGAATCTCGGTCCAACTTTAAATTTGCAGTCTGTGCATGAATAAAACCTATTTTGCAACACAGAGAAACATATCTGAAGGTGTTAGAAGTGTTTTGCATGATTTTTGAAGTTTGACCCTGTAATGTCAGAAAACAGCGTTTCAGCGCAGAACAAAGTTGGTTCAGGCAATGCAAGCTGAATCTCGGTCCAACTTTAAATTTGCAGTCTGTGCATGAATAAAACCTATTTTGCAACACAGAGAAACATATCTGAAGGTGTTAGAAGTGTTTTGCATGATTTTTGAAGTTTGACCCTGAAATGTCAGAAAACAGCGTTTCAGTGCAGAACAAACTTGGTTCAAGCAATGCAAGCTGAATCTTGGTCAAACTTTAAAATTGCAGTCTGTGCATAAATAAAACCTATTTTGCAACACAGAGAAACATATCTGAAGGTGTTAGAAGTGTTTTGCATCATTTTTGAAGTTTGACCCTGTAATGTCAGAAAACAGCGTTTCAGCGCAGAACAAAGTTGGTTCAGGCAATGCAAGCTGAATCTCGGTCCAACTTTAAATTTGCAGTCTGTGCATGAATAAAACCTATTTTGCAACACAGAGAAACATATCTGAAGGTGTTAGAAGTGTTTTGCATGATTTTTGAAGTTTGACCCTGAAATGTCAGAAAACAGCGTTTCAGCGCAGAACAAAAATGGTTCAGGCAATGCAAGCTGAATCTCGGTCCAACTTTAAATTTGCAGTCTGTGCATGAATAAAACCTATTTTGCAACACAGAGAAACATATCTGAAGGTGTTAGAAGTGTTTTGCATGATTTTTGAAGTTTGACCCTGAAATGTCAGAAAACAGCGTTTCAGTGCAGAACAAACTTGGTTCAAGCAATGCAAGCTGAATCTCGGTCAAACTTTAAATTTGCAGTCTGTGCATGAATAAAACCTATTTTGCAACACAGAGAAACATATCTGAAGGTGTTAGAAGTGTTTTGCATGATTTTTGAAGTTTGACCCTGAAATGTCAGAAAACAGCGTTTCAGCGCAGAACAAAGTTGGTTCAGGCAGAACAAACTTCGTTCAAGTAATGCAAGCTGAATCTCGGTCAAACTTTAAAATTGCAGTCTGTGCATAAATAAAACCTATGTTGCAACACAGAGAAACATATCTGAAGGTGTTAGAAGTGTTTTGCATGATTTTTGAAGTTTGACCCTGAAATGTCAGAAAACACCGTTTCAGTGCAGAACAAACTTGGTTCAAGCAATGCAAGCTGAATCTCGGTCCAACTTTAAATTTGCAATCTGTGCATGAATAAAACCTATTTTGCAACACAGAGAAACATATCTGAAGGTGTTAGAAGTGTTTTGCATGATTTTTGAAGTTTGACCCTGAAATGTCAGAAAACAGCGTTTCAGCGCAGAACAAAGTTGGTTCAGGCAATGCAAGCTGAATCTCGGTCCAACTTTAAATTTGCAGTCTGTGCATGAATAAAACCTATTTTGCAACACAGAGAAACATATCTGAAGGTGTTAGAAGTGTTTTGCATGATTTTTGAAGTTTGACCCTGAAATGTCAGAAAACAGCGTTTCAGTGCAGAACAAACTTGGTTCAAGCAATGCAAGCTGAATCTCGGTCAAACTTTAAAATTGCAGTCTGTGCATAAATAAAACCTATTTTGCAACACAGAGAAACATATCTGAAGGTATTAGAAGTGTTTTGCATGATTTTTGAAGTTTGACCCTGTAATGTCAGAAAACAGCGTTTCAGTGCAGAACAAACTTCGTTCAAGTAATGCAAGCTGAATCTCGGTCAAACTTTAAAATTGCAGTCTGTGCATAAATAAAACCTATTTTGCAACACAGAGAAACATATCTGAAGGTGTTAGAAGTGTTTTGCATGATTTTTGAAGTTTGACCCTGAAATGTCAGAAAACAGCGTTTCAGCGCAGAACAAAGTTGGTTCAGGCAATGCAAGCTGAATCTATGTCCAACTTTAAATTTGCAGTCTGTGCATGAATAAAACCTATTTTGCAACACAGAGAAACATATCTGAAGGTGTTAGAAGTGTTTTGCATGATTTTTGAAGTTTGACCCTGAAATGTCAGAAAACAGCGTTTCAGTGCAGAACAAACTTGGTTCAAGCAATGCAAGCTGAATCTCGGTCCAACTTTAAATTTGCAATCTGTGCATGAATAAAACCTATTTTGCAACACAGAGAAACATATCTGAAGGTGTTAGAAGTGTTTTGCATGATTTTTGAAGTTTGACCCTGAAATGTCAGAAAACAGCGTTTCAGCGCAGAACAAAGTTGGTTCAGGCAATGCAAGCTGAATCTCGGTCCAACTTTAAATTTGCAGTCTGTGCATGAATAAAACCTATTTTGCAACACAGAGAAACATATCTGAAGGTGTTAGAAGTGTTTTGCATGATTTTTGAAGTTTGACCCTGAAATGTCAGAAAACAGCGTTTCAGCGCAGAACAAAGTTGGTTCAGGCAGAACAAACTTCGTTCAAGTAATGCAAGCTGAATCTCGGTCAAACTTTAAAATTGCAGTCTGTGCATAAATAAAACCTATGTTGCAACACAGAGAAACATATCTGAAGGTGTTAGAAGTGTTTTGCATGATTTTTGAAGTTTGACCCTGAAATGTCAGAAAACACCGTTTCAGTGCAGAACAAACTTGGTTCAAGCAATGCAAGCTGAATCTCGGTCCAACTTTAAATTTGCAATCTGTGCATGAATAAAACCTATTTTGCAACACAGAGAAACATATCTGAAGGTGTTAGAAGTGTTTTGCATGATTTTTGAAGTTTGACCCTGAAATGTCAGAAAACAGCGTTTTAGCGCAGAACAAAGTTGGTTCAGGCAATGCAAGCTGAATCTCGGTCCAACTTTAAATTTGCAGTCTGTGCATGAATAAAACCTATTTTGCAACACAGAGAAACATATCTGAAGGTGTTAGAAGTGTTTTGCATGATTTTTGAAGTTTGACCCTGAAATGTCAGAAAACAGCGTTTCAGTGCAGAACAAACTTGGTTCAAGCAATGCAAGCTGAATCTCGGTCAAACTTTAAAATTGCAGTCTGTGCATAAATAAAACCTATTTTGCAACACAGAGAAACATATCTGAAGGTATTAGAAGTGTTTTGCATGATTTTTGAAGTTTGACCCTGTAATGTCAGAAAACAGCGTTTCAGTGCAGAACAAACTTCGTTCAAGTAATGCAAGCTGAATCTCGGTCAAACTTTAAAATTGCAGTCTGTGCATAAATAAAACCTATTTTGCAACACAGAGAAACATATCTGAAGGTGTTAGAAGTGTTTTGCATGATTTTTGAAGTTTGACCCTGAAATGTCAGAAAACAGCGTTTCAGCGCAGAACAAAGTTGGTTCAGGCAATGCAAGCTGAATCTATGTCCAACTTTAAATTTGCAGTCTGTGCATGAATAAAACCTATTTTGCAACACAGAGAAACATATCTGAAGGTGTTAGAAGTGTTTTGCATGATTTTTGAAGTTTGACCCTGAAATGTCAGAAAACAGCGTTTCAGTGCAGAACAAACTTGGTTCAAGCAATGCAAGCTGAATCTCGGTCCAACTTTAAATTTGCAATCTGTGCATGAATAAAACCTATTTTGCAACACAGAGAAACATATCTGAAGGTGTTAGAAGTGTTTTGCATGATTTTTGAAGTTTGACCCTGAAATGTCAGAAAACAGCGTTTCAGCGCAGAACAAAGTTGGTTCAGGCAATGCAAGCTGAATCTCGGTCCAACTTTAAATTTGCAGTCTGTGCATGAATAAAACCTATTTTGCAACACAGAGAAACATATCTGAAGGTGTTAGAAGTGTTTTGCATGATTTTTGAAGTTTGACCCTGAAATGTCAGAAAACAGCGTTTCAGTGCAGAACAAACTTGGTTCAAGCAATGCAAGCTGAATCTCGGTCAAACTTTAAAATTGCAGTCTGTGCATAAATAAAACCTATTTTGCAACACAGAGAAACATATCTGAAGGTATTAGAAGTGTTTTGCATGATTTTTGAAGTTTGACCCTGTAATGTCAGAAAACAGCGTTTCAGTGCAGAACAAACTTCGTTCAAGTAATGCAAGCTGAATCTCGGTCAAACTTTAAAATTGCAGTCTGTGCATAAATAAAACCTATTTTGCAACACAGAGAAACATATCTGAAGGTGTTAGAAGTGTTTTGCATGATTTTTGAAGTTTGACCCTGAAATGTCAGAAAACAGCGTTTCAGTGCAGAACAAACTTGGTTCAAGCAATGCAAGCTGAATCTCGGTCAAACTTTAAAATTGCAGTCTGTGCATAAATAAAACCTATTTTGCAACACAGAGAAACATATCTGAAGGTGTTAGAAGTGTTTTGCATCATTTTTGAAGTTTGACCCTGTAATGTCAGAAAACAGCGTTTCAGCGCAGAACAAAGTTGGTTCAGGCAATGCAAGCTGAATCTCGGTCCAACTTTAAATTTGCAGTCTGTGCATGAATAAAACCTATTTTGCAACACAGAGAAACATATCTGAAGGTGTTAGAAGTGTTTTGCATGATTTTTGAAGTTTCACCCTGTAATGTCAGAAAACAGCGTTTCAGTGCAGAACAAACTTCGTTCAAGTAATGCAAGCTGAATCTCGGTCAAACTTTAAAATTGCAGTCTGTGCATAAATAAAACCTATTTTGCAACACAGAGAAACATATCTGAAGGTGTTAGAAGTGTTTTGCATGATTTTTGAAGTTTGACCCTGAAATGTCAGAAAACAGCGTTTCAGCGCAGAACAAAGTTGGTTCAGGCAATGCAAGCTGAATCTATGTCCAACTTTAAATTTGCAGTCTGTGCATGAATAAAACCTATTTTGCAACACAGAGAAACATATCTGAAGGTGTTAGAAGTGTTTTGCATCATTTTTGAAGTTTGACCCTGTAATGTCAGAAAACAGCGTTTCAGCGCAGAACAAAGTTGGTTCAGGCAATGCAAGCTGAATCTCGGTCCAACTTTAAATTTGCAGTCTGTGCATGAATAAAACCTATTTTGCAACACAGAGAAACATATCTGAAGGTGTTAGAAGTGTTTTGCATGATTTTTGAAGTTTGACCCTGAAATGTCAGAAAACAGCGTTTCAGCGCAGAACAAAGTTGGTTCAGGCAATGCAAGCTGAATCTATGTCCAACTTTAAATTTGCAGTCTGTGCATGAATAAAACCTATTTTGCAACACAGAGAAACATATCTGAAGGTGTTAGAAGTGTTTTGCATCATTTTTGAAGTTTGACCCTGTAATGTCAGAAAACAGCGTTTCAGCGCAGAACAAAGTTGGTTCAGGCAATGCAAGCTGAATCTCGGTCCAACTTTAAATTTGCAGTCTGTGCATGAATAAAACCTATTTTGCAACACAGAGAAACATATCTGAAGGTGTTAGAAGTGTTTTGCATGATTTTTGAAGTTTGAACCTGAAATGTCAGAAAACAGCGTTTCAGTGCAGAACAAACTTGGTTCAAGCAATGCAAGCTGAATCTCGGTCAAACTTTAAAATTGCAGTCTGTGCATAAATAAAACCTATTTTGCAACACAGAGAAACATATCTGAAGGTGTTAGAAGTGTTTTGCATCATTTTTGAAGTTTGACCCTGTAATGTCAGAAAACAGCGTTTCAGCGCAGAACAAAGTTGGTTCAGGCAATGCAAGCTGAATCTCGGTCCAACTTTAAATTTGCAGTCTGTGCATGAATAAAACCTATTTTGCAACACAGAGAAACATATCTGAAGGTGTTAGAAGTGTTTTGCATGATTTTTGAAGTTTGACCCTGAAATGTCAGAAAACAGCGTTTCAGCGCAGAACAAAGTTGGTTCAGGCAATGCAAGCTGAATCTCGGTCCAACTTTAAATTTGCAGTCTGTGCATGAATAAAACCTATTTTGCAACACAGAGAAACATATCTGAAGGTGTTAGAAGTGTTTTGCATGATTTTTGAAGTTTGACCCTGAAATGTCAGAAAACAGCGTTTCAGTGCAGAACAAACTTGGTTCAAGCAATGCAAGCTGAATCTCGGTCAAACTTTAAATTTGCAGTCTGTGCATGAATAAAACCTATTTTGCAACACAGAGAAACATATCTGAAGGTGTTAGAAGTGTTTTGCATGATTTTTGAAGTTTGACCCTGAAATGTCAGAAAACAGCGTTTCAGCGCAGAACAAAGTTGGTTCAGGCAATGCAAGCTGAATCTCGGTCCAACTTTAAATTTGCAGTCTGTGCATGAATAAAACCTATTTTGCAACACAGAGAAACATATCTGAAGGTATTAGAAGTGTTTTGCATGATTTTTGAAGTTTGACCCTGTAATGTCAGAAAACAGCGTTTCAGTGCAGAACAAACTTCGTTCAAGTAATGCAAGCTGAATCTCGGTCAAACTTTAAAATTGCAGTCTGTGCATAAATAAAACCTATTTTGCAACACAGAGAAACATATCTGAAGGTGTTAGAAGTGTTTTGCATGATTTTTGAAGTTTGACCCTGAAATGTCAGAAAACAGCGTTTCAGCGCAGAACAAAGTTGGTTCAGGCAATGCAAGCTGAATCTATGTCCAACTTTAAATTTGCAGTCTGTGCATGAATAAAACCTATTTTGCAACACAGAGAAACATATCTGAAGGTGTTAGAAGTGTTTTGCATCATTTTTGAAGTTTGACCCTGTAATGTCAGAAAACAGCGTTTCAGCGCAGAACAAAGTTGGTTCAGGCAATGCAAGCTGAATCTCGGTCCAACTTTAAATTTGCAGTCTGTGCATGAATAAAACCTATTTTGCAACACAGAGAAACATATCTGAAGGTGTTAGAAGTGTTTTGCATGATTTTTGAAGTTTGACCCTGTAATGTCAGAAAACAGCGTTTCAGCGCAGAACAAAGTTGGTTCAGGCAATGCAAGCTGAATCTCGGTCCAACTTTAAATTTGCAGTCTGTGCATGAATAAAACCTATTTTGCAACACAGAGAAACATATCTGAAGGTGTTAGAAGTGTTTTGCATGATTTTTGAAGTTTGACCCTGAAATGTCAGAAAACAGCGTTTCAGTGCAGAACAAACTTGGTTCAAGCAATGCAAGCTGAATCTCGGTCAAACTTTAAAATTGCAGTCTGTGCATAAATAAAACCTATTTTGCAACACAGAGAAACATATCTGAAGGTATTAGAAGTGCTTTGCATGATTTTTGAAGTTTGACCCTGTAATGTCAGAAAACAGCGTTTCAGTGCAGAACAAACTTCGTTCAAGTAATGCAAGCTGAATCTCGGTCAAACTTTAAAATTGCAGTCTGTGCATAAATAAAACCTATTTTGCAACACAGAGAAATATATCTGAAGGTGTTAGAAGTGTTTTGCATGATTTTTGAAGTTTGACCCTGAAATGTCAGAAAACAGCGTTTCAGCGCAGAACAAAGTTGGTTCAGGCAATGCAAGCTGAATCTATGTCCAACTTTAAATTTGCAGTCTGTGCATGAATAAAACCTATTTTGCAACACAGAGAAACATATCTGAAGGTGTTAGAAGTGTTTTGCATGATTTTTGAAGTTTGACCCTGAAATGTCAGAAAACAGCGTTTCAGCGCAGAACAAAGTTGGTTCAGGCAATGCAAGCTGAATCTATGTCCAACTTTAAATTTGCAGTCTGTGCATGAATAAAACCTATTTTGCAACACAGAGAAACATATCTGAAGGTGTTAGAAGTGTTTTGCATCATTTTTGAAGTTTGACCCTGTAATGTCAGAAAACAGCGTTTCAGCGCAGAACAAAGTTGGTTCAGGCAATGCAAGCTGAATCTCGGTCCAACTTTAAATTTGCAGTCTGTGCATGAATAAAACCTATTTTGCAACACAGAGAAACATATCTGAAGGTGTTAGAAGTGTTTTGCATGATTTTTGAAGTTTGACCCTGTAATGTCAGAAAACAGCGTTTCAGCGCAGAACAAAGTTGGTTCAGGCAATGCAAGCTGAATCTCGGTCCAACTTTAAATTTGCAGTCTGTGCATGAATAAAACCTATTTTGCAACACAGAGAAACATATCTGAAGGTGTTAGAAGTGTTTTGCATGATTTTTGAAGTTTGACCCTGAAATGTCAGAAAACAGCGTTTCAGTGCAGAACAAACTTGGTTCAAGCAATGCAAGCTGAATCTCGGTCAAACTTTAAAATTGCAGTCTGTGCATAAATAAAACCTATTTTGCAACACAGAGAAACATATCTGAAGGTGTTAGAAGTGTTTTGCATCATTTTTGAAGTTTGACCCTGTAATGTCAGAAAACAGCGTTTCAGCGCAGAACAAAGTTGGTTCAGGCAATGCAAGCTGAATCTCGGTCCAACTTTAAATTTGCAGTCTGTGCATGAATAAAACCTATTTTGCAACACAGAGAAACATATCTGAAGGTGTTAGAAGTGTTTTGCATGATTTTTGAAGTTTGACCCTGAAATGTCAGAAAACAGCGTTTCAGCGCAGAACAAAAATGGTTCAGGCAATGCAAGCTGAATCTCGGTCCAACTTTAAATTTGCAGTCTGTGCATGAATAAAACCTATTTTGCAACACAGAGAAACATATCTGAAGGTGTTAGAAGTGTTTTGCATGATTTTTGAAGTTTGACCCTGAAATGTCAGAAAACAGCGTTTCAGTGCAGAACAAACTTGGTTCAAGCAATGCAAGCTGAATCTCGGTCAAACTTTAAATTTGCAGTCTGTGCATGAATAAAACCTATTTTGCAACACAGAGAAACATATCTGAAGGTGTTAGAAGTGTTTTGCATGATTTTTGAAGTTTGACCCTGAAATGTCAGAAAACAGCGTTTCAGCGCAGAACAAAGTTGGTTCAGGCAATGCAAGCTGAATCTCGGTCCAACTTTAAATTTGCAGTCTGTGCATGAATAAAACCTATTTTGCAACACAGAGAAACATATCTGAAGGTATTAGAAGTGTTTTGCATGATTTTTGAAGTTTGACCCTGTAATGTCAGAAAACAGCGTTTCAGTGCAGAACAAACTTCGTTCAAGTAATGCAAGCTGAATCTCGGTCAAACTTTAAAATTGCAGTCTGTGCATAAATAAAACCTATGTTGCAACACAGAGAAACATATCTGAAGGTGTTAGAAGTGTTTTGCATGATTTTTGAAGTTTGACCCTGTAATGTCAGAAAACAGCGTTTCAGCGCAGAACAAAGTTGGTTTAGGCAATGCAAGCTGAATCTCGGTCCAACTTTAAATTTGCAGTCTGTGCATGAATAAAACCTATTTTGCAACACAGAGAAACATATCTGAAGGTGTTAGAAGTGTTTTGCATGATTTTTGAAGTTTGACCCTGAAATGTCAGAAAACAGCGTTTCAGTGCAGAACAAACTTGGTTCAAGCAATGCAAGCTGAATCTCGGTCAAACTTTAAAATTGCAGTCTGTGCATAAATAAAACCTATTTTGCAACACAGAGAAACATATCTGAAGGTGTTAGAAGTGTTTTGCATGATTTTTGAAGTTTGACCCTGAAATGTCAGAAAACAGCGTTTCAGCGCAGAACAAAGTTGGTTCAGGCAATGCAAGCTGAATCTATGTCCAACTTTAAATTTGCAGTCTGTGCATGAATAAAACCTATTTTGCAACACAGAGAAACATATCTGAAGGTGTTAGAAGTGTTTTGCATCATTTTTGAAGTTTGACCCTGTAATGTCAGAAAACAGCGTTTCAGCGCAGAACAAAGTTGGTTCAGGCAATGCAAGCTGAATCTCGGTCCAACTTTAAATTTGCAGTCTGTGCATGAATAAAACCTATTTTGCAACACAGAGAAACATATCTGAAGGTGTTAGAAGTGTTTTGCATGATTTTTGAAGTTTGACCCTGTAATGTCAGAAAACAGCGTTTCAGCGCAGAACAAAGTTGGTTCAGGCAATGCAAGCTGAATCTCGGTCCAACTTTAAATTTGCAGTCTGTGCATGAATAAAACCTATTTTGCAACACAGAGAAACATATCTGAAGGTGTTAGAAGTGTTTTGCATGATTTTTGAAGTTTGACCCTGAAATGTCAGAAAACAGCGTTTCAGTGCAGAACAAACTTGGTTCAAGCAATGCAAGCTGAATCTTGGTCAAACTTTAAAATTGCAGTCTGTGCATAAATAAAACCTATTTTGCAACACAGAGAAACATATCTGAAGGTGTTAGAAGTGTTTTGCATCATTTTTGAAGTTTGACCCTGTAATGTCAGAAAACAGCGTTTCAGCGCAGAACAAAGTTGGTTCAGGCAATGCAAGCTGAATCTCGGTCCAACTTTAAATTTGCAGTCTGTGCATGAATAAAACCTATTTTGCAACACAGAGAAACATATCTGAAGGTGTTAGAAGTGTTTTGCATGATTTTTGAAGTTTGACCCTGAAATGTCAGAAAACAGCGTTTCAGCGCAGAACAAAAATGGTTCAGGCAATGCAAGCTGAATCTCGGTCCAACTTTAAATTTGCAGTCTGTGCATGAATAAAACCTATTTTGCAACACAGAGAAACATATCTGAAGGTGTTAGAAGTGTTTTGCATGATTTTTGAAGTTTGACCCTGAAATGTCAGAAAACAGCGTTTCAGTGCAGAACAAACTTGGTTCAAGCAATGCAAGCTGAATCTCGGTCAAACTTTAAATTTGCAGTCTGTGCATGAATAAAACCTATTTTGCAACACAGAGAAACATATCTGAAGGTGTTAGAAGTGTTTTGCATGATTTTTGAAGTTTGACCCTGAAATGTCAGAAAACAGCGTTTCAGCGCAGAACAAAGTTGGTTCAGGCAGAACAAACTTCGTTCAAGTAATGCAAGCTGAATCTCGGTCAAACTTTAAAATTGCAGTCTGTGCATAAATAAAACCTATGTTGCAACACAGAGAAACATATCTGAAGGTGTTAGAAGTGTTTTGCATGATTTTTGAAGTTTGACCCTGAAATGTCAGAAAACACCGTTTCAGTGCAGAACAAACTTGGTTCAAGCAATGCAAGCTGAATCTCGGTCCAACTTTAAATTTGCAATCTGTGCATGAATAAAACCTATTTTGCAACACAGAGAAACATATCTGAAGGTGTTAGAAGTGTTTTGCATGATTTTTGAAGTTTGACCCTGAAATGTCAGAAAACAGCGTTTCAGCGCAGAACAAAGTTGGTTCAGGCAATGCAAGCTGAATCTCGGTCCAACTTTAAATTTGCAGTCTGTGCATGAATAAAACCTATTTTGCAACACAGAGAAACATATCTGAAGGTGTTAGAAGTGTTTTGCATGATTTTTGAAGTTTGACCCTGAAATGTCAGAAAACAGCGTTTCAGTGCAGAACAAACTTGGTTCAAGCAATGCAAGCTGAATCTCGGTCAAACTTTAAAATTGCAGTCTGTGCATAAATAAAACCTATTTTGCAACACAGAGAAACATATCTGAAGGTATTAGAAGTGTTTTGCATGATTTTTGAAGTTTGACCCTGTAATGTCAGAAAACAGCGTTTCAGTGCAGAACAAACTTCGTTCAAGTAATGCAAGCTGAATCTCGGTCAAACTTTAAAATTGCAGTCTGTGCATAAATAAAACCTATTTTGCAACACAGAGAAACATATCTGAAGGTGTTAGAAGTGTTTTGCATGATTTTTGAAGTTTGACCCTGAAATGTCAGAAAACAGCGTTTCAGCGCAGAACAAAGTTGGTTCAGGCAATGCAAGCTGAATCTATGTCCAACTTTAAATTTGCAGTCTGTGCATGAATAAAACCTATTTTGCAACACAGAGAAACATATCTGAAGGTGTTAGAAGTGTTTTGCATGATTTTTGAAGTTTGACCCTGAAATGTCAGAAAACAGCGTTTCAGTGCAGAACAAACTTGGTTCAAGCAATGCAAGCTGAATCTCGGTCCAACTTTAAATTTGCAATCTGTGCATGAATAAAACCTATTTTGCAACACAGAGAAACATATCTGAAGGTGTTAGAAGTGTTTTGCATGATTTTTGAAGTTTGACCCTGAAATGTCAGAAAACAGCGTTTCAGCGCAGAACAAAGTTGGTTCAGGCAATGCAAGCTGAATCTCGGTCCAACTTTAAATTTGCAGTCTGTGCATGAATAAAACCTATTTTGCAACACAGAGAAACATATCTGAAGGTGTTAGAAGTGTTTTGCATGATTTTTGAAGTTTGACCCTGAAATGTCAGAAAACAGCGTTTCAGTGCAGAACAAACTTGGTTCAAGCAATGCAAGCTGAATCTCGGTCAAACTTTAAAATTGCAGTCTGTGCATAAATAAAACCTATTTTGCAACACAGAGAAACATATCTGAAGGTATTAGAAGTGTTTTGCATGATTTTTGAAGTTTGACCCTGTAATGTCAGAAAACAGCGTTTCAGTGCAGAACAAACTTCGTTCAAGTAATGCAAGCTGAATCTCGGTCAAACTTTAAAATTGCAGTCTGTGCATAAATAAAACCTATTTTGCAACACAGAGAAACATATCTGAAGGTGTTAGAAGTGTTTTGCATGATTTTTGAAGTTTGACCCTGAAATGTCAGAAAACAGCGTTTCAGTGCAGAACAAACTTGGTTCAAGCAATGCAAGCTGAATCTCGGTCAAACTTTAAAATTGCAGTCTGTGCATAAATAAAACCTATTTTGCAACACAGAGAAACATATCTGAAGGTGTTAGAAGTGTTTTGCATCATTTTTGAAGTTTGACCCTGTAATGTCAGAAAACAGCGTTTCAGCGCAGAACAAAGTTGGTTCAGGCAATGCAAGCTGAATCTCGGTCCAACTTTAAATTTGCAGTCTGTGCATGAATAAAACCTATTTTGCAACACAGAGAAACATATCTGAAGGTGTTAGAAGTGTTTTGCATGATTTTTGAAGTTTGACCCTGAAAGGTCAGAAAACAGCGTTTCAGCGCAGAACAAAAATGGTTCAGGCAATGCAAGCTGAATCTCGGTCCAACTTTAAATTTGCAGTCTGTGCATGAATAAAACCTATTTTGCAACACAGAGAAACATATCTGAAGGTGTTAGAAGTGTTTTGCATGATTTTTGAAGTTTGACCCTGAAATGTCAGAAAACAGCGTTTCAGTGCAGAACAAACTTGGTTCAAGCAATGCAAGCTGAATCTCGGTCAAACTTTAAATTTGCAGTCTGTGCATGAATAAAACCTATTTTGCAACACAGAGAAACATATCTGAAGGTGTTAGAAGTGTTTTGCATGATTTTTGAAGTTTGACCCTGAAATGTCAGAAAACAGCGTTTCAGCGCAGAACAAAGTTGGTTCAGGCAATGCAAGCTGAATCTCGGTCCAACTTTAAATTTGCAGTCTGTGCATGAATAAAACCTATTTTGCAACACAGAGAAACATATCTGAAGGTATTAGAAGTGTTTTGCATGATTTTTGAAGTTTGACCCTGTAATGTCAGAAAACAGCGTTTCAGTGCAGAACAAACTTCGTTCAAGTAATGCAAGCTGAATCTCGGTCAAACTTTAAAATTGCAGTCTGTGCATAAATAAAACCTATGTTGCAACACAGAGAAACATATCTGAAGGTGTTAGAAGTGTTTTGCATGATTTTTGAAGTTTGACCCTGTAATGTCAGAAAACAGCGTTTCAGCGCAGAACAAAGTTGGTTCAGGCAATGCAAGCTGAATCTCGGTCCAACTTTAAATTTGCAGTCTGTGCATGAATAAAACCTATTTTGCAACACAGAGAAACATATCTGAAGGTGTTAGAAGTGTTTTGCATGATTTTTGAAGTTTGACCCTGAAATGTCAGAAAACAGCGTTTCAGCGCAGAACAAAGTTGGTTCAGGCAATGCAAGCTGAATCTATGTCCAACTTTAAATTTGCAGTCTGTGCATGAATAAAACCTATTTTGCAACACAGAGAAACATATCTGAAGGTGTTAGAAGTGTTTTGCATCATTTTTGAAGTTTGACCCTGTAATGTCAGAAAACAGCGTTTCAGCGCAGAACAAAGTTGGTTCAGGCAATGCAAGCTGAATCTCGGTCCAACTTTAAATTTGCAGTCTGTGCATGAATAAAACCTATTTTGCAACACAGAGAAACATATCTGAAGGTGTTAGAAGTGTTTTGCATGATTTTTGAAGTTTGACCCTGAAATGTCAGAAAACAGCGTTTCAGTGCAGAACAAACTTGGTTCAAGCAATGCAAGCTGAATCTTGGTCAAACTTTAAAATTGCAGTCTGTGCATAAATAAAACCTATTTTGCAACACAGAGAAACATATCTGAAGGTGTTAGAAGTGTTTTGCATCATTTTTGAAGTTTGACCCTGTAATGTCAGAAAACAGCGTTTCAGCGCAGAACAAAGTTGGTTCAGGCAATGCAAGCTGAATCTCGGTCCAACTTTAAATTTGCAGTCTGTGCATGAATAAAACCTATTTTGCAACACAGAGAAACATATCTGAAGGTGTTAGAAGTGTTTTGCATGATTTTTGAAGTTTGACCCTGAAATGTCAGAAAACAGCGTTTCAGCGCAGAACAAAAATGGTTCAGGCAATGCAAGCTGAATCTCGGTCCAACTTTAAATTTGCAGTCTGTGCATGAATAAAACCTATTTTGCAACACAGAGAAACATATCTGAAGGTGTTAGAAGTGTTTTGCATGATTTTTGAAGTTTGACCCTGAAATGTCAGAAAACAGCGTTTCAGTGCAGAACAAACTTGGTTCAAGCAATGCAAGCTGAATCTCGGTCAAACTTTAAATTTGCAGTCTGTGCATGAATAAAACCTATTTTGCAACACAGAGAAACATATCTGAAGGTGTTAGAAGTGTTTTGCATGATTTTTGAAGTTTGACCCTGAAATGTCAGAAAACAGCGTTTCAGCGCAGAACAAAGTTGGTTCAGGCAGAACAAACTTCGTTCAAGTAATGCAAGCTGAATCTCGGTCAAACTTTAAAATTGCAGTCTGTGCATAAATAAAACCTATGTTGCAACACAGAGAAACATATCTGAAGGTGTTAGAAGTGTTTTGCATGATTTTTGAAGTTTGACCCTGAAATGTCAGAAAACACCGTTTCAGTGCAGAACAAACTTGGTTCAAGCAATGCAAGCTGAATCTCGGTCCAACTTTAAATTTGCAATCTGTGCATGAATAAAACCTATTTTGCAACACAGAGAAACATATCTGAAGGTGTTAGAAGTGTTTTGCATGATTTTTGAAGTTTGACCCTGAAATGTCAGAAAACAGCGTTTCAGCGCAGAACAAAGTTGGTTCAGGCAATGCAAGCTGAATCTCGGTCCAACTTTAAATTTGCAGTCTGTGCATGAATAAAACCTATTTTGCAACACAGAGAAACATATCTGAAGGTGTTAGAAGTGTTTTGCATGATTTTTGAAGTTTGACCCTGAAATGTCAGAAAACAGCGTTTCAGTGCAGAACAAACTTGGTTCAAGCAATGCAAGCTGAATCTCGGTCAAACTTTAAAATTGCAGTCTGTGCATAAATAAAACCTATTTTGCAACACAGAGAAACATATCTGAAGGTATTAGAAGTGTTTTGCATGATTTTTGAAGTTTGACCCTGTAATGTCAGAAAACAGCGTTTCAGTGCAGAACAAACTTCGTTCAAGTAATGCAAGCTGAATCTCGGTCAAACTTTAAAATTGCAGTCTGTGCATAAATAAAACCTATTTTGCAACACAGAGAAACATATCTGAAGGTGTTAGAAGTGTTTTGCATGATTTTTGAAGTTTGACCCTGAAATGTCAGAAAACAGCGTTTCAGCGCAGAACAAAGTTGGTTCAGGCAATGCAAGCTGAATCTATGTCCAACTTTAAATTTGCAGTCTGTGCATGAATAAAACCTATTTTGCAACACAGAGAAACATATCTGAAGGTGTTAGAAGTGTTTTGCATGATTTTTGAAGTTTGACCCTGAAATGTCAGAAAACAGCGTTTCAGTGCAGAACAAACTTGGTTCAAGCAATGCAAGCTGAATCTCGGTCAAACTTTAAATTTGCAGTCTGTGCATGAATAAAACCTATTTTGCAACACAGAGAAACATATCTGAAGGTGTTAGAAGTGTTTTGCATGATTTTTGAAGTTTGACCCTGAAATGTCAGAAAACAGCGTTTCAGCGCAGAACAAAGTTGGTTCAGGCAATGCAAGCTGAATCTCGGTCCAACTTTAAATTTGCAGTCTGTGCATGAATAAAACCTATTTTGCAACACAGAGAAACATATCTGAAGGTATTAGAAGTGTTTTGCATGATTTTTGAAGTTTGACCCTGTAATGTCAGAAAACAGCGTTTCAGTGCAGAACAAACTTCGTTCAAGTAATGCAAGCTGAATCTCGGTCAAACTTTAAAATTGCAGTCTGTGCATAAATAAAACCTATGTTGCAACACAGAGAAACATATCTGAAGGTGTTAGAAGTGTTTTGCATGATTTTTGAAGTTTGACCCTGAAATGTCAGAAAACAGCGTTTCAGTGCAGAACAAACTTGGTTCAAGCAATGCAAGCTGAATCTCGGTCCAACTTTAAATTTGCAATCTGTGCATGAATAAAACCTATTTTGCAACACAGAGAAACATATCTGAAGGTGTTAGAAGTGTTTTGCATGATTTTTGAAGTTTGACCCTGAAATGTCAGAAAACAGTGTTTCAGCGCAGAACAAAGTTGGTTCAGGCAATGCAAGCTGAATCTCGGTCCAACTTTAAATTTGCAGTCTGTGCATGAATAAAACCTATTTTGCAACACAGAGAAACATATCTGAAGGTGTTAGAAGTGTTTTGCATGATTTTTGAAGTTTGACCCTGAAATGTCAGAAAACAGCGTTTCAGTGCAGAACAAACTTGGTTCAAGCAATGCAAGCTGAATCTCGGTCAAACTTTAAAATTGCAGTCTGTGCATAAATAAAACCTATTTTGCAACACAGAGAAACATATCTGAAGGTATTAGAAGTGTTTTGCATGATTTTTGAAGTTTGACCCTGTAATGTCAGAAAACAGCGTTTCAGTGCAGAACAAACTTCGTTCAAGTAATGCAAGCTGAATCTCGGTCAAACTTTAAAATTGCAGTCTGTGCATAAATAAAACCTATTTTGCAACACAGAGAAACATATCTGAAGGTGTTAGAAGTGTTTTGCATGATTTTTGAAGTTTGACCCTGAAATGTCAGAAAACAGCGTTTCAGCGCAGAACAAAGTTGGTTCAGGCAATGCAAGCTGAATCTATGTCCAACTTTAAATTTGCAGTCTGTGCATGAATAAAACCTATTTTGCAACACAGAGAAACATATCTGAAGGTGTTAGAAGTGTTTTGCATCATTTTTGAAGTTTGACCCTGTAATGTCAGAAAACAGCGTTTCAGCGCAGAACAAAGTTGGTTCAGGCAATGCAAGCTGAATCTCGGTCCAACTTTAAATTTGCAGTCTGTGCATGAATAAAACCTATTTTGCAACACAGAGAAACATATCTGAAGGTGTTAGAAGTGTTTTGCATCATTTTTGAAGTTTGACCCTGTAATGTCAGAAAACAGCGTTTCAGCGCAGAACAAAGTTGGTTCAGGCAATGCAAGCTGAATCTCGGTCCAACTTTAAATTTGCAGTCTGTGCATGAATAAAACCTATTTTGCAACACAGAGAAACATATCTGAAGGTGTTAGAAGTGTTTTGCATGATTTTTGAAGTTTGACCCTGAAATGTCAGAAAACAGCGTTTCAGCGCAGAACAAAGTTGGTTCAGGCAATGCAAGCTGAATCTATGTCCAACTTTAAATTTGCAGTCTGTGCATGAATAAAACCTATTTTGCAACACAGAGAAACATATCTGAAGGTGTTAGAAGTGTTTTGCATCATTTTTGAAGTTTGACCCTGTAATGTCAGAAAACAGCGTTTCAGCGCAGAACAAAGTTGGTTCAGGCAATGCAAGCTGAATCTCGGTCCAACTTTAAATTTGCAGTCTGTGCATGAATAAAACCTATTTTGCAACACAGAGAAACATATCTGAAGGTGTTAGAAGTGTTTTGCATGATTTTTGAAGTTTGACCCTGTAATGTCAGAAAACAGCGTTTCAGCGCAGAACAAAGTTGGTTCAGGCAATGCAAGCTGAATCTCGGTCCAACTTTAAATTTGCAGTCTGTGCATGAATAAAACCTATTTTGCAACACAGAGAAACATATCTGAAGGTGTTAGAAGTGTTTTGCATGATTTTTGAAGTTTGACCCTGAAATGTCAGAAAACAGCGTTTCAGTGCAGAACAAACTTGGTTCAAGCAATGCAAGCTGAATCTCGGTCAAACTTTAAAATTGCAGTCTGTGCATAAATAAAACCTATTTTGCAACACAGAGAAACATATCTGAAGGTATTAGAAGTGCTTTGCATGATTTTTGAAGTTTGACCCTGTAATGTCAGAAAACAGCGTTTCAGTGCAGAACAAACTTCGTTCAAGTAATGCAAGCTGAATCTCGGTCAAACTTTAAAATTGCAGTCTGTGCATAAATAAAACCTATTTTGCAACACAGAGAAACATATCTGAAGGTGTTAGAAGTGTTTTGCATGATTTTTGAAGTTTGACCCTGAAATGTCAGAAAACAGCGTTTCAGCGCAGAACAAAGTTGGTTCAGGCAATGCAAGCTGAATCTATGTCCAACTTTAACCCTCTATGGCATAGTGTTGCCCTCAGGCAACAAACCACTTTTTTTGGCACACACAACACCCCTTTAATTTTTTTAAATAAAATATCACATTAAAAGTCTGATAACAAGTTTGTGACCAATGAAATTTGAGGTGGGTGTGGGTTTGACCTTTTTTCCTGGGGTAGAACAGTCCTTTTTGTGACCATAGGTGGCTTGAGCACACTGCTAGCAGAAGGTAAGATAAACTTCACCTCTTAACATGTTTAAATTTAAATATGTTTGTTTTAAAAATATATGTGATGTGCATGAATATGTGAAGAATCATATTTGATTAAGTAAAAACAGTTTTTGTCTTTATTTATATACTAAAATCTTAGTTTTTCTTTCGTTGCCTCAGGGCAACATTATGCAGTTAGGTCACTTTTGTTTAAACAATAACATGCTTATGGATCAAAATGTGCAGGGATGCATAGTTATCACCAAATTTATTTGTTTTGCACTAGTGTATAATATTACTCACAGGAAATGGATGTACAAACATTTTATGGAGGTAAAGTCCAAGATCGAGCAGTTAGGCTCATTCCTTCTGACGGTGAGGACAGTGAGCTTGAGGAGAGTGACAGTGAGGAAGAGTGGACACCAGAATCAGGTTTGAGGGAGGGTTAGAAGATCAGGATTTAGTCAGTAGAGCAACTTACTGTATGTAATACACATGTGTGAATGTGCTTGTGCATATGTTGTGTGTGTGTGTGTGTGTGTGTGCATGTGCATGCATAGGTGGGTAAATAGAGGTGACTAAGAGATGACCAATTGTAATGCTTATGCTTCTTGGTTCCTTTTAAAACAGTTGGCATGTCTAATGAGAATGAGTCTGTGGAGGAAGATGAAAATGATCATGGAGATGATAATTCTCTGGAAGATGTTCCTCGCTTACCCCGCTGGAGAACACCCCACAATGCCAATCTTACTGAATATCAAGAATGGCTGTCCAGCCTTCCAACATCAGATGATATCATGTCCCCCTATGAATATTTCAAGATGTTTTTCTAGAGACACCACCTTGCATGCTGTGAAGTGGTTTGATAATCGTTCAGTCAGTCTTCTCAGTAATTATTTTGGAGCACACCCAAGTGACTGAGGTTGATAGGTGGTATGGCAAGCAAAAGAAAATCATCAAAGTTCCTTGTCCTGCTGTGATGAGGGAATACAATAAGAACATGAGTGGAGTCGATCTGCTGATTCATAGATGTTCCACTTTATCGACATGACCATCGTGACTGGTGGGCTGCTCTACAAGAGAGACTGCAGCAGCACTGGGATGAGAAAAGAAGAACAGATGAGGCTTCAAGTCATAGAGTATATCGCAGAAAGCTTGTGCAAAAGTGGGAAGAGTCTGGAGCGTAGGAGAGGTCGTCTTAGTTCCACAATTGCTGGGGAGTTTGAAGAGAAGAGAAGAAGAGGACCCACAACTTCCAGTCCCTGATGTGCATCTGGATAACACAGCCCACTGGATGGTCATGGATGCAAAAAAAGGGAGATGCAGGGCACCAGGATGCAAGGGTACACCTAAAGCCAAGTGCCAAAAATGCAATGTCCATCTATGCTTCACATCCACCAACAACTGCTTTTTGATGTTACATACTGAGCAATAAACCATTTATGAATGGTGTTTGTTTAAATAAAACTTGTTGACATTGTTGTTGTTGAAATAAAACTTTTTCAGAAATTCAGAAAACCTTGGTGTTTTAGTACCCTAACTGCATGTTGTTGCCCTGAGGCAACAAAAAAAAATCTGGTGGGGGGGCTGGGGGGGCGCACATTTTATGATTGATGTATTATCAGGGACACCCAAGCTCCCAAAAAATAGGGTCAAATATTTTTTTTCATCCTAAAATAAAAATTCATGCCATAGAGGGTTAAATTTGCAGTCTGTGCATGAATAAAACCTATTTTGCAACACAGAGAAACATATCTGAAGGTGTTAGAAGTGTTTTGCATCATTTTTGAAGTTTGACCCTGTAATGTCAGAAAACAGCGTTTCAGCGCAGAACAAAGTTGGTTCAGGCAATGCAAGCTGAATCTCGGTCCAACTTTAAATTTGCAGTCTGTGCATGAATAAAACCTATTTTGCAACACAGAGAAACATATCTGAAGGTGTTAGAAGTGTTTTGCATGATTTTTGAAGTTTGACCCTGTAATGTCAGAAAACAGCGTTTCAGCGCAGAACAAAGTTGGTTCAGGCAATGCAAGCTGAATCTCGGTCCAACTTTAAATTTGCAGTCTGTGCATGAATAAAACCTATTTTGCAACACAGAGAAACATATCTGAAGGTGTTAGAAGTGTTTTGCATGATTTTTGAAGTTTGACCCTGAAATGTCAGAAAACAGCGTTTCAGTGCAGAACAAACTTGGTTCAAGCAATGCAAGCTGAATCTCGGTCAAACTTTAAAATTGCAGTCTGTGCATAAATAAAACCTATTTTGCAACACAGAGA
This sequence comes from Garra rufa, assembly GCF_049309525.1. Classification (NCBI taxonomy): domain Eukaryota; kingdom Metazoa; phylum Chordata; class Actinopteri; order Cypriniformes; family Cyprinidae; genus Garra; species Garra rufa. The sequence continues at coordinate 1,964,511 of NC_133382.1, forward strand.
AACATATCTGAAGGTGTTAGAAGTGTTTTGCATCATTTTTGAAGTTTGACCCTGTAATGTCAGAAAACAGCGTTTCAGCGCAGAACAAAGTTGGTTCAGGCAATGCAAGCTGAATCTCGGTCCAACTTTAAATTTGCAGTCTGTGCATGAATAAAACCTATTTTGCAACACAGAGAAACATATCTGAAGGTGTTAGAAGTGTTTTGCATGATTTTTGAAGTTTGACCCTGAAATGTCAGAAAACAGCGTTTCAGTGCAGAACAAACTTGGTTCAAGCAATGCAAGCTGAATCTCGGTCAAACTTTAAATTTGCAGTCTGTGCATGAATAAAACCTATTTTGCAACACAGAGAAACATATCTGAAGGTGTTAGAAGTGTTTTGCATGATTTTTGAAGTTTGACCCTGAAATGTCAGAAAACAGCGTTTCAGCGCAGAACAAAGTTGGTTCAGGCAATGCAAGCTGAATCTCGGTCCAACTTTAAATTTGCAGTCTGTGCATGAATAAAACCTATTTTGCAACACAGAGAAACATATCTGAAGGTGTTAGAAGTGTTTTGCATGATTTTTGAAGTTTGACCCTGTAATGTCAGAAAACAGCGTTTCAGTGCAGAACAAACTTCGTTCAAGTAATGCAAGCTGAATCTCGGTCAAACTTTAAAATTGCAGTCTGTGCATAAATAAAACCTATGTTGCAACACAGAGAAACATATCTGAAGGTGTTAGAAGTGTTTTGCATGATTTTTGAAGTTTGACCCTGAAATGTCAGAAAACAGCGTTTCAGCGCAGAACAAAGTTGGTTCAGGCAATGCAAGCTGAATCTATGTCCAACTTTAAATTTGCAGTCTGTGCATGAATAAAACCTATTTTGCAACACAGAGAAACATATCTGAAGGTGTTAGAAGTGTTTTGCATCATTTTTGAAGTTTGACCCTGTAATGTCAGAAAACAGCGTTTCAGCGCAGAACAAAGTTGGTTCAGGCAATGCAAGCTGAATCTCGGTCCAACTTTAAATTTGCAGTCTGTGCATGAATAAAACCTATTTTGCAACACAGAGAAACATATCTGAAGGTGTTAGAAGTGTTTTGCATGATTTTTGAAGTTTGACCCTGAAATGTCAGAAAACAGCGTTTCAGTGCAGAACAAACTTGGTTCAAGCAATGCAAGCTGAATCTCGGTCAAACTTTAAATTTGCAGTCTGTGCATGAATAAAACCTATTTTGCAACACAGAGAAACATATCTGAAGGTGTTAGAAGTGTTTTGCATGATTTTTGAAGTTTGACCCTGAAATGTCAGAAAACAGCGTTTCAGCGCAGAACAAAGTTGGTTCAGGCAATGCAAGCTGAATCTCGGTCCAACTTTAAATTTGCAGTCTGTGCATAAATAAAACCTATTTTGCAACACAGAGAAATATATCTGAAGGTGTTAGAAGTGTTTTGCATGATTTTTGAAGTTTGACCCTGAAATGTCAGAAAACAGCGTTTCAGCGCAGAACAAAGTTGGTTCAGGCAATGCAAGCTGAATCTATGTCCAACTTTAAATTTGCAGTCTGTGCATGAATAAAACCTATTTTGCAACACAGAGAAACATATCTGAAGGTGTTAGAAGTGTTTTGCATGATTTTTGAAGTTTGACCCTGTAATGTCAGAAAACAGCGTTTCAGCGCAGAACAAAGTTGGTTCAGGCAATGCAAGCTGAATCTATGTCCAACTTTAAATTTGCAGTCTGTGCATGAATAAAACCTATTTTGCAACACAGAGAAACATATCTGAAGGTGTTAGAAGTGTTTTGCATCATTTTTGAAGTTTGACCCTGTAATGTCAGAAAACAGCGTTTCAGCGCAGAACAAAGTTGGTTCAGGCAATGCAAGCTGAATCTCGGTCCAACTTTAAATTTGCAGTCTGTGCATGAATAAAACCTATTTTGCAACACAGAGAAACATATCTGAAGGTGTTAGAAGTGTTTTGCATGATTTTTGAAGTTTGACCCTGAAATGTCAGAAAACAGCGTTTCAGCGCAGAACAAAGTTGGTTCAGGCAATGCAAGCTGAATCTCGGTCCAACTTTAAATTTGCAGTCTGTGCATGAATAAAACCTATTTTGCAACACAGAGAAACATATCTGAAGGTATTAGAAGTGTTTTGCATGATTTTTGAAGTTTGACCCTGTAATGTCAGAAAACAGCGTTTCAGTGCAGAACAAACTTCGTTCAAGTAATGCAAGCTGAATCTCGGTCAAACTTTAAAATTGCAGTCTGTGCATAAATAAAACCTATGTTGCAACACAGAGAAACATATCTGAAGGTGTTAGAAGTGTTTTGCATGATTTTTGAAGTTTGACCCTGAAATGTCAGAAAACAGCGTTTCAGTGCAGAACAAACTTGGTTCAAGCAATGCAAGCTGAATCTCGGTCCAACTTTAAATTTGCAATCTGTGCATGAATAAAACCTATTTTGCAACACAGAGAAACATATCTGAAGGTGTTAGAAGTGTTTTGCATGATTTTTGAAGTTTGACCCTGAAATGTCAGAAAACAGCGTTTCAGCGCAGAACAAAGTTGGTTCAGGCAATGCAAGCTGAATCTCGGTCCAACTTTAAATTTGCAGTCTGTGCATGAATAAAACCTATTTTGCAACACAGAGAAACATATCTGAAGGTGTTAGAAGTGTTTTGCATGATTTTTGAAGTTTGACCCTGAAATGTCAGAAAACAGCGTTTCAGTGCAGAACAAACTTGGTTCAAGCAATGCAAGCTGAATCTCGGTCAAACTTTAAAATTGCAGTCTGTGCATAAATAAAACCTATTTTGCAACACAGAGAAACATATCTGAAGGTATTAGAAGTGTTTTGCATGATTTTTGAAGTTTGACCCTGAAATGTCAGAAAACAGCGTTTCAGCGCAGAACAAAGTTGGTTCAGGCAATGCAAGCTGAATCTATGTCCAACTTTAAATTTGCAGTCTGTGCATGAATAAAACCTATTTTGCAACACAGAGAAACATATCTGAAGGTGTTAGAAGTGTTTTGCATCATTTTTGAAGTTTGACCCTGTAATGTCAGAAAACAGCGTTTCAGCGCAGAACAAAGTTGGTTCAGGCAATGCAAGCTGAATCTCGGTCCAACTTTAAATTTGCAGTCTGTGCATAAATAAAACCTATTTTGCAACACAGAGAAACATATCTGAACGTGTTAGAAGTGTTTTGCATGATTTTTGAAGTTTGACCCTGAAATGTCAGAAAACAGCGTTTCAGCGCAGAACAAAGTTGGTTCAGGCAATGCAAGCTGAATCTCGGTCCAACTTTAAATTTGCAGTCTGTGCATGAATAAAACCTATTTTGCAACACAGAGAAACATATCTGAAGGTATTAGAAGTGTTTTGCATGATTTTTGAAGTTTGACCCTGTAATGTCAGAAAACGTACTCGGTTACTTTCGTAACCTCGGTTCCCTGAGATACGGGAACGAGTACTGCGTCGAAGACGCTTATGGGGAAAAGCTCCTTTTTCTCCTGAGACTGAAGCATTTCAATAACGCAGTGTAACTGCACGGCCATTGGTTCGTGCAGTGATAAAAAGACGAACCAATGGCTCGGCAGCGGAGCTGCACGAGCCTATGGCGATGATTCGCGCCCGATCGCGCCAAAAGGGGCGGAGTATCTGGCTATATAAGCGTGCATTTAGCCATAGGATCTCAGGTACTTCGACTGAAGCGACGACTGAGTCGTGCAGCTACATAGCACGGCCAGCAACGCAGTACTCGTTCCCGTATCTCAGGGAACCGAGGTTACGAAAGTAACCGAGTACGTTCCCTTTCGATACTTTCACTCGTACTGCGTCGAAGACGCTTATGGGGAACCAGTACAATCCCGCCGTTGCTATGGTAGAGGAACGACTGACACGGCCCTAGCACTGAAGGGCTAGTATGGGCCAATCTGTTTAATCAAGATAACGTGATAAACATCCGTTCCAGGGATTTAAGTGCAGTTTGGAGCTCCAACTGAGGCCAAAGCGTACCACATAACATTTATTACTGGTAACAGTTATCCCATTATGCAGAAAGCACCCGAGTCTGTAAGACCGGGACGTCCAGATTATAAAATCTAGCAAATGTGGACGGCGAGGCCCAGCCGGCCGCCGCACAAATTTCTGCTATGGAAACGCCACTAGACCAGGCCCAGGACGAGGCGATGCCTCTAGTCGAATGGGCTCTTACCCCCATGGGACATTGTAGGCCCAAAGAAGAGTAAGCCAGCATGATGGCTTCCACTATCCATTTGGATAACCTGTTTCGTGACCGAAGACCCCTTGGCGCGGCCACCGAAACACACAAACAGCTGTTCTGACTGCCTAAAGGAAGCAGAACGCTCTACATAACACCTCAATGCCCTAACGGGGCAGAGGGGATTAAAATCCTGGTCTTGCTCCGAAGGAGGAAGAGCCAAGAGGGAAATAATTTGGTCTCTGAATGGCGTCGAGAGACTTTTAGGTACATAACCACGTCTTGGCTTCAGGATGACTTTAGAGTCATTTAGCCCGAATTCCAAGCATATGGGGCTCACAAAGAGCGCCTGTAGTTCACCCATACGTTTGACTGATGCCAATGCTAAAAGCAGGGCAGTTTTCAGCGTTAGAGGGCGAAGGTCAGTGGACTGAAGCGGCTCAAAGGGAGGGCTTCTCAGAGCCCTCAGCACCGTGGGTAGGTCCCAAGAAGGGACTGTGATGGGGCGAAGGGGGGTTAAGCCTTCTTGACCCCTTCAAGAAACGAACGACCAGATCGTTCTTTCCCACAGATTGACCATTTATAAGGTAATGGAATGCCGCTATGGCTGTCACATAGACCTTGAGCGTGGAGGGAGATCTTCCCTTGTCCAATAGCTCCTGAAGGAAGGACAATATCACTGATATGTCGCATAAATTCGGATCTGCACCGCGGGTGGAACACCGGGCGGAAAAGACAGACCACTTAAGATCATAGAGCCGCCTTGTAGAGGGTGCTCTGGCTTGAGAGATAGTGCTCAAAACGGCCTCAGGGAGACTTGTAGGCTCCCGTCGAGAGACCATACGTGCAGCGCCCACAATTCCGGTGGGGGGTGCCATAGCGTTCTGTTTGCCTGCGTTAAGAGATCTCGTCTCAGTGGAATGGGCCACGGCGCTGTTGAAAGCAGCCGAGGAAGATCTGGAAACCAATGCTGGTTCTGCCAGAATGGGGCCACTAACAGGACTTTGAGCTTCTGCTCCCTGACTCGCCTTATGACCCTTGGTACCAGGGCAGTCGGGGGAAACGCATACAAAAGGAGATTGGGCCACTCGCGGGCCAATACATCCTGTTCCTTTGAGAAATAGATTGGGCAGTGATAATTGTCTTCTGAGGCGAAAGATCTACTTGCGCCTTGCCGAAGACCGCCCATATTTCCTGAACCATTTGGGGGTGAAGCATCCACTCGTCTGAGGAGACGTTGCTCCGAGACAGCATGTCTGCTCCCTGGTTCAGCCTGCCTGGCACATGTGTTGCTCTCAACGAGCGGAAGTGCAGTTGAGCCCACTTTAGGAGACGTTTCACTAACGTGATAGATGTCTCGACGAAAGACCTCCCTGGTGATTTATGTAAGACACCACTGTCATACTGTCCGAGCGGACTAAGACGTGGTGTCCCTTTAAGACCGGCAGAAGGGTGTGGAGGCCTAAACACACTGCTAGCGTTCCTAGGCAGTTGATGTGAAGGCGACTCTCTGCTTTCGACCATTGGTCGAATGCAGGCTGGCTGTCGCACAGTGACCCCCAACCTGAGTTGGAGGCATCTGTCGAGACCACTTTCCTTCTGAATACCATGTCCAGGGGAACGCCCTGTTCCATCCATTGAGAGTTCTTCCAAGGAATCAGAGCTGTGACACAGGCCTGATCTACCTTGATACGTAGGCGTCCTAGACGCCAGGCTTGAGGAGGAACCTTTGGTTTCAGCCAGAACTGCAGAGGGCGCATTTGAAGCAGGCCCAACTGAAGTACTGGGGATGCCGAGGCCATCAGGCCGAGCATCTTCTGAAAAGCCTTGAGAGGGCGAAGGGCTCCGACTTTGAAGGAGGCCGCGAGCCTGCAAATAGCCTGGGCTCGTTGCGGCGCAACTCCATTCGGGTTGAGTCGAAAACTGCTCCCAGGAATGAAATACGTTGGCTGGGAGACAGCACGCTCTTGGCAAAATTGACCCTGAGTCCTAGGCACACTAAGTGGCTGAGGATTATGGATCTGTGGTGTATTAGCTCGTCCTCCGACTGGGCCAGGATGAGCCAGTCGTCGAGGTAATTCGAGACGCGGATTCCCATCTGTCTCAGTGGGAAAAGCGCTGCGTCCATGCACTTCGTAAACGTGCGGGGAGCTAAGGACAGTCCGAACTGAAGGACTGTATATTGATAAGCCAATACCTCGAAGGCGAATCTCAAGAATTGCCTGTGACGGGGGGCAATCTGGATATGGAAGTATGCATCTTTCAGATCCAGTGAGCAAAAGCAGTCCTCTGTGCATATCTGCGAGAGGATCTGCTTTAGCGTAATCATTCTGAACGGCCGTCTCATGAGGGCGCGATTCAGACGTCTGAGGTCGAGGATGGGTCTTAGACTGCCATCCTTCTTTGGAACGAGGAAGAAACGGCTGTAGAAGCCTGACTCGCTCTGTGTTGGGGGAACCGTTTCTACGGCACCTTTGCCAACAAATTCCTCACCTCCGTACGCAAAACTTCTACGTCTTTGCTGTGAACTGAGGTGGAGACCCCGCTGAAGCGTGGTGGTCTTCAAGCGAACTGACGTGTGTAACCTCGTTCTATTATGCCCAGAACCCACTTGACACTCCGGGGATGGCTTGCCAGGCCTCGGCCCGCGTGGCAAGGGGTTGCATTGGTTCGAGCAACTGACCGTTATGACAATGGCAGGTTGTGAGGACGCTGTCAGAAAGGGCCCAGGGGTCACAACATTTTCCACTGAGAAAACGAGCCGCCAGCGAGACATAACACTCATCGTCTCAACAAGCGCAGCCTCAGCGTGGGCATGGCCCAGACGCATCCAATTTGAAGCTGTCAGAATGATCAGTGACAGCATTCTCATTTAATCCACCTAAAAGATCAAACCGCTCAAAAGAGGAGTAATGATGATCTTTGTATTAACATATAGGTAGTTTAAAACGCTGCGCACATCCTCTCAGTTCTGCTCGTAGCAGACGAGGGGAGGGGCGGGGCCGTCTTCATTGAGAAACGAGCCGCCAGCGAGACATAACACTCATCGTCTCAACGAGCGCAGCCTCAGCGTGGGCGTGGCCAGGACGCATCCAAATTGAAGCTGTCAGTAATGATCACAGTGACAGCATTCTCCTTTAATCCACCTAAAAAGATCAAACCGCTCAAAAAGAGGAGTACTGATGATCTTTGTATAAACATAGGCAGTTTAAAACGCTGCGCACATCCTCTCAGTTCTGCTCGTAGCAGACGAGGGGAGGGGCGGGGCCGTCTTCATTGAGAAATCGAGCTGTGAGCAAAGCAGATCCAGACGTAAACACTCGCAGAGAGAGCTGTCTGTCTCAGAGCATGCAGCCTCAGCGTGGGCGTGGCCCAGGCGAGAGGCGCACTGAAATATGAAGCTGTCAGCAATATAGAATCATAGGTGACAGCGTTCTGCTCCGATTTGCTCAGAAGGATAGAGCCGCTCGATAAGGCGAGAGGCGCAGATCCTCACATAACACTGATCAAAAACTGCACAGAGTGACGAACGCGGGGCTTTGCCGGCGTTACGTCACTTAAGTCTGATCGCGCATTCACCGTTTCTTTCTCCGAGGTAACTGAGAGAAGAGAAACGTGAGAAGGGGGAGGCGGGGCGACTCCCGCGAGCGAACATGTCCATACTATTAATAATGAAAGCAGCTCGCCTCTGTGAGCGCGGCATAAGCGACGCATACACGAAAGCAAAGCCGTCAGTAATAGATGTAACAGTGCTTCGCTCTGATCTGCCTGGGAGGATTAAAGCCGCTCGTGTAACGAGTGCATCTGATCCTCGCGAGTAACACACGCTGGCAAATCAATAAAGCTCGCACAGTATGTGTCGGCATGAGAATGCTCGTGCTTGATTGCTCAGCTCACAACTCGCTGCTGCTTCCTCCGAGATTACTGGGAGGAGAGAGACATGAGAGCTGGAGCGCCTTCTGCGAGCGGACCGGGCTTTCGTAGTGAACGCAGTCCGTCTCCCTAGCAACACACACACACAAACAAATGCGAGCTTGTCAGATCAAAGGCAACGGGAAGAGCGAGCACGCGGGCTCACTGCCGGCGTACGATCGTTCAAACCCTGTTGTTTAGTTCCCTGACTCCACTGTCTCTTTCTCCGAGCCTTGCTGAGAGATAAGAAACGGGAGAACGGGGTTAGCGAGCGAAAAGAGCGAGACTCAAACTGTCAGCGACAGCATTCCGTCTCAGTGAGCGGCACTCACTGCCCTTCTACATCGTGCAGAGCCCTGCACGAGCCACTCGCATCGCGACATTTGCAACAACGTCGCTAGAAAATTTGCTCTTTTAGAACTTACTTCTTAGAAATAAGCCCTTTTATACTCACCGGATGGCGGCAGGGGATCAGCTGGGACCGCTGCTGCTGCGACGCTGAAGGCGGCGGAGAAGCGGCTAATCAGACGAGCAGAGAGGGTCTCTCGTTCAGCTTGATCCGCTGCGAAGGCGTGTCAACGGCGAGTAGCATCAAGTCTCGTAGATCAGCAAAGAAGTCGTCGCTGAAGGAGAAGGATCTGAGATCCTATGGCTAAATGCACGCTTATATAGCCAGATACTCCGCCCCTTTTGGCGCGATCGGGCGCGAATCATCGCCATAGGCTCGTGCAGCTCCGCTGCCGAGCCATTGGTTCGTCTTTTTATCACTGCACGAACCAATGGCCGTGCAGTTACACTGCGTTATTGAAATGCTTCAGTCTCAGGAGAAAAAGGAGCTTTTCCCCATAAGCGTCTTCGACGCAGTACGAGTGAAAGTATCGAAAGGGAACAGCGTTTCAGTGCAGAACAAACTTCGTTCAAGTAATGCAAGCTGAATCTCGGTCAAACTTTAAAATTGCAGTCTGTGCATAAATAAAACCTATTTTGCAACACAGAGAAACATATCTGAAGGTGTTAGAAGTGTTTTGCATGATTTTTGAAGTTTGACCCTGAAATGTCAGAAAACAGCGTTTCAGCGCAGAACAAAGTTGGTTCAGGCAATGCAAGCTGAATATCGGTCCAACTTTAAATTTGCAGTCTGTGCATGAATGAAACCTATTTTGCAACACAGAGAAACATATCTGAAGGTATTAGAAGTGTTTTGCATCATTTTTGAAGTTTGACCCTGTAATGTCAGAAAACAGCGTTTCAGTGCAGAACAAACTTCGTTCAAGTAATGCAAGCTGAATCTCGGTCAAACTTTAAAATTGCAGTCTGTGCATAAATAAAACCTATTTTGCAACACAGAGAAACATATCTGAAGGTGTTAGAAGTGTTTTGCATGATTTTTGAAGTTTGACCCTGAAATGTCAGAAAACAGCGTTTCAGCGCAGAACAAAGTTGGTTCAGGCAATGCAAGCTGAATCTATGTCCAACTTTAAATTTGCAGTCTGTGCATGAATAAAACCTATTTTGCAACACAGAGAAACATATCTGAAGGTGTTAGAAGTGTTTTGCATCATTTTTGAAGTTTGACCCTGAAATGTCAGAAAACAACGTTTCAGTGCAGAACAAACTTGGTTCAAGCAATGCAAGCTGAATCTCGGTCAAACTTTAAAATTGCAGTTTGTGCATGAATAAAACCTATTTTGCAACACAGAGAAACATATCTGAAGGTGTTAGAAGTGTTTTGCATCATTTTTGAAGTTTGACCCTGTAATGTCAGAAAACAGCGTTTCAGCGCAGAACAAAGTTGGTTCAGGCAATGCAAGCTGAATCTCGGTCCAACTTTAAATTTGCAGTCTGTGCATGAATAAAACCTATTTTGCAACACAGAGAAACATATCTGAAGGTGTTAGAAGTGTTTTGCATGATTTTTGAAGTTTGACCCTGAAATGTCAGAAAACAGCGTTTCAGCGCAGAACAAAAATGGTTCAGGCAATGCAAGCTGAATCTCGGTCCAACTTTAAATTTGCAGTCTGTGCATGAATAAAACCTATTTTGCAACACAGAGAAACATATCTGAAGGTGTTAGAAGTGTTTTGCATGATTTTTGAAGTTTGACCCTGAAATGTCAGAAAACAGCGTTTCAGCGCAGAACAAAGTTGGTTCAGGCAATGCAAGCTGAATCTCGGTCCAACTTTAAATTTGCAGTCTGTGCATGAATAAAACCTATTTTGCATGATTTTTGAAGTTTGACCCTGTAATGTCAGAAAACAGCGTTTCAGTGCAGAACAAACTTCGTTCAAGTAATGCAAGCTGAATCTCGGTCAAACTTTAAAATTGCAGTCTGTGCATAAATAAAACCTATGTTGCAACACAGAGAAACATATCTGAAGGTGTTAGAAGTGTTTTGCATGATTTTTGAAGTTTGACCCTGAAATGTCAGAAAACAGCGTTTCAGCGCAGAACAAAGTTGGTTCAGGCAATGCAAGCTGAATCTATGTCCAACTTTAAATTTGCAGTCTGTGCATGAATAAAACCTATTTTGCAACACAGAGAAACATATCTGAAGGTGTTAGAAGTGTTTTGCATCATTTTTGAAGTTTGACCCTGTAATGTCAGAAAACAGCGTTTCAGCGCAGAACAAAGTTGGTTCAGGCAATGCAAGCTGAATCTCGGTCCAACTTTAAATTTGCAGTCTGTGCATGAATAAAACCTATTTTGCAACACAGAGAAACATATCTGAAGGTGTTAGAAGTGTTTTGCATGATTTTTGAAGTTTGACCCTGAAATGTCAGAAAACAGCGTTTCAGCGCAGAACAAAGTTGGTTCAGGCAATGCAAGCTGAATCTATGTCCAACTTTAAATTTGCAGTCTGTGCATGAATAAAACCTATTTTGCAACACAGAGAAACATATCTGAAGGTGTTAGAAGTGTTTTGCATCATTTTTGAAGTTTGACCCTGAAATGTCAGAAAACAGCGTTTCAGTGCAGAACAAACTTGGTTCAAGCAATGCAAGCTGAATCTCGGTCAAACTTTAAAATTGCAGTTTGTGCATAAATAAAACCTATTTTGCAACACAGAGAAACATATCTGAAGGTGTTAGAAGTGTTTTGCATCATTTTTGAAGTTTGACCCTGTAATGTCAGAAAACAGCGTTTCAGCGCAGAACAAAGTTGGTTCAGGCAATGCAAGCTGAATCTCGGTCCAACTTTAAATTTGCAGTCTGTGCATGAATAAAACCTATTTTGCAACACAGAGAAACATATCTGAACGTGTTAGAAGTGTTTTGCATGATTTTTGAAGTTTGACCCTGAAATGTCAGAAAACAGCGTTTCAGCGCAGAACAAAAATGGTTCAGGCAATGCAAGCTGAATCTCGGTCCAACTTTAAATTTGCAGTCTGTGCATGAATAAAACCTATTTTGCAACACAGAGAAACATATCTGAAGGTGTTAGAAGTGTTTTGCATGATTTTTGAAGTTTGACCCTGAAATGTCAGAAAACAGCGTTTCAGTGCAGAACAAACTTGGTTCAAGCAATGCAAGCTGAATCTCGGTCAAACTTTAAATTTGCAGTCTGTGCATGAATAAAACCTATTTTGCAACACAGAGAAACATATCTGAAGGTGTTAGAAGTGTTTTGCATGATTTTTGAAGTTTGACCCTGAAATGTCAGAAAACAGCGTTTCAGCGCAGAACAAAGTTGGTTCAGGCAATGCAAGCTGAATCTCGGTCCAACTTTAAATTTGCAGTCTGTGCATGAATAAAACCTATTTTGCAACACAGAGAAACATATCTGAAGGTATTAGAAGTGTTTTGCATGATTTTTGAAGTTTGACCCTGTAATGTCAGAAAACAGCGTTTCAGTGCAGAACAAACTTCGTTCAAGTAATGCAAGCTGAATCTCGGTCAAACTTTAAAATTGCAGTCTGTGCATAAATAAAACCTATGTTGCAACACAGAGAAACATATCTGAAGGTGTTAGAAGTGTTTTGCATGATTTTTGAAGTTTGACCCTGAAATGTCAGAAAACAGCGTTTCAGCGCAGAACAAAGTTGGTTCAGGCAATGCAAGCTGAATCTATGTCCAACTTTAAATTTGCAGTCTGTGCATGAATAAAACCTATTTTGCAACACAGAGAAACATATCTGAAGGTGTTAGAAGTGTTTTGCATCATTTTTGAAGTTTGACCCTGTAATGTCAGAAAACAGCGTTTCAGCGCAGAACAAAGTTGGTTCAGGCAATGCAAGCTGAATCTCGGTCCAACTTTAAATTTGCAGTCTGTGCATGAATAAAACCTATTTTGCAACACAGAGAAACATATCTGAAGGTGTTAGAAGTGTTTTGCATGATTTTTGAAGTTTGACCCTGAAATGTCAGAAAACAGCGCTTCAGTGCAGAACAAACTTGGTTCAAGCAATGCAAGCTGAATCTCGGTCAAACTTTAAAATTGCAGTCTGTGCATAAATAAAACCTATTTTGCAACACAGAGAAACATATCTGAACGTGTTAGAAGTGTTTTGCATGATTTTTGAAGTTTGACCCTGAAATGTCAGAAAACAGCGTTTCAGCGCAGAACAAAGTTGGTTCAGGCAATGCAAGCTGAATCTCGGTCCAACTTTAAATTTGCAGTCTGTGCATGAATAAAACCTATTTTGCAACACAGAGAAACATATCTGAAGGTATTAGAAGTGTTTTGCATGATTTTTGAAGTTTGACCCTGTAATGTCAGAAAACAGCGTTTCAGTGCAGAACAAACTTCGTTCAAGTAATGCAAGCTGAATCTCGGTCAAACTTTAAAATTGCAGTCTGTGCATAAATAAAACCTATTTTGCAACACAGAGAAACATATCTGAAGGTGTTAGAAGTGTTTTGCATGATTTTTGAAGTTTGACCCTGAAATGTCAGAAAACAGCGTTTCAGCGCAGAACAAAGTTGGTTCAGGCAATGCAAGCTGAATCTATGTCCAACTTTAAATTTGCAGTCTGTGCATGAATAAAACCTATTTTGCAACACAGAGAAACATATCTGAAGGTGTTAGAAGTGTTTTGCATCATTTTTGAAGTTTGACCCTGTAATGTCAGAAAACAGCGTTTCAGCGCAGAACAAAGTTGGTTCAGGCAATGCAAGCTGAATCTCGGTCCAACTTTAAATTTGCAGTCTGTGCATGAATAAAACCTATTTTGCAACACAGAGAAACATATCTGAAGGTGTTAGAAGTGTTTTGCATGATTTTTGAAGTTTGACCCTGAAATGTCAGAAAACAGCGTTTCAGCGCAGAACAAAGTTGGTTCAGGCAATGCAAGCTGAATCTATGTCCAACTTTAAATTTGCAGTCTGTGCATGAATAAAACCTATTTTGCAACACAGAGAAACATATCTGAAGGTGTTAGAAGTGTTTTGCATCATTTTTGAAGTTTGACCCTGTAATGTCAGAAAACAGCGTTTCAGCGCAGAACAAAGTTGGTTCAGGCAATGCAAGCTGAATCTCGGTCCAACTTTAAATTTGCAGTCTGTGCATGAATAAAACCTATTTTGCAACACAGAGAAACATATCTGAAGGTGTTAGAAGTGTTTTGCATGATTTTTGAAGTTTGAACCTGAAATGTCAGAAAACAGCGTTTCAGTGCAGAACAAACTTGGTTCAAGCTATGCAAGCTGAATCTCGGTCAAACTTTAAAATTGCAGTCTGTGCATAAATAAAACCTATTTTGCAACACAGAGAAACATATCTGAACGTGTTAGAAGTGTTTTGCATGATTTTTGAAGTTTGACCCTGAAATGTCAGAAAACAGCGTTTCAGCGCAGAACAAAGTTGGTTCAGGCAATGCAAGCTGAATCTCGGTCCAACTTTAAATTTGCAGTCTGTGCATGAATAAAACCTATTTTGCAACACAGAGAAACATATCTGAAGGTATTAGAAGTGTTTTGCATGATTTTTGAAGTTTCACCCTGTAATGTCAGAAAACAGCGTTTCAGTGCAGAACAAACTTCGTTCAAGTAATGCAAGCTGAATCTCGGTCAAACTTTAAAATTGCAGTCTGTGCATAAATAAAACCTATTTTGCAACACAGAGAAACATATCTGAAGGTGTTAGAAGTGTTTTGCATGATTTTTGAAGTTTGACCCTGAAATGTCAGAAAACAGCGTTTCAGCGCAGAACAAAGTTGGTTCAGGCAATGCAAGCTGAATCTATGTCCAACTTTAAATTTGCAGTCTGTGCATGAATAAAACCTATTTTGCAACACAGAGAAACATATCTGAAGGTGTTAGAAGTGTTTTGCATCATTTTTGAAGTTTGACCCTGTAATGTCAGAAAACAGCGTTTCAGCGCAGAACAAAGTTGGTTCAGGCAATGCAAGCTGAATCTCGGTCCAACTTTAAATTTGCAGTCTGTGCATGAATAAAACCTATTTTGCAACACAGAGAAACATATCTGAAGGTGTTAGAAGTGTTTTGCATGATTTTTGAAGTTTGACCCTGAAATGTCAGAAAACAGCGTTTCAGCGCAGAACAAAGTTGGTTCAGGCAATGCAAGCTGAATCTATGTCCAACTTTAAATTTGCAGTCTGTGCATGAATAAAACCTATTTTGCAACACAGAGAAACATATCTGAAGGTGTTAGAAGTGTTTTGCATCATTTTTGAAGTTTGACCCTGTAATGTCAGAAAACAGCGTTTCAGCGCAGAACAAAGTTGGTTCAGGCAATGCAAGCTGAATCTCGGTCCAACTTTAAATTTGCAGTCTGTGCATGAATAAAACCTATTTTGCAACACAGAGAAACATATCTGAAGGTGTTAGAAGTGTTTTGCATGATTTTTGAAGTTTGAACCTGAAATGTCAGAAAACAGCGTTTCAGTGCAGAACAAACTTGGTTCAAGCAATGCAAGCTGAATCTCGGTCAAACTTTAAAATTGCAGTCTGTGCATAAATAAAACCTATTTTGCAACACAGAGAAACATATCTGAAGGTGTTAGAAGTGTTTTGCATCATTTTTGAAGTTTGACCCTGTAATGTCAGAAAACAGCGTTTCAGCGCAGAACAAAGTTGGTTCAGGCAATGCAAGCTGAATCTCGGTCCAACTTTAAATTTGCAGTCTGTGCATGAATAAAACCTATTTTGCAACACAGAGAAACATATCTGAAGGTGTTAGAAGTGTTTTGCATGATTTTTGAAGTTTGACCCTGAAATGTCAGAAAACAGCGTTTCAGCGCAGAACAAAGTTGGTTCAGGCAATGCAAGCTGAATCTCGGTCCAACTTTAAATTTGCAGTCTGTGCATGAATAAAACCTATTTTGCAACACAGAGAAACATATCTGAAGGTGTTAGAAGTGTTTTGCATGATTTTTGAAGTTTGACCCTGAAATGTCAGAAAACAGCGTTTCAGTGCAGAACAAACTTGGTTCAAGCAATGCAAGCTGAATCTCGGTCAAACTTTAAATTTGCAGTCTGTGCATGAATAAAACCTATTTTGCAACACAGAGAAACATATCTGAAGGTGTTAGAAGTGTTTTGCATGATTTTTGAAGTTTGACCCTGAAATGTCAGAAAACAGCGTTTCAGCGCAGAACAAAGTTGGTTCAGGCAATGCAAGCTGAATCTCGGTCCAACTTTAAATTTGCAGTCTGTGCATGAATAAAACCTATTTTGCAACACAGAGAAACATATCTGAAGGTATTAGAAGTGTTTTGCATGATTTTTGAAGTTTGACCCTGTAATGTCAGAAAACAGCGTTTCAGTGCAGAACAAACTTCGTTCAAGTAATGCAAGCTGAATCTCGGTCAAACTTTAAAATTGCAGTCTGTGCATAAATAAAACCTATTTTGCAACACAGAGAAACATATCTGAAGGTGTTAGAAGTGTTTTGCATGATTTTTGAAGTTTGACCCTGAAATGTCAGAAAACAGCGTTTCAGCGCAGAACAAAGTTGGTTCAGGCAATGCAAGCTGAATCTATGTCCAACTTTAAATTTGCAGTCTGTGCATGAATAAAACCTATTTTGCAACACAGAGAAACATATCTGAAGGTGTTAGAAGTGTTTTGCATCATTTTTGAAGTTTGACCCTGTAATGTCAGAAAACAGCGTTTCAGCGCAGAACAAAGTTGGTTCAGGCAATGCAAGCTGAATCTCGGTCCAACTTTAAATTTGCAGTCTGTGCATGAATAAAACCTATTTTGCAACACAGAGAAACATATCTGAAGGTGTTAGAAGTGTTTTGCATGATTTTTGAAGTTTGACCCTGTAATGTCAGAAAACAGCGTTTCAGCGCAGAACAAAGTTGGTTCAGGCAATGCAAGCTGAATCTCGGTCCAACTTTAAATTTGCAGTCTGTGCATGAATAAAACCTATTTTGCAACACAGAGAAACATATCTGAAGGTGTTAGAAGTGTTTTGCATGATTTTTGAAGTTTGACCCTGAAATGTCAGAAAACAGCGTTTCAGTGCAGAACAAACTTGGTTCAAGCAATGCAAGCTGAATCTCGGTCAAACTTTAAAATTGCAGTCTGTGCATAAATAAAACCTATTTTGCAACACAGAGAAACATATCTGAAGGTATTAGAAGTGCTTTGCATGATTTTTGAAGTTTGACCCTGTAATGTCAGAAAACAGCGTTTCAGTGCAGAACAAACTTCGTTCAAGTAATGCAAGCTGAATCTCGGTCAAACTTTAAAATTGCAGTCTGTGCATAAATAAAACCTATTTTGCAACACAGAGAAATATATCTGAAGGTGTTAGAAGTGTTTTGCATGATTTTTGAAGTTTGACCCTGAAATGTCAGAAAACAGCGTTTCAGCGCAGAACAAAGTTGGTTCAGGCAATGCAAGCTGAATCTATGTCCAACTTTAAATTTGCAGTCTGTGCATGAATAAAACCTATTTTGCAACACAGAGAAACATATCTGAAGGTGTTAGAAGTGTTTTGCATGATTTTTGAAGTTTGACCCTGAAATGTCAGAAAACAGCGTTTCAGCGCAGAACAAAGTTGGTTCAGGCAATGCAAGCTGAATCTATGTCCAACTTTAAATTTGCAGTCTGTGCATGAATAAAACCTATTTTGCAACACAGAGAAACATATCTGAAGGTGTTAGAAGTGTTTTGCATCATTTTTGAAGTTTGACCCTGTAATGTCAGAAAACAGCGTTTCAGCGCAGAACAAAGTTGGTTCAGGCAATGCAAGCTGAATCTCGGTCCAACTTTAAATTTGCAGTCTGTGCATGAATAAAACCTATTTTGCAACACAGAGAAACATATCTGAAGGTGTTAGAAGTGTTTTGCATGATTTTTGAAGTTTGACCCTGTAATGTCAGAAAACAGCGTTTCAGCGCAGAACAAAGTTGGTTCAGGCAATGCAAGCTGAATCTCGGTCCAACTTTAAATTTGCAGTCTGTGCATGAATAAAACCTATTTTGCAACACAGAGAAACATATCTGAAGGTGTTAGAAGTGTTTTGCATGATTTTTGAAGTTTGACCCTGAAATGTCAGAAAACAGCGTTTCAGTGCAGAACAAACTTGGTTCAAGCAATGCAAGCTGAATCTCGGTCAAACTTTAAAATTGCAGTCTGTGCATAAATAAAACCTATTTTGCAACACAGAGAAACATATCTGAAGGTGTTAGAAGTGTTTTGCATCATTTTTGAAGTTTGACCCTGTAATGTCAGAAAACAGCGTTTCAGCGCAGAACAAAGTTGGTTCAGGCAATGCAAGCTGAATCTCGGTCCAACTTTAAATTTGCAGTCTGTGCATGAATAAAACCTATTTTGCAACACAGAGAAACATATCTGAAGGTGTTAGAAGTGTTTTGCATGATTTTTGAAGTTTGACCCTGAAATGTCAGAAAACAGCGTTTCAGCGCAGAACAAAAATGGTTCAGGCAATGCAAGCTGAATCTCGGTCCAACTTTAAATTTGCAGTCTGTGCATGAATAAAACCTATTTTGCAACACAGAGAAACATATCTGAAGGTGTTAGAAGTGTTTTGCATGATTTTTGAAGTTTGACCCTGAAATGTCAGAAAACAGCGTTTCAGTGCAGAACAAACTTGGTTCAAGCAATGCAAGCTGAATCTCGGTCAAACTTTAAATTTGCAGTCTGTGCATGAATAAAACCTATTTTGCAACACAGAGAAACATATCTGAAGGTGTTAGAAGTGTTTTGCATGATTTTTGAAGTTTGACCCTGAAATGTCAGAAAACAGCGTTTCAGCGCAGAACAAAGTTGGTTCAGGCAATGCAAGCTGAATCTCGGTCCAACTTTAAATTTGCAGTCTGTGCATGAATAAAACCTATTTTGCAACACAGAGAAACATATCTGAAGGTATTAGAAGTGTTTTGCATGATTTTTGAAGTTTGACCCTGTAATGTCAGAAAACAGCATTTCAGTGCAGAACAAACTTCGTTCAAGTAATGCAAGCTGAATCTCGGTCAAACTTTAAAATTGCAGTCTGTGCATAAATAAAACCTATGTTGCAACACAGAGAAACATATCTGAAGGTGTTAGAAGTGTTTTGCATGATTTTTGAAGTTTGACCCTGTAATGTCAGAAAACAGCGTTTCAGCGCAGAACAAAGTTGGTTCAGGCAATGCAAGCTGAATCTCGGTCCAACTTTAAATTTGCAGTCTGTGCATGAATAAAACCTATTTTGCAACACAGAGAAACATATCTGAAGGTGTTAGAAGTGTTTTGCATGATTTTTGAAGTTTGACCCTGAAATGTCAGAAAACAGCGTTTCAGTGCAGAACAAACTTGGTTCAAGCAATGCAAGCTGAATCTCGGTCAAACTTTAAAATTGCAGTCTGTGCATAAATAAAACCTATTTTGCAACACAGAGAAACATATCTGAAGGTGTTAGAAGTGTTTTGCATGATTTTTGAAGTTTGACCCTGAAATGTCAGAAAACAGCGTTTCAGCGCAGAACAAAGTTGGTTCAGGCAATGCAAGCTGAATCTATGTCCAACTTTAAATTTGCAGTCTGTGCATGAATAAAACCTATTTTGCAACACAGAGAAACATATCTGAAGGTGTTAGAAGTGTTTTGCATCATTTTTGAAGTTTGACCCTGTAATGTCAGAAAACAGCGTTTCAGCGCAGAACAAAGTTGGTTCAGGCAATGCAAGCTGAATCTCGGTCCAACTTTAAATTTGCAGTCTGTGCATGAATAAAACCTATTTTGCAACACAGAGAAACATATCTGAAGGTGTTAGAAGTGTTTTGCATGATTTTTGAAGTTTGACCCTGTAATGTCAGAAAACAGCGTTTCAGCGCAGAACAAAGTTGGTTCAGGCAATGCAAGCTGAATCTCGGTCCAACTTTAAATTTGCAGTCTGTGCATGAATAAAACCTATTTTGCAACACAGAGAAACATATCTGAAGGTGTTAGAAGTGTTTTGCATGATTTTTGAAGTTTGACCCTGAAATGTCAGAAAACAGCGTTTCAGTGCAGAACAAACTTGGTTCAAGCAATGCAAGCTGAATCTTGGTCAAACTTTAAAATTGCAGTCTGTGCATAAATAAAACCTATTTTGCAACACAGAGAAACATATCTGAAGGTGTTAGAAGTGTTTTGCATCATTTTTGAAGTTTGACCCTGTAATGTCAGAAAACAGCGTTTCAGTGCAGAACAAACTTCGTTCAAGTAATGCAAGCTGAATCTCGGTCAAACTTTAAAATTGCAGTCTGTGCATAAATAAAACCTATTTTGCAACACAGAGAAACATATCTGAAGGTGTTAGAAGTGTTTTGCATGATTTTTGAAGTTTGACCCTGAAATGTCAGAAAACAGCGTTTCAGCGCAGAACAAAGTTGGTTCAGGCAATGCAAGCTGAATCTATGTCCAACTTTAAATTTGCAGTCTGTGCATGAATAAAACCTATTTTGCAACACAGAGAAACATATCTGAAGGTGTTAGAAGTGTTTTGCATCATTTTTGAAGTTTGACCCTGTAATGTCAGAAAACAGCGTTTCAGCGCAGAACAAAGTTGGTTCAGGCAATGCAAGCTGAATCTCGGTCCAACTTTAAATTTGCAGTCTGTGCATGAATAAAACCTATTTTGCAACACAGAGAAACATATCTGAAGGTGTTAGAAGTGTTTTGCATGATTTTTGAAGTTTGACCCTGTAATGTCAGAAAACAGCGTTTCAGCGCAGAACAAAGTTGGTTCAGGCAATGCAAGCTGAATCTCGGTCCAACTTTAAATTTGCAGTCTGTGCATGAATAAAACCTATTTTGCAACACAGAGAAACATATCTGAAGGTGTTAGAAGTGTTTTGCATGATTTTTGAAGTTTGACCCTGAAATGTCAGAAAACAGCGTTTCAGTGCAGAACAAACTTGGTTCAAGCAATGCAAGCTGAATCTCGGTCAAACTTTAAAATTGCAGTCTGTGCATAAATAAAACCTATTTTGCAACACAGAGAAACATATCTGAAGGTATTAGAAGTGCTTTGCATGATTTTTGAAGTTTGACCCTGTAATGTCAGAAAACAGCGTTTCAGTGCAGAACAAACTTCGTTCAAGTAATGCAAGCTGAATCTCGGTCAAACTTTAAAATTGCAGTCTGTGCATAAATAAAACCTATTTTGCAACACAGAGAAATATATCTGAAGGTGTTAGAAGTGTTTTGCATGATTTTTGAAGTTTGACCCTGAAATGTCAGAAAACAGCGTTTCAGCGCAGAACAAAGTTGGTTCAGGCAATGCAAGCTGAATCTATGTCCAACTTTAAATTTGCAGTCTGTGCATGAATAAAACCTATTTTGCAACACAGAGAAACATATCTGAAGGTGTTAGAAGTGTTTTGCATGATTTTTGAAGTTTGACCCTGAAATGTCAGAAAACAGCGTTTCAGCGCAGAACAAAGTTGGTTCAGGCAATGCAAGCTGAATCTATGTCCAACTTTAAATTTGCAGTCTGTGCATGAATAAAACCTATTTTGCAACACAGAGAAACATATCTGAAGGTGTTAGAAGTGTTTTGCATCATTTTTGAAGTTTGACCCTGTAATGTCAGAAAACAGCGTTTCAGCGCAGAAAAAAGTTGGTTCAGGCAATGCAAGCTGAATCTCGGTCCAACTTTAAATTTGCAGTCTGTGCATGAATAAAACCTATTTTGCAACACAGAGAAACATATCTGAAGGTGTTAGAAGTGTTTTGCATGATTTTTGAAGTTTGACCCTGTAATGTCAGAAAACAGCGTTTCAGCGCAGAACAAAGTTGGTTCAGGCAATGCAAGCTGAATCTCGGTCCAACTTTAAATTTGCAGTCTGTGCATGAATAAAACCTATTTTGCAACACAGAGAAACATATCTGAAGGTGTTAGAAGTGTTTTGCATGATTTTTGAAGTTTGACCCTGAAATGTCAGAAAACAGCGTTTCAGTGCAGAACAAACTTGGTTCAAGCAATGCAAGCTGAATCTCGGTCAAACTTTAAAATTGCAGTCTGTGCATAAATAAAACCTATTTTGCAACACAGAGAAACATATCTGAAGGTGTTAGAAGTGTTTTGCATCATTTTTGAAGTTTGACCCTGTAATGTCAGAAAACAGCGTTTCAGCGCAGAACAAAGTTGGTTCAGGCAATGCAAGCTGAATCTCGGTCCAACTTTAAATTTGCAGTCTGTGCATGAATAAAACCTATTTTGCAACACAGAGAAACATATCTGAAGGTGTTAGAAGTGTTTTGCATGATTTTTGAAGTTTGACCCTGAAATGTCAGAAAACAGCGTTTCAGCGCAGAACAAAAATGGTTCAGGCAATGCAAGCTGAATCTCGGTCCAACTTTAAATTTGCAGTCTGTGCATGAATAAAACCTATTTTGCAACACAGAGAAACATATCTGAAGGTGTTAGAAGTGTTTTGCATGATTTTTGAAGTTTGACCCTGAAATGTCAGAAAACAGCGTTTCAGTGCAGAACAAACTTGGTTCAAGCAATGCAAGCTGAATCTCGGTCAAACTTTAAATTTGCAGTCTGTGCATGAATAAAACCTATTTTGCAACACAGAGAAACATATCTGAAGGTGTTAGAAGTGTTTTGCATGATTTTTGAAGTTTGACCCTGAAATGTCAGAAAACAGCGTTTCAGCGCAGAACAAAGTTGGTTCAGGCAATGCAAGCTGAATCTCGGTCCAACTTTAAATTTGCAGTCTGTGCATGAATAAAACCTATTTTGCAACACAGAGAAACATATCTGAAGGTATTAGAAGTGTTTTGCATGATTTTTGAAGTTTGACCCTGTAATGTCAGAAAACAGCGTTTCAGTGCAGAACAAACTTCGTTCAAGTAATGCAAGCTGAATCTCGGTCAAACTTTAAAATTGCAGTCTGTGCATAAATAAAACCTATGTTGCAACACAGAGAAACATATCTGAAGGTGTTAGAAGTGTTTTGCATGATTTTTGAAGTTTGACCCTGTAATGTCAGAAAACAGCGTTTCAGCGCAGAACAAAGTTGGTTCAGGCAATGCAAGCTGAATCTCGGTCCAACTTTAAATTTGCAGTCTGTGCATGAATAAAACCTATTTTGCAACACAGAGAAACATATCTGAAGGTGTTAGAAGTGTTTTGCATGATTTTTGAAGTTTGACCCTGAAATGTCAGAAAACAGCGTTTCAGTGCAGAACAAACTTGGTTCAAGCAATGCAAGCTGAATCTCGGTCAAACTTTAAAATTGCAGTCTGTGCATAAATAAAACCTATTTTGCAACACAGAGAAACATATCTGAAGGTGTTAGAAGTGTTTTGCATGATTTTTGAAGTTTGACCCTGAAATGTCAGAAAACAGCGTTTCAGCGCAGAACAAAGTTGGTTCAGGCAATGCAAGCTGAATCTATGTCCAACTTTAAATTTGCAGTCTGTGCATGAATAAAACCTATTTTGCAACACAGAGAAACATATCTGAAGGTGTTAGAAGTGTTTTGCATCATTTTTGAAGTTTGACCCTGTAATGTCAGAAAACAGCGTTTCAGCGCAGAACAAAGTTGGTTCAGGCAATGCAAGCTGAATCTCGGTCCAACTTTAAATTTGCAGTCTGTGCATGAATAAAACCTATTTTGCAACACAGAGAAACATATCTGAAGGTGTTAGAAGTGTTTTGCATGATTTTTGAAGTTTGACCCTGTAATGTCAGAAAACAGCGTTTCAGCGCAGAACAAAGTTGGTTCAGGCAATGCAAGCTGAATCTCGGTCCAACTTTAAATTTGCAGTCTGTGCATGAATAAAACCTATTTTGCAACACAGAGAAACATATCTGAAGGTGTTAGAAGTGTTTTGCATGATTTTTGAAGTTTGACCCTGAAATGTCAGAAAACAGCGTTTCAGTGCAGAACAAACTTGGTTCAAGCAATGCAAGCTGAATCTTGGTCAAACTTTAAAATTGCAGTCTGTGCATAAATAAAACCTATTTTGCAACACAGAGAAACATATCTGAAGGTGTTAGAAGTGTTTTGCATCATTTTTGAAGTTTGACCCTGTAATGTCAGAAAACAGCGTTTCAGCGCAGAACAAAGTTGGTTCAGGCAATGCAAGCTGAATCTCGGTCCAACTTTAAATTTGCAGTCTGTGCATGAATAAAACCTATTTTGCAACACAGAGAAACATATCTGAAGGTGTTAGAAGTGTTTTGCATGATTTTTGAAGTTTGACCCTGAAATGTCAGAAAACAGCGTTTCAGCGCAGAACAAAAATGGTTCAGGCAATGCAAGCTGAATCTCGGTCCAACTTTAAATTTGCAGTCTGTGCATGAATAAAACCTATTTTGCAACACAGAGAAACATATCTGAAGGTTTTAGAAGTGTTTTGCATGATTTTTGAAGTTTGACCCTGAAATGTCAGAAAACAGCGTTTCAGTGCAGAACAAACTTGGTTCAAGCAATGCAAGCTGAATCTCGGTCAAACTTTAAATTTGCAGTCTGTGCATGAATAAAACCTATTTTGCAACACAGAGAAACATATCTGAAGGTGTTAGAAGTGTTTTGCATGATTTTTGAAGTTTGACCCTGAAATGTCAGAAAACAGCGTTTCAGCGCAGAACAAAGTTGGTTCAGGCAGAACAAACTTCGTTCAAGTAATGCAAGCTGAATCTCGGTCAAACTTTAAAATTGCAGTCTGTGCATAAATAAAACCTATGTTGCAACACAGAGAAACATATCTGAAGGTGTTAGAAGTGTTTTGCATGATTTTTGAAGTTTGACCCTGAAATGTCAGAAAACACCGTTTCAGTGCAGAACAAACTTGGTTCAAGCAATGCAAGCTGAATCTCGGTCCAACTTTAAATTTGCAATCTGTGCATGAATAAAACCTATTTTGCAACACAGAGAAACATATCTGAAGGTGTTAGAAGTGTTTTGCATGATTTTTGAAGTTTGACCCTGAAATGTCAGAAAACAGCGTTTTAGCGCAGAACAAAGTTGGTTCAGGCAATGCAAGCTGAATCTCGGTCCAACTTTAAATTTGCAGTCTGTGCATGAATAAAACCTATTTTGCAACACAGAGAAACATATCTGAAGGTGTTAGAAGTGTTTTGCATGATTTTTGAAGTTTGACCCTGAAATGTCAGAAAACAGCGTTTCAGTGCAGAACAAACTTGGTTCAAGCAATGCAAGCTGAATCTCGGTCAAACTTTAAAATTGCAGTCTGTGCATAAATAAAACCTATTTTGCAACACAGAGAAACATATCTGAAGGTATTAGAAGTGTTTTGCATGATTTTTGAAGTTTGACCCTGTAATGTCAGAAAACAGCGTTTCAGTGCAGAACAAACTTCGTTCAAGTAATGCAAGCTGAATCTCGGTCAAACTTTAAAATTGCAGTCTGTGCATAAATAAAACCTATTTTGCAACACAGAGAAACATATCTGAAGGTGTTAGAAGTGTTTTGCATGATTTTTGAAGTTTGACCCTGAAATGTCAGAAAACAGCGTTTCAGCGCAGAACAAAGTTGGTTCAGGCAATGCAAGCTGAATCTATGTCCAACTTTAAATTTGCAGTCTGTGCATGAATAAAACCTATTTTGCAACACAGAGAAACATATCTGAAGGTGTTAGAAGTGTTTTGCATGATTTTTGAAGTTTGACCCTGAAATGTCAGAAAACAGCGTTTCAGTGCAGAACAAACTTGGTTCAAGCAATGCAAGCTGAATCTCGGTCCAACTTTAAATTTGCAATCTGTGCATGAATAAAACCTATTTTGCAACACAGAGAAACATATCTGAAGGTGTTAGAAGTGTTTTGCATGATTTTTGAAGTTTGACCCTGAAATGTCAGAAAACAGCGTTTCAGCGCAGAACAAAGTTGGTTCAGGCAATGCAAGCTGAATCTCGGTCCAACTTTAAATTTGCAGTCTGTGCATGAATAAAACCTATTTTGCAACACAGAGAAACATATCTGAAGGTGTTAGAAGTGTTTTGCATGATTTTTGAAGTTTGACCCTGAAATGTCAGAAAACAGCGTTTCAGTGCAGAACAAACTTGGTTCAAGCAATGCAAGCTGAATCTCGGTCAAACTTTAAAATTGCAGTCTGTGCATAAATAAAACCTATTTTGCAACACAGAGAAACATATCTGAAGGTATTAGAAGTGTTTTGCATGATTTTTGAAGTTTGACCCTGTAATGTCAGAAAACAGCGTTTCAGTGCAGAACAAACTTCGTTCAAGTAATGCAAGCTGAATCTCGGTCAAACTTTAAAATTGCAGTCTGTGCATAAATAAAACCTATTTTGCAACACAGAGAAACATATCTGAAGGTGTTAGAAGTGTTTTGCATGATTTTTGAAGTTTGACCCTGAAATGTCAGAAAACAGCGTTTCAGTGCAGAACAAACTTGGTTCAAGCAATGCAAGCTGAATCTCGGTCAAACTTTAAAATTGCAGTCTGTGCATAAATAAAACCTATTTTGCAACACAGAGAAACATATCTGAAGGTGTTAGAAGTGTTTTGCATCATTTTTGAAGTTTGACCCTGTAATGTCAGAAAACAGCGTTTCAGCGCAGAACAAAGTTGGTTCAGGCAATGCAAGCTGAATCTCGGTCCAACTTTAAATTTGCAGTCTGTGCATGAATAAAACCTATTTTGCAACACAGAGAAACATATCTGAAGGTGTTAGAAGTGTTTTGCATGATTTTTGAAGTTTCACCCTGTAATGTCAGAAAACAGCGTTTCAGTGCAGAACAAACTTCGTTCAAGTAATGCAAGCTGAATCTCGGTCAAACTTTAAAATTGCAGTCTGTGCATAAATAAAACCTATTTTGCAACACAGAGAAACATATCTGAAGGTGTTAGAAGTGTTTTGCATGATTTTTGAAGTTTGACCCTGAAATGTCAGAAAACAGCGTTTCAGCGCAGAACAAAGTTGGTTCAGGCAATGCAAGCTGAATCTATGTCCAACTTTAAATTTGCAGTCTGTGCATGAATAAAACCTATTTTGCAACACAGAGAAACATATCTGAAGGTGTTAGAAGTGTTTTGCATCATTTTTGAAGTTTGACCCTGTAATGTCAGAAAACAGCGTTTCAGCGCAGAACAAAGTTGGTTCAGGCAATGCAAGCTGAATCTCGGTCCAACTTTAAATTTGCAGTCTGTGCATGAATAAAACCTATTTTGCAACACAGAGAAACATATCTGAAGGTGTTAGAAGTGTTTTGCATGATTTTTGAAGTTTGACCCTGAAATGTCAGAAAACAGCGTTTCAGCGCAGAACAAAGTTGGTTCAGGCAATGCAAGCTGAATCTATGTCCAACTTTAAATTTGCAGTCTGTGCATGAATAAAACCTATTTTGCAACACAGAGAAACATATCTGAAGGTGTTAGAAGTGTTTTGCATCATTTTTGAAGTTTGACCCTGTAATGTCAGAAAACAGCGTTTCAGCGCAGAACAAAGTTGGTTCAGGCAATGCAAGCTGAATCTCGGTCCAACTTTAAATTTGCAGTCTGTGCATGAATAAAACCTATTTTGCAACACAGAGAAACATATCTGAAGGTGTTAGAAGTGTTTTGCATGATTTTTGAAGTTTGAACCTGAAATGTCAGAAAACAGCGTTTCAGTGCAGAACAAACTTGGTTCAAGCAATGCAAGCTGAATCTCGGTCAAACTTTAAAATTGCAGTCTGTGCATAAATAAAACCTATTTTGCAACACAGAGAAACATATCTGAAGGTGTTAGAAGTGTTTTGCATCATTTTTGAAGTTTGACCCTGTAATGTCAGAAAACAGCGTTTCAGCGCAGAACAAAGTTGGTTCAGGCAATGCAAGCTGAATCTCGGTCCAACTTTAAATTTGCAGTCTGTGCATGAATAAAACCTATTTTGCAACACAGAGAAACATATCTGAAGGTGTTAGAAGTGTTTTGCATGATTTTTGAAGTTTGACCCTGAAATGTCAGAAAACAGCGTTTCAGCGCAGAACAAAGTTGGTTCAGGCAATGCAAGCTGAATCTCGGTCCAACTTTAAATTTGCAGTCTGTGCATGAATAAAACCTATTTTGCAACACAGAGAAACATATCTGAAGGTGTTAGAAGTGTTTTGCATGATTTTTGAAGTTTGACCCTGAAATGTCAGAAAACAGCGTTTCAGTGCAGAACAAACTTGGTTCAAGCAATGCAAGCTGAATCTCGGTCAAACTTTAAATTTGCAGTCTGTGCATGAATAAAACCTATTTTGCAACACAGAGAAACATATCTGAAGGTGTTAGAAGTGTTTTGCATGATTTTTGAAGTTTGACCCTGAAATGTCAGAAAACAGCGTTTCAGCGCAGAACAAAGTTGGTTCAGGCAATGCAAGCTGAATCTCGGTCCAACTTTAAATTTGCAGTCTGTGCATGAATAAAACCTATTTTGCAACACAGAGAAACATATCTGAAGGTATTAGAAGTGTTTTGCATGATTTTTGAAGTTTGACCCTGTAATGTCAGAAAACAGCGTTTCAGTGCAGAACAAACTTCGTTCAAGTAATGCAAGCTGAATCTCGGT
Organism: Garra rufa; assembly: GCF_049309525.1. NCBI lineage: Eukaryota > Metazoa > Chordata > Actinopteri > Cypriniformes > Cyprinidae > Garra > Garra rufa. The sequence goes on from NC_133382.1 coordinate 1,992,565, forward strand.
CAAACTTTAAAATTGCAGTCTGTGCATAAATAAAACCTATTTTGCAACACAGAGAAACATATCTGAAGGTGTTAGAAGTGTTTTGCATGATTTTTGAAGTTTGACCCTGAAATGTCAGAAAACAGCGTTTCAGCGCAGAACAAAGTTGGTTCAGGCAATGCAAGCTGAATCTATGTCCAACTTTAAATTTGCAGTCTGTGCATGAATAAAACCTATTTTGCAACACAGAGAAACATATCTGAAGGTGTTAGAAGTGTTTTGCATCATTTTTGAAGTTTGACCCTGTAATGTCAGAAAACAGCGTTTCAGCGCAGAACAAAGTTGGTTCAGGCAATGCAAGCTGAATCTCGGTCCAACTTTAAATTTGCAGTCTGTGCATGAATAAAACCTATTTTGCAACACAGAGAAACATATCTGAAGGTGTTAGAAGTGTTTTGCATGATTTTTGAAGTTTGACCCTGTAATGTCAGAAAACAGCGTTTCAGCGCAGAACAAAGTTGGTTCAGGCAATGCAAGCTGAATCTCGGTCCAACTTTAAATTTGCAGTCTGTGCATGAATAAAACCTATTTTGCAACACAGAGAAACATATCTGAAGGTGTTAGAAGTGTTTTGCATGATTTTTGAAGTTTGACCCTGAAATGTCAGAAAACAGCGTTTCAGTGCAGAACAAACTTGGTTCAAGCAATGCAAGCTGAATCTCGGTCAAACTTTAAAATTGCAGTCTGTGCATAAATAAAACCTATTTTGCAACACAGAGAAACATATCTGAAGGTATTAGAAGTGCTTTGCATGATTTTTGAAGTTTGACCCTGTAATGTCAGAAAACAGCGTTTCAGTGCAGAACAAACTTCGTTCAAGTAATGCAAGCTGAATCTCGGTCAAACTTTAAAATTGCAGTCTGTGCATAAATAAAACCTATTTTGCAACACAGAGAAATATATCTGAAGGTGTTAGAAGTGTTTTGCATGATTTTTGAAGTTTGACCCTGAAATGTCAGAAAACAGCGTTTCAGCGCAGAACAAAGTTGGTTCAGGCAATGCAAGCTGAATCTATGTCCAACTTTAAATTTGCAGTCTGTGCATGAATAAAACCTATTTTGCAACACAGAGAAACATATCTGAAGGTGTTAGAAGTGTTTTGCATGATTTTTGAAGTTTGACCCTGAAATGTCAGAAAACAGCGTTTCAGCGCAGAACAAAGTTGGTTCAGGCAATGCAAGCTGAATCTATGTCCAACTTTAAATTTGCAGTCTGTGCATGAATAAAACCTATTTTGCAACACAGAGAAACATATCTGAAGGTGTTAGAAGTGTTTTGCATCATTTTTGAAGTTTGACCCTGTAATGTCAGAAAACAGCGTTTCAGCGCAGAACAAAGTTGGTTCAGGCAATGCAAGCTGAATCTCGGTCCAACTTTAAATTTGCAGTCTGTGCATGAATAAAACCTATTTTGCAACACAGAGAAACATATCTGAAGGTGTTAGAAGTGTTTTGCATGATTTTTGAAGTTTGACCCTGTAATGTCAGAAAACAGCGTTTCAGCGCAGAACAAAGTTGGTTCAGGCAATGCAAGCTGAATCTCGGTCCAACTTTAAATTTGCAGTCTGTGCATGAATAAAACCTATTTTGCAACACAGAGAAACATATCTGAAGGTGTTAGAAGTGTTTTGCATGATTTTTGAAGTTTGACCCTGAAATGTCAGAAAACAGCGTTTCAGTGCAGAACAAACTTGGTTCAAGCAATGCAAGCTGAATCTCGGTCAAACTTTAAAATTGCAGTCTGTGCATAAATAAAACCTATTTTGCAACACAGAGAAACATATCTGAAGGTGTTAGAAGTGTTTTGCATCATTTTTGAAGTTTGACCCTGTAATGTCAGAAAACAGCGTTTCAGCGCAGAACAAAGTTGGTTCAGGCAATGCAAGCTGAATCTCGGTCCAACTTTAAATTTGCAGTCTGTGCATGAATAAAACCTATTTTGCAACACAGAGAAACATATCTGAAGGTGTTAGAAGTGTTTTGCATGATTTTTGAAGTTTGACCCTGAAATGTCAGAAAACAGCGTTTCAGCGCAGAACAAAAATGGTTCAGGCAATGCAAGCTGAATCTCGGTCCAACTTTAAATTTGCAGTCTGTGCATGAATAAAACCTATTTTGCAACACAGAGAAACATATCTGAAGGTGTTAGAAGTGTTTTGCATGATTTTTGAAGTTTGACCCTGAAATGTCAGAAAACAGCGTTTCAGTGCAGAACAAACTTGGTTCAAGCAATGCAAGCTGAATCTCGGTCAAACTTTAAATTTGCAGTCTGTGCATGAATAAAACCTATTTTGCAACACAGAGAAACATATCTGAAGGTGTTAGAAGTGTTTTGCATGATTTTTGAAGTTTGACCCTGAAATGTCAGAAAACAGCGTTTCAGCGCAGAACAAAGTTGGTTCAGGCAATGCAAGCTGAATCTCGGTCCAACTTTAAATTTGCAGTCTGTGCATGAATAAAACCTATTTTGCAACACAGAGAAACATATCTGAAGGTATTAGAAGTGTTTTGCATGATTTTTGAAGTTTGACCCTGTAATGTCAGAAAACAGCGTTTCAGTGCAGAACAAACTTCGTTCAAGTAATGCAAGCTGAATCTCGGTCAAACTTTAAAATTGCAGTCTGTGCATAAATAAAACCTATGTTGCAACACAGAGAAACATATCTGAAGGTGTTAGAAGTGTTTTGCATGATTTTTGAAGTTTGACCCTGTAATGTCAGAAAACAGCGTTTCAGCGCAGAACAAAGTTGGTTTAGGCAATGCAAGCTGAATCTCGGTCCAACTTTAAATTTGCAGTCTGTGCATGAATAAAACCTATTTTGCAACACAGAGAAACATATCTGAAGGTGTTAGAAGTGTTTTGCATGATTTTTGAAGTTTGACCCTGAAATGTCAGAAAACAGCGTTTCAGTGCAGAACAAACTTGGTTCAAGCAATGCAAGCTGAATCTCGGTCAAACTTTAAAATTGCAGTCTGTGCATAAATAAAACCTATTTTGCAACACAGAGAAACATATCTGAAGGTGTTAGAAGTGTTTTGCATGATTTTTGAAGTTTGACCCTGAAATGTCAGAAAACAGCGTTTCAGCGCAGAACAAAGTTGGTTCAGGCAATGCAAGCTGAATCTATGTCCAACTTTAAATTTGCAGTCTGTGCATGAATAAAACCTATTTTGCAACACAGAGAAACATATCTGAAGGTGTTAGAAGTGTTTTGCATCATTTTTGAAGTTTGACCCTGTAATGTCAGAAAACAGCGTTTCAGCGCAGAACAAAGTTGGTTCAGGCAATGCAAGCTGAATCTCGGTCCAACTTTAAATTTGCAGTCTGTGCATGAATAAAACCTATTTTGCAACACAGAGAAACATATCTGAAGGTGTTAGAAGTGTTTTGCATGATTTTTGAAGTTTGACCCTGTAATGTCAGAAAACAGCGTTTCAGCGCAGAACAAAGTTGGTTCAGGCAATGCAAGCTGAATCTCGGTCCAACTTTAAATTTGCAGTCTGTGCATGAATAAAACCTATTTTGCAACACAGAGAAACATATCTGAAGGTGTTAGAAGTGTTTTGCATGATTTTTGAAGTTTGACCCTGAAATGTCAGAAAACAGCGTTTCAGTGCAGAACAAACTTGGTTCAAGCAATGCAAGCTGAATCTTGGTCAAACTTTAAAATTGCAGTCTGTGCATAAATAAAACCTATTTTGCAACACAGAGAAACATATCTGAAGGTGTTAGAAGTGTTTTGCATCATTTTTGAAGTTTGACCCTGTAATGTCAGAAAACAGCGTTTCAGCGCAGAACAAAGTTGGTTCAGGCAATGCAAGCTGAATCTCGGTCCAACTTTAAATTTGCAGTCTGTGCATGAATAAAACCTATTTTGCAACACAGAGAAACATATCTGAAGGTGTTAGAAGTGTTTTGCATGATTTTTGAAGTTTGACCCTGAAATGTCAGAAAACAGCGTTTCAGCGCAGAACAAAAATGGTTCAGGCAATGCAAGCTGAATCTCGGTCCAACTTTAAATTTGCAGTCTGTGCATGAATAAAACCTATTTTGCAACACAGAGAAACATATCTGAAGGTGTTAGAAGTGTTTTGCATGATTTTTGAAGTTTGACCCTGAAATGTCAGAAAACAGCGTTTCAGTGCAGAACAAACTTGGTTCAAGCAATGCAAGCTGAATCTCGGTCAAACTTTAAATTTGCAGTCTGTGCATGAATAAAACCTATTTTGCAACACAGAGAAACATATCTGAAGGTGTTAGAAGTGTTTTGCATGATTTTTGAAGTTTGACCCTGAAATGTCAGAAAACAGCGTTTCAGCGCAGAACAAAGTTGGTTCAGGCAGAACAAACTTCGTTCAAGTAATGCAAGCTGAATCTCGGTCAAACTTTAAAATTGCAGTCTGTGCATAAATAAAACCTATGTTGCAACACAGAGAAACATATCTGAAGGTGTTAGAAGTGTTTTGCATGATTTTTGAAGTTTGACCCTGAAATGTCAGAAAACAGCGTTTCAGCGCAGAACAAAGTTGGTTCAGGCAATGCAAGCTGAATCTATGTCCAACTTTAAATTTGCAGTCTGTGCATGAATAAAACCTATTTTGCAACACAGAGAAACATATCTGAAGGTGTTAGAAGTGTTTTGCATCATTTTTGAAGTTTGACCCTGTAATGTCAGAAAACAGCGTTTCAGCGCAGAACAAAGTTGGTTCAGGCAATGCAAGCTGAATCTCGGTCCAACTTTAAATTTGCAGTCTGTGCATGAATAAAACCTATTTTGCAACACAGAGAAACATATCTGAAGGTGTTAGAAGTGTTTTGCATGATTTTTGAAGTTTGACCCTGAAATGTCAGAAAACAGCGCTTCAGTGCAGAACAAACTTGGTTCAAGCAATGCAAGCTGAATCTCGGTCAAACTTTAAAATTGCAGTCTGTGCATAAATAAAACCTATTTTGCAACACAGAGAAACATATCTGAACGTGTTAGAAGTGTTTTGCATGATTTTTGAAGTTTGACCCTGAAATGTCAGAAAACAGCGTTTCAGCGCAGAACAAAGTTGGTTCAGGCAATGCAAGCTGAATCTCGGTCCAACTTTAAATTTGCAGTCTGTGCATGAATAAAACCTATTTTGCAACACAGAGAAACATATCTGAAGGTATTAGAAGTGTTTTGCATGATTTTTGAAGTTTGACCCTGTAATGTCAGAAAACAGCGTTTCAGTGCAGAACAAACTTCGTTCAAGTAATGCAAGCTGAATCTCGGTCAAACTTTAAAATTGCAGTCTGTGCATAAATAAAACCTATTTTGCAACACAGAGAAACATATCTGAAGGTGTTAGAAGTGTTTTGCATGATTTTTGAAGTTTGACCCTGAAATGTCAGAAAACAGCGTTTCAGCGCAGAACAAAGTTGGTTCAGGCAATGCAAGCTGAATCTATGTCCAACTTTAAATTTGCAGTCTGTGCATGAATAAAACCTATTTTGCAACACAGAGAAACATATCTGAAGGTGTTAGAAGTGTTTTGCATCATTTTTGAAGTTTGACCCTGTAATGTCAGAAAACAGCGTTTCAGCGCAGAACAAAGTTGGTTCAGGCAATGCAAGCTGAATCTCGGTCCAACTTTAAATTTGCAGTCTGTGCATGAATAAAACCTATTTTGCAACACAGAGAAACATATCTGAAGGTGTTAGAAGTGTTTTGCATGATTTTTGAAGTTTGACCCTGAAATGTCAGAAAACAGCGTTTCAGCGCAGAACAAAGTTGGTTCAGGCAATGCAAGCTGAATCTATGTCCAACTTTAAATTTGCAGTCTGTGCATGAATAAAACCTATTTTGCAACACAGAGAAACATATCTGAAGGTGTTAGAAGTGTTTTGCATCATTTTTGAAGTTTGACCCTGTAATGTCAGAAAACAGCGTTTCAGCGCAGAACAAAGTTGGTTCAGGCAATGCAAGCTGAATCTCGGTCCAACTTTAAATTTGCAGTCTGTGCATGAATAAAACCTATTTTGCAACACAGAGAAACATATCTGAAGGTGTTAGAAGTGTTTTGCATGATTTTTGAAGTTTGAACCTGAAATGTCAGAAAACAGCGTTTCAGTGCAGAACAAACTTGGTTCAAGCTATGCAAGCTGAATCTCGGTCAAACTTTAAAATTGCAGTCTGTGCATAAATAAAACCTATTTTGCAACACAGAGAAACATATCTGAACGTGTTAGAAGTGTTTTGCATGATTTTTGAAGTTTGACCCTGAAATGTCAGAAAACAGCGTTTCAGCGCAGAACAAAGTTGGTTCAGGCAATGCAAGCTGAATCTCGGTCCAACTTTAAATTTGCAGTCTGTGCATGAATAAAACCTATTTTGCAACACAGAGAAACATATCTGAAGGTATTAGAAGTGTTTTGCATGATTTTTGAAGTTTCACCCTGTAATGTCAGAAAACAGCGTTTCAGTGCAGAACAAACTTCGTTCAAGTAATGCAAGCTGAATCTCGGTCAAACTTTAAAATTGCAGTCTGTGCATAAATAAAACCTATTTTGCAACACAGAGAAACATATCTGAAGGTGTTAGAAGTGTTTTGCATGATTTTTGAAGTTTGACCCTGAAATGTCAGAAAACAGCGTTTCAGCGCAGAACAAAGTTGGTTCAGGCAATGCAAGCTGAATCTATGTCCAACTTTAAATTTGCAGTCTGTGCATGAATAAAACCTATTTTGCAACACAGAGAAACATATCTGAAGGTGTTAGAAGTGTTTTGCATCATTTTTGAAGTTTGACCCTGTAATGTCAGAAAACAGCGTTTCAGCGCAGAACAAAGTTGGTTCAGGCAATGCAAGCTGAATCTCGGTCCAACTTTAAATTTGCAGTCTGTGCATGAATAAAACCTATTTTGCAACACAGAGAAACATATCTGAAGGTGTTAGAAGTGTTTTGCATGATTTTTGAAGTTTGACCCTGAAATGTCAGAAAACAGCGTTTCAGCGCAGAACAAAGTTGGTTCAGGCAATGCAAGCTGAATCTATGTCCAACTTTAAATTTGCAGTCTGTGCATGAATAAAACCTATTTTGCAACACAGAGAAACATATCTGAAGGTGTTAGAAGTGTTTTGCATCATTTTTGAAGTTTGACCCTGTAATGTCAGAAAACAGCGTTTCAGCGCAGAACAAAGTTGGTTCAGGCAATGCAAGCTGAATCTCGGTCCAACTTTAAATTTGCAGTCTGTGCATGAATAAAACCTATTTTGCAACACAGAGAAACATATCTGAAGGTGTTAGAAGTGTTTTGCATGATTTTTGAAGTTTGAACCTGAAATGTCAGAAAACAGCGTTTCAGTGCAGAACAAACTTGGTTCAAGCAATGCAAGCTGAATCTCGGTCAAACTTTAAAATTGCAGTCTGTGCATAAATAAAACCTATTTTGCAACACAGAGAAACATATCTGAAGGTGTTAGAAGTGTTTTGCATCATTTTTGAAGTTTGACCCTGTAATGTCAGAAAACAGCGTTTCAGCGCAGAACAAAGTTGGTTCAGGCAATGCAAGCTGAATCTCGGTCCAACTTTAAATTTGCAGTCTGTGCATGAATAAAACCTATTTTGCAACACAGAGAAACATATCTGAAGGTGTTAGAAGTGTTTTGCATGATTTTTGAAGTTTGACCCTGAAATGTCAGAAAACAGCGTTTCAGCGCAGAACAAAGTTGGTTCAGGCAATGCAAGCTGAATCTCGGTCCAACTTTAAATTTGCAGTCTGTGCATGAATAAAACCTATTTTGCAACACAGAGAAACATATCTGAAGGTGTTAGAAGTGTTTTGCATGATTTTTGAAGTTTGACCCTGAAATGTCAGAAAACAGCGTTTCAGCGCAGAACAAAGTTGGTTCAAGCAATGCAAGCTGAATCTCGGTCAAACTTTAAATTTGCAGTCTGTGCATGAATAAAACCTATTTTGCAACACAGAGAAACATATCTGAAGGTGTTAGAAGTGTTTTGCATGATTTTTGAAGTTTGACCCTGAAATGTCAGAAAACAGCGTTTCAGCGCAGAACAAAGTTGGTTCAGGCAATGCAAGCTGAATCTCGGTCCAACTTTAAATTTGCAGTCTGTGCATGAATAAAACCTATTTTGCAACACAGAGAAACATATCTGAAGGTATTAGAAGTGTTTTGCATGATTTTTGAAGTTTGACCCTGTAATGTCAGAAAACAGCGTTTCAGTGCAGAACAAACTTCGTTCAAGTAATGCAAGCTGAATCTCGGTCAAACTTTAAAATTGCAGTCTGTGCATAAATAAAACCTATTTTGCAACACAGAGAAACATATCTGAAGGTGTTAGAAGTGTTTTGCATGATTTTTGAAGTTTGACCCTGAAATGTCAGAAAACAGCGTTTCAGCGCAGAACAAAGTTGGTTCAGGCAATGCAAGCTGAATCTATGTCCAACTTTAAATTTGCAGTCTGTGCATGAATAAAACCTATTTTGCAACACAGAGAAACATATCTGAAGGTGTTAGAAGTGTTTTGCATCATTTTTGAAGTTTGACCCTGTAATGTCAGAAAACAGCGTTTCAGCGCAGAACAAAGTTGGTTCAGGCAATGCAAGCTGAATCTCGGTCCAACTTTAAATTTGCAGTCTGTGCATGAATAAAACCTATTTTGCAACACAGAGAAACATATCTGAAGGTGTTAGAAGTGTTTTGCATGATTTTTGAAGTTTGACCCTGTAATGTCAGAAAACAGCGTTTCAGCGCAGAACAAAGTTGGTTCAGGCAATGCAAGCTGAATCTCGGTCCAACTTTAAATTTGCAGTCTGTGCATGAATAAAACCTATTTTGCAACACAGAGAAACATATCTGAAGGTGTTAGAAGTGTTTTGCATGATTTTTGAAGTTTGACCCTGAAATGTCAGAAAACAGCGTTTCAGTGCAGAACAAACTTGGTTCAAGCAATGCAAGCTGAATCTCGGTCAAACTTTAAAATTGCAGTCTGTGCATAAATAAAACCTATTTTGCAACACAGAGAAACATATCTGAAGGTATTAGAAGTGCTTTGCATGATTTTTGAAGTTTGACCCTGTAATGTCAGAAAACAGCGTTTCAGTGCAGAACAAACTTCGTTCAAGTAATGCAAGCTGAATCTCGGTCAAACTTTAAAATTGCAGTCTGTGCATAAATAAAACCTATTTTGCAACACAGAGAAATATATCTGAAGGTGTTAGAAGTGTTTTGCATGATTTTTGAAGTTTGACCCTGAAATGTCAGAAAACAGCGTTTCAGCGCAGAACAAAGTTGGTTCAGGCAATGCAAGCTGAATCTATGTCCAACTTTAAATTTGCAGTCTGTGCATGAATAAAACCTATTTTGCAACACAGAGAAACATATCTGAAGGTGTTAGAAGTGTTTTGCATGATTTTTGAAGTTTGACCCTGAAATGTCAGAAAACAGCGTTTCAGCGCAGAACAAAGTTGGTTCAGGCAATGCAAGCTGAATCTATGTCCAACTTTAAATTTGCAGTCTGTGCATGAATAAAACCTATTTTGCAACACAGAGAAACATATCTGAAGGTGTTAGAAGTGTTTTGCATCATTTTTGAAGTTTGACCCTGTAATGTCAGAAAACAGCGTTTCAGCGCAGAAAAAAGTTGGTTCAGGCAATGCAAGCTGAATCTCGGTCCAACTTTAAATTTGCAGTCTGTGCATGAATAAAACCTATTTTGCAACACAGAGAAACATATCTGAAGGTGTTAGAAGTGTTTTGCATGATTTTTGAAGTTTGACCCTGTAATGTCAGAAAACAGCGTTTCAGCGCAGAACAAAGTTGGTTCAGGCAATGCAAGCTGAATCTCGGTCCAACTTTAAATTTGCAGTCTGTGCATGAATAAAACCTATTTTGCAACACAGAGAAACATATCTGAAGGTGTTAGAAGTGTTTTGCATGATTTTTGAAGTTTGACCCTGAAATGTCAGAAAACAGCGTTTCAGTGCAGAACAAACTTGGTTCAAGCAATGCAAGCTGAATCTCGGTCAAACTTTAAAATTGCAGTCTGTGCATAAATAAAACCTATTTTGCAACACAGAGAAACATATCTGAAGGTGTTAGAAGTGTTTTGCATCATTTTTGAAGTTTGACCCTGTAATGTCAGAAAACAGCGTTTCAGCGCAGAACAAAGTTGGTTCAGGCAATGCAAGCTGAATCTCGGTCCAACTTTAAATTTGCAGTCTGTGCATGAATAAAACCTATTTTGCAACACAGAGAAACATATCTGAAGGTGTTAGAAGTGTTTTGCATGATTTTTGAAGTTTGACCCTGAAATGTCAGAAAACAGCGTTTCAGCGCAGAACAAAAATGGTTCAGGCAATGCAAGCTGAATCTCGGTCCAACTTTAAATTTGCAGTCTGTGCATGAATAAAACCTATTTTGCAACACAGAGAAACATATCTGAAGGTGTTAGAAGTGTTTTGCATGATTTTTGAAGTTTGACCCTGAAATGTCAGAAAACAGCGTTTCAGTGCAGAACAAACTTGGTTCAAGCAATGCAAGCTGAATCTCGGTCAAACTTTAAATTTGCAGTCTGTGCATGAATAAAACCTATTTTGCAACACAGAGAAACATATCTGAAGGTGTTAGAAGTGTTTTGCATGATTTTTGAAGTTTGACCCTGAAATGTCAGAAAACAGCGTTTCAGCGCAGAACAAAGTTGGTTCAGGCAATGCAAGCTGAATCTCGGTCCAACTTTAAATTTGCAGTCTGTGCATGAATAAAACCTATTTTGCAACACAGAGAAACATATCTGAAGGTATTAGAAGTGTTTTGCATGATTTTTGAAGTTTGACCCTGTAATGTCAGAAAACAGCGTTTCAGTGCAGAACAAACTTCGTTCAAGTAATGCAAGCTGAATCTCGGTCAAACTTTAAAATTGCAGTCTGTGCATAAATAAAACCTATGTTGCAACACAGAGAAACATATCTGAAGGTGTTAGAAGTGTTTTGCATGATTTTTGAAGTTTGACCCTGTAATGTCAGAAAACAGCGTTTCAGCGCAGAACAAAGTTGGTTCAGGCAATGCAAGCTGAATCTCGGTCCAACTTTAAATTTGCAGTCTGTGCATGAATAAAACCTATTTTGCAACACAGAGAAACATATCTGAAGGTGTTAGAAGTGTTTTGCATGATTTTTGAAGTTTGACCCTGAAATGTCAGAAAACAGCGTTTCAGTGCAGAACAAACTTGGTTCAAGCAATGCAAGCTGAATCTCGGTCAAACTTTAAAATTGCAGTCTGTGCATAAATAAAACCTATTTTGCAACACAGAGAAACATATCTGAAGGTGTTAGAAGTGTTTTGCATGATTTTTGAAGTTTGACCCTGAAATGTCAGAAAACAGCGTTTCAGCGCAGAACAAAGTTGGTTCAGGCAATGCAAGCTGAATCTATGTCCAACTTTAAATTTGCAGTCTGTGCATGAATAAAACCTATTTTGCAACACAGAGAAACATATCTGAAGGTGTTAGAAGTGTTTTGCATCATTTTTGAAGTTTGACCCTGTAATGTCAGAAAACAGCGTTTCAGCGCAGAACAAAGTTGGTTCAGGCAATGCAAGCTGAATCTCGGTCCAACTTTAAATTTGCAGTCTGTGCATGAATAAAACCTATTTTGCAACACAGAGAAACATATCTGAAGGTGTTAGAAGTGTTTTGCATGATTTTTGAAGTTTGACCCTGTAATGTCAGAAAACAGCGTTTCAGCGCAGAACAAAGTTGGTTCAGGCAATGCAAGCTGAATCTCGGTCCAACTTTAAATTTGCAGTCTGTGCATGAATAAAACCTATTTTGCAACACAGAGAAACATATCTGAAGGTGTTAGAAGTGTTTTGCATGATTTTTGAAGTTTGACCCTGAAATGTCAGAAAACAGCGTTTCAGTGCAGAACAAACTTGGTTCAAGCAATGCAAGCTGAATCTTGGTCAAACTTTAAAATTGCAGTCTGTGCATAAATAAAACCTATTTTGCAACACAGAGAAACATATCTGAAGGTGTTAGAAGTGTTTTGCATCATTTTTGAAGTTTGACCCTGTAATGTCAGAAAACAGCGTTTCAGCGCAGAACAAAGTTGGTTCAGGCAATGCAAGCTGAATCTCGGTCCAACTTTAAATTTGCAGTCTGTGCATAAATAAAACCTATTTTGCAACACAGAGAAACATATCTGAAGGTGTTAGAAGTGTTTTGCATGATTTTTGAAGTTTGACCCTGAAATGTCAGAAAACAGCGTTTCAGTGCAGAACAAACTTGGTTCAAGCAATGCAAGCTGAATCTCGGTCAAACTTTAAATTTGCAGTCTGTGCATGAATAAAACCTATTTTGCAACACAGAGAAACATATCTGAAGGTGTTAGAAGTGTTTTGCATGATTTTTGAAGTTTGACCCTGAAATGTCAGAAAACAGCGTTTCAGCGCAGAACAAAGTTGGTTCAGGCAGAACAAACTTCGTTCAAGTAATGCAAGCTGAATCTCGGTCAAACTTTAAAATTGCAGTCTGTGCATAAATAAAACCTATGTTGCAACACAGAGAAACATATCTGAAGGTGTTAGAAGTGTTTTGCATGATTTTTGAAGTTTGACCCTGAAATGTCAGAAAACACCGTTTCAGTGCAGAACAAACTTGGTTCAAGCAATGCAAGCTGAATCTCGGTCCAACTTTAAATTTGCAATCTGTGCATGAATAAAACCTATTTTGCAACACAGAGAAACATATCTGAAGGTGTTAGAAGTGTTTTGCATGATTTTTGAAGTTTGACCCTGAAATGTCAGAAAACAGCGTTTTAGCGCAGAACAAAGTTGGTTCAGGCAATGCAAGCTGAATCTCGGTCCAACTTTAAATTTGCAGTCTGTGCATGAATAAAACCTATTTTGCAACACAGAGAAACATATCTGAAGGTGTTAGAAGTGTTTTGCATGATTTTTGAAGTTTGACCCTGAAATGTCAGAAAACAGCGTTTCAGTGCAGAACAAACTTGGTTCAAGCAATGCAAGCTGAATCTCGGTCAAACTTTAAAATTGCAGTCTGTGCATAAATAAAACCTATTTTGCAACACAGAGAAACATATCTGAAGGTATTAGAAGTGTTTTGCATGATTTTTGAAGTTTGACCCTGTAATGTCAGAAAACAGCGTTTCAGTGCAGAACAAACTTCGTTCAAGTAATGCAAGCTGAATCTCGGTCAAACTTTAAAATTGCAGTCTGTGCATAAATAAAACCTATTTTGCAACACAGAGAAACATATCTGAAGGTGTTAGAAGTGTTTTGCATGATTTTTGAAGTTTGACCCTGAAATGTCAGAAAACAGCGTTTCAGCGCAGAACAAAGTTGGTTCAGGCAATGCAAGCTGAATCTATGTCCAACTTTAAATTTGCAGTCTGTGCATGAATAAAACCTATTTTGCAACACAGAGAAACATATCTGAAGGTGTTAGAAGTGTTTTGCATGATTTTTGAAGTTTGACCCTGAAATGTCAGAAAACAGCGTTTCAGTGCAGAACAAACTTGGTTCAAGCAATGCAAGCTGAATCTCGGTCCAACTTTAAATTTGCAATCTGTGCATGAATAAAACCTATTTTGCAACACAGAGAAACATATCTGAAGGTGTTAGAAGTGTTTTGCATGATTTTTGAAGTTTGACCCTGAAATGTCAGAAAACAGCGTTTCAGCGCAGAACAAAGTTGGTTCAGGCAATGCAAGCTGAATCTCGGTCCAACTTTAAATTTGCAGTCTGTGCATGAATAAAACCTATTTTGCAACACAGAGAAACATATCTGAAGGTGTTAGAAGTGTTTTGCATGATTTTTGAAGTTTGACCCTGAAATGTCAGAAAACAGCGTTTCAGTGCAGAACAAACTTGGTTCAAGCAATGCAAGCTGAATCTCGGTCAAACTTTAAAATTGCAGTCTGTGCATAAATAAAACCTATTTTGCAACACAGAGAAACATATCTGAAGGTATTAGAAGTGTTTTGCATGATTTTTGAAGTTTGACCCTGTAATGTCAGAAAACAGCGTTTCAGTGCAGAACAAACTTCGTTCAAGTAATGCAAGCTGAATCTCGGTCAAACTTTAAAATTGCAGTCTGTGCATAAATAAAACCTATTTTGCAACACAGAGAAACATATCTGAAGGTGTTAGAAGTGTTTTGCATGATTTTTGAAGTTTGACCCTGAAATGTCAGAAAACAGCGTTTCAGTGCAGAACAAACTTGGTTCAAGCAATGCAAGCTGAATCTCGGTCAAACTTTAAAATTGCAGTCTGTGCATAAATAAAACCTATTTTGCAACACAGAGAAACATATCTGAAGGTGTTAGAAGTGTTTTGCATCATTTTTGAAGTTTGACCCTGTAATGTCAGAAAACAGCGTTTCAGCGCAGAACAAAGTTGGTTCAGGCAATGCAAGCTGAATCTCGGTCCAACTTTAAATTTGCAGTCTGTGCATGAATAAAACCTATTTTGCAACACAGAGAAACATATCTGAAGGTGTTAGAAGTGTTTTGCATGATTTTTGAAGTTTCACCCTGTAATGTCAGAAAACAGCGTTTCAGTGCAGAACAAACTTCGTTCAAGTAATGCAAGCTGAATCTCGGTCAAACTTTAAAATTGCAGTCTGTGCATAAATAAAACCTATTTTGCAACACAGAGAAACATATCTGAAGGTGTTAGAAGTGTTTTGCATGATTTTTGAAGTTTGACCCTGAAATGTCAGAAAACAGCGTTTCAGCGCAGAACAAAGTTGGTTCAGGCAATGCAAGCTGAATCTATGTCCAACTTTAAATTTGCAGTCTGTGCATGAATAAAACCTATTTTGCAACACAGAGAAACATATCTGAAGGTGTTAGAAGTGTTTTGCATCATTTTTGAAGTTTGACCCTGTAATGTCAGAAAACAGCGTTTCAGCGCAGAACAAAGTTGGTTCAGGCAATGCAAGCTGAATCTCGGTCCAACTTTAAATTTGCAGTCTGTGCATGAATAAAACCTATTTTGCAACACAGAGAAACATATCTGAAGGTGTTAGAAGTGTTTTGCATGATTTTTGAAGTTTGACCCTGAAATGTCAGAAAACAGCGTTTCAGCGCAGAACAAAGTTGGTTCAGGCAATGCAAGCTGAATCTATGTCCAACTTTAAATTTGCAGTCTGTGCATGAATAAAACCTATTTTGCAACACAGAGAAACATATCTGAAGGTGTTAGAAGTGTTTTGCATCATTTTTGAAGTTTGACCCTGTAATGTCAGAAAACAGCGTTTCAGCGCAGAACAAAGTTGGTTCAGGCAATGCAAGCTGAATCTCGGTCCAACTTTAAATTTGCAGTCTGTGCATGAATAAAACCTATTTTGCAACACAGAGAAACATATCTGAAGGTGTTAGAAGTGTTTTGCATGATTTTTGAAGTTTGAACCTGAAATGTCAGAAAACAGCGTTTCAGTGCAGAACAAACTTGGTTCAAGCAATGCAAGCTGAATCTCGGTCAAACTTTAAAATTGCAGTCTGTGCATAAATAAAACCTATTTTGCAACACAGAGAAACATATCTGAAGGTGTTAGAAGTGTTTTGCATCATTTTTGAAGTTTGACCCTGTAATGTCAGAAAACAGCGTTTCAGCGCAGAACAAAGTTGGTTCAGGCAATGCAAGCTGAATCTCGGTCCAACTTTAAATTTGCAGTCTGTGCATGAATAAAACCTATTTTGCAACACAGAGAAACATATCTGAAGGTGTTAGAAGTGTTTTGCATGATTTTTGAAGTTTGACCCTGAAATGTCAGAAAACAGCGTTTCAGCGCAGAACAAAGTTGGTTCAGGCAATGCAAGCTGAATCTCGGTCCAACTTTAAATTTGCAGTCTGTGCATGAATAAAACCTATTTTGCAACACAGAGAAACATATCTGAAGGTGTTAGAAGTGTTTTGCATGATTTTTGAAGTTTGACCCTGAAATGTCAGAAAACAGCGTTTCAGTGCAGAACAAACTTGGTTCAAGCAATGCAAGCTGAATCTCGGTCAAACTTTAAATTTGCAGTCTGTGCATGAATAAAACCTATTTTGCAACACAGAGAAACATATCTGAAGGTGTTAGAAGTGTTTTGCATGATTTTTGAAGTTTGACCCTGAAATGTCAGAAAACAGCGTTTCAGCGCAGAACAAAGTTGGTTCAGGCAATGCAAGCTGAATCTCGGTCCAACTTTAAATTTGCAGTCTGTGCATGAATAAAACCTATTTTGCAACACAGAGAAACATATCTGAAGGTATTAGAAGTGTTTTGCATGATTTTTGAAGTTTGACCCTGTAATGTCAGAAAACAGCGTTTCAGTGCAGAACAAACTTCGTTCAAGTAATGCAAGCTGAATCTCGGTCAAACTTTAAAATTGCAGTCTGTGCATAAATAAAACCTATTTTGCAACACAGAGAAACATATCTGAAGGTGTTAGAAGTGTTTTGCATGATTTTTGAAGTTTGACCCTGAAATGTCAGAAAACAGCGTTTCAGCGCAGAACAAAGTTGGTTCAGGCAATGCAAGCTGAATCTATGTCCAACTTTAAATTTGCAGTCTGTGCATGAATAAAACCTATTTTGCAACACAGAGAAACATATCTGAAGGTGTTAGAAGTGTTTTGCATCATTTTTGAAGTTTGACCCTGTAATGTCAGAAAACAGCGTTTCAGCGCAGAACAAAGTTGGTTCAGGCAATGCAAGCTGAATCTCGGTCCAACTTTAAATTTGCAGTCTGTGCATGAATAAAACCTATTTTGCAACACAGAGAAACATATCTGAAGGTGTTAGAAGTGTTTTGCATGATTTTTGAAGTTTGACCCTGTAATGTCAGAAAACAGCGTTTCAGCGCAGAACAAAGTTGGTTCAGGCAATGCAAGCTGAATCTCGGTCCAACTTTAAATTTGCAGTCTGTGCATGAATAAAACCTATTTTGCAACACAGAGAAACATATCTGAAGGTGTTAGAAGTGTTTTGCATGATTTTTGAAGTTTGACCCTGAAATGTCAGAAAACAGCGTTTCAGTGCAGAACAAACTTGGTTCAAGCAATGCAAGCTGAATCTCGGTCAAACTTTAAAATTGCAGTCTGTGCATAAATAAAACCTATTTTGCAACACAGAGAAACATATCTGAAGGTATTAGAAGTGCTTTGCATGATTTTTGAAGTTTGACCCTGTAATGTCAGAAAACAGCGTTTCAGTGCAGAACAAACTTCGTTCAAGTAATGCAAGCTGAATCTCGGTCAAACTTTAAAATTGCAGTCTGTGCATAAATAAAACCTATTTTGCAACACAGAGAAATATATCTGAAGGTGTTAGAAGTGTTTTGCATGATTTTTGAAGTTTGACCCTGAAATGTCAGAAAACAGCGTTTCAGCGCAGAACAAAGTTGGTTCAGGCAATGCAAGCTGAATCTATGTCCAACTTTAAATTTGCAGTCTGTGCATGAATAAAACCTATTTTGCAACACAGAGAAACATATCTGAAGGTGTTAGAAGTGTTTTGCATGATTTTTGAAGTTTGACCCTGAAATGTCAGAAAACAGCGTTTCAGCGCAGAACAAAGTTGGTTCAGGCAATGCAAGCTGAATCTATGTCCAACTTTAAATTTGCAGTCTGTGCATGAATAAAACCTATTTTGCAACACAGAGAAACATATCTGAAGGTGTTAGAAGTGTTTTGCATCATTTTTGAAGTTTGACCCTGTAATGTCAGAAAACAGCGTTTCAGCGCAGAACAAAGTTGGTTCAGGCAATGCAAGCTGAATCTCGGTCCAACTTTAAATTTGCAGTCTGTGCATGAATAAAACCTATTTTGCAACACAGAGAAACATATCTGAAGGTGTTAGAAGTGTTTTGCATGATTTTTGAAGTTTGACCCTGTAATGTCAGAAAACAGCGTTTCAGCGCAGAACAAAGTTGGTTCAGGCAATGCAAGCTGAATCTCGGTCCAACTTTAAATTTGCAGTCTGTGCATGAATAAAACCTATTTTGCAACACAGAGAAACATATCTGAAGGTGTTAGAAGTGTTTTGCATGATTTTTGAAGTTTGACCCTGAAATGTCAGAAAACAGCGTTTCAGTGCAGAACAAACTTGGTTCAAGCAATGCAAGCTGAATCTCGGTCAAACTTTAAAATTGCAGTCTGTGCATAAATAAAACCTATTTTGCAACACAGAGAAACATATCTGAAGGTGTTAGAAGTGTTTTGCATCATTTTTGAAGTTTGACCCTGTAATGTCAGAAAACAGCGTTTCAGCGCAGAACAAAGTTGGTTCAGGCAATGCAAGCTGAATCTCGGTCCAACTTTAAATTTGCAGTCTGTGCATGAATAAAACCTATTTTGCAACACAGAGAAACATATCTGAAGGTGTTAGAAGTGTTTTGCATGATTTTTGAAGTTTGACCCTGAAATGTCAGAAAACAGCGTTTCAGCGCAGAACAAAAATGGTTCAGGCAATGCAAGCTGAATCTCGGTCCAACTTTAAATTTGCAGTCTGTGCATGAATAAAACCTATTTTGCAACACAGAGAAACATATCTGAAGGTGTTAGAAGTGTTTTGCATGATTTTTGAAGTTTGACCCTGAAATGTCAGAAAACAGCGTTTCAGTGCAGAACAAACTTGGTTCAAGCAATGCAAGCTGAATCTCGGTCAAACTTTAAATTTGCAGTCTGTGCATGAATAAAACCTATTTTGCAACACAGAGAAACATATCTGAAGGTGTTAGAAGTGTTTTGCATGATTTTTGAAGTTTGACCCTGAAATGTCAGAAAACAGCGTTTCAGCGCAGAACAAAGTTGGTTCAGGCAATGCAAGCTGAATCTCGGTCCAACTTTAAATTTGCAGTCTGTGCATGAATAAAACCTATTTTGCAACACAGAGAAACATATCTGAAGGTATTAGAAGTGTTTTGCATGATTTTTGAAGTTTGACCCTGTAATGTCAGAAAACAGCGTTTCAGTGCAGAACAAACTTCGTTCAAGTAATGCAAGCTGAATCTCGGTCAAACTTTAAAATTGCAGTCTGTGCATAAATAAAACCTATGTTGCAACACAGAGAAACATATCTGAAGGTGTTAGAAGTGTTTTGCATGATTTTTGAAGTTTGACCCTGTAATGTCAGAAAACAGCGTTTCAGCGCAGAACAAAGTTGGTTTAGGCAATGCAAGCTGAATCTCGGTCCAACTTTAAATTTGCAGTCTGTGCATGAATAAAACCTATTTTGCAACACAGAGAAACATATCTGAAGGTGTTAGAAGTGTTTTGCATGATTTTTGAAGTTTGACCCTGAAATGTCAGAAAACAGCGTTTCAGTGCAGAACAAACTTGGTTCAAGCAATGCAAGCTGAATCTCGGTCAAACTTTAAAATTGCAGTCTGTGCATAAATAAAACCTATTTTGCAACACAGAGAAACATATCTGAAGGTGTTAGAAGTGTTTTGCATGATTTTTGAAGTTTGACCCTGAAATGTCAGAAAACAGCGTTTCAGCGCAGAACAAAGTTGGTTCAGGCAATGCAAGCTGAATCTATGTCCAACTTTAAATTTGCAGTCTGTGCATGAATAAAACCTATTTTGCAACACAGAGAAACATATCTGAAGGTGTTAGAAGTGTTTTGCATCATTTTTGAAGTTTGACCCTGTAATGTCAGAAAACAGCGTTTCAGCGCAGAACAAAGTTGGTTCAGGCAATGCAAGCTGAATCTCGGTCCAACTTTAAATTTGCAGTCTGTGCATGAATAAAACCTATTTTGCAACACAGAGAAACATATCTGAAGGTGTTAGAAGTGTTTTGCATGATTTTTGAAGTTTGACCCTGTAATGTCAGAAAACAGCGTTTCAGCGCAGAACAAAGTTGGTTCAGGCAATGCAAGCTGAATCTCGGTCCAACTTTAAATTTGCAGTCTGTGCATGAATAAAACCTATTTTGCAACACAGAGAAACATATCTGAAGGTGTTAGAAGTGTTTTGCATGATTTTTGAAGTTTGACCCTGAAATGTCAGAAAACAGCGTTTCAGTGCAGAACAAACTTGGTTCAAGCAATGCAAGCTGAATCTTGGTCAAACTTTAAAATTGCAGTCTGTGCATAAATAAAACCTATTTTGCAACACAGAGAAACATATCTGAAGGTGTTAGAAGTGTTTTGCATCATTTTTGAAGTTTGACCCTGTAATGTCAGAAAACAGCGTTTCAGCGCAGAACAAAGTTGGTTCAGGCAATGCAAGCTGAATCTCGGTCCAACTTTAAATTTGCAGTCTGTGCATGAATAAAACCTATTTTGCAACACAGAGAAACATATCTGAAGGTGTTAGAAGTGTTTTGCATGATTTTTGAAGTTTGACCCTGAAATGTCAGAAAACAGCGTTTCAGCGCAGAACAAAAATGGTTCAGGCAATGCAAGCTGAATCTCGGTCCAACTTTAAATTTGCAGTCTGTGCATGAATAAAACCTATTTTGCAACACAGAGAAACATATCTGAAGGTGTTAGAAGTGTTTTGCATGATTTTTGAAGTTTGACCCTGAAATGTCAGAAAACAGCGTTTCAGTGCAGAACAAACTTGGTTCAAGCAATGCAAGCTGAATCTCGGTCAAACTTTAAATTTGCAGTCTGTGCATGAATAAAACCTATTTTGCAACACAGAGAAACATATCTGAAGGTGTTAGAAGTGTTTTGCATGATTTTTGAAGTTTGACCCTGAAATGTCAGAAAACAGCGTTTCAGCGCAGAACAAAGTTGGTTCAGGCAGAACAAACTTCGTTCAAGTAATGCAAGCTGAATCTCGGTCAAACTTTAAAATTGCAGTCTGTGCATAAATAAAACCTATGTTGCAACACAGAGAAACATATCTGAAGGTGTTAGAAGTGTTTTGCATGATTTTTGAAGTTTGACCCTGAAATGTCAGAAAACACCGTTTCAGTGCAGAACAAACTTGGTTCAAGCAATGCAAGCTGAATCTCGGTCCAACTTTAAATTTGCAATCTGTGCATGAATAAAACCTATTTTGCAACACAGAGAAACATATCTGAAGGTGTTAGAAGTGTTTTGCATGATTTTTGAAGTTTGACCCTGAAATGTCAGAAAACAGCGTTTCAGCGCAGAACAAAGTTGGTTCAGGCAATGCAAGCTGAATCTCGGTCCAACTTTAAATTTGCAGTCTGTGCATGAATAAAACCTATTTTGCAACACAGAGAAACATATCTGAAGGTGTTAGAAGTGTTTTGCATGATTTTTGAAGTTTGACCCTGAAATGTCAGAAAACAGCGTTTCAGTGCAGAACAAACTTGGTTCAAGCAATGCAAGCTGAATCTCGGTCAAACTTTAAAATTGCAGTCTGTGCATAAATAAAACCTATTTTGCAACACAGAGAAACATATCTGAAGGTATTAGAAGTGTTTTGCATGATTTTTGAAGTTTGACCCTGTAATGTCAGAAAACAGCGTTTCAGTGCAGAACAAACTTCGTTCAAGTAATGCAAGCTGAATCTCGGTCAAACTTTAAAATTGCAGTCTGTGCATAAATAAAACCTATTTTGCAACACAGAGAAACATATCTGAAGGTGTTAGAAGTGTTTTGCATGATTTTTGAAGTTTGACCCTGAAATGTCAGAAAACAGCGTTTCAGCGCAGAACAAAGTTGGTTCAGGCAATGCAAGCTGAATCTATGTCCAACTTTAAATTTGCAGTCTGTGCATGAATAAAACCTATTTTGCAACACAGAGAAACATATCTGAAGGTGTTAGAAGTGTTTTGCATGATTTTTGAAGTTTGACCCTGAAATGTCAGAAAACAGCGTTTCAGTGCAGAACAAACTTGGTTCAAGCAATGCAAGCTGAATCTCGGTCCAACTTTAAATTTGCAATCTGTGCATGAATAAAACCTATTTTGCAACACAGAGAAACATATCTGAAGGTGTTAGAAGTGTTTTGCATGATTTTTGAAGTTTGACCCTGAAATGTCAGAAAACAGCGTTTCAGCGCAGAACAAAGTTGGTTCAGGCAATGCAAGCTGAATCTCGGTCCAACTTTAAATTTGCAGTCTGTGCATGAATAAAACCTATTTTGCAACACAGAGAAACATATCTGAAGGTGTTAGAAGTGTTTTGCATGATTTTTGAAGTTTGACCCTGAAATGTCAGAAAACAGCGTTTCAGCGCAGAACAAAGTTGGTTCAGGCAGAACAAACTTCGTTCAAGTAATGCAAGCTGAATCTCGGTCAAACTTTAAAATTGCAGTCTGTGCATAAATAAAACCTATGTTGCAACACAGAGAAACATATCTGAAGGTGTTAGAAGTGTTTTGCATGATTTTTGAAGTTTGACCCTGAAATGTCAGAAAACACCGTTTCAGTGCAGAACAAACTTGGTTCAAGCAATGCAAGCTGAATCTCGGTCCAACTTTAAATTTGCAATCTGTGCATGAATAAAACCTATTTTGCAACACAGAGAAACATATCTGAAGGTGTTAGAAGTGTTTTGCATGATTTTTGAAGTTTGACCCTGAAATGTCAGAAAACAGCGTTTTAGCGCAGAACAAAGTTGGTTCAGGCAATGCAAGCTGAATCTCGGTCCAACTTTAAATTTGCAGTCTGTGCATGAATAAAACCTATTTTGCAACACAGAGAAACATATCTGAAGGTGTTAGAAGTGTTTTGCATGATTTTTGAAGTTTGACCCTGAAATGTCAGAAAACAGCGTTTCAGTGCAGAACAAACTTGGTTCAAGCAATGCAAGCTGAATCTCGGTCAAACTTTAAAATTGCAGTCTGTGCATAAATAAAACCTATTTTGCAACACAGAGAAACATATCTGAAGGTATTAGAAGTGTTTTGCATGATTTTTGAAGTTTGACCCTGTAATGTCAGAAAACAGCGTTTCAGTGCAGAACAAACTTCGTTCAAGTAATGCAAGCTGAATCTCGGTCAAACTTTAAAATTGCAGTCTGTGCATAAATAAAACCTATTTTGCAACACAGAGAAACATATCTGAAGGTGTTAGAAGTGTTTTGCATGATTTTTGAAGTTTGACCCTGAAATGTCAGAAAACAGCGTTTCAGCGCAGAACAAAGTTGGTTCAGGCAATGCAAGCTGAATCTATGTCCAACTTTAAATTTGCAGTCTGTGCATGAATAAAACCTATTTTGCAACACAGAGAAACATATCTGAAGGTGTTAGAAGTGTTTTGCATGATTTTTGAAGTTTGACCCTGAAATGTCAGAAAACAGCGTTTCAGTGCAGAACAAACTTGGTTCAAGCAATGCAAGCTGAATCTCGGTCCAACTTTAAATTTGCAATCTGTGCATGAATAAAACCTATTTTGCAACACAGAGAAACATATCTGAAGGTGTTAGAAGTGTTTTGCATGATTTTTGAAGTTTGACCCTGAAATGTCAGAAAACAGCGTTTCAGCGCAGAACAAAGTTGGTTCAGGCAATGCAAGCTGAATCTCGGTCCAACTTTAAATTTGCAGTCTGTGCATGAATAAAACCTATTTTGCAACACAGAGAAACATATCTGAAGGTGTTAGAAGTGTTTTGCATGATTTTTGAAGTTTGACCCTGAAATGTCAGAAAACAGCGTTTCAGTGCAGAACAAACTTGGTTCAAGCAATGCAAGCTGAATCTCGGTCAAACTTTAAAATTGCAGTCTGTGCATAAATAAAACCTATTTTGCAACACAGAGAAACATATCTGAAGGTATTAGAAGTGTTTTGCATGATTTTTGAAGTTTGACCCTGTAATGTCAGAAAACAGCGTTTCAGTGCAGAACAAACTTCGTTCAAGTAATGCAAGCTGAATCTCGGTCAAACTTTAAAATTGCAGTCTGTGCATAAATAAAACCTATTTTGCAACACAGAGAAACATATCTGAAGGTGTTAGAAGTGTTTTGCATGATTTTTGAAGTTTGACCCTGAAATGTCAGAAAACAGCGTTTCAGTGCAGAACAAACTTGGTTCAAGCAATGCAAGCTGAATCTCGGTCAAACTTTAAAATTGCAGTCTGTGCATAAATAAAACCTATTTTGCAACACAGAGAAACATATCTGAAGGTGTTAGAAGTGTTTTGCATCATTTTTGAAGTTTGACCCTGTAATGTCAGAAAACAGCGTTTCAGCGCAGAACAAAGTTGGTTCAGGCAATGCAAGCTGAATCTCGGTCCAACTTTAAATTTGCAGTCTGTGCATGAATAAAACCTATTTTGCAACACAGAGAAACATATCTGAAGGTGTTAGAAGTGTTTTGCATGATTTTTGAAGTTTCACCCTGTAATGTCAGAAAACAGCGTTTCAGTGCAGAACAAACTTCGTTCAAGTAATGCAAGCTGAATCTCGGTCAAACTTTAAAATTGCAGTCTGTGCATAAATAAAACCTATTTTGCAACACAGAGAAACATATCTGAAGGTGTTAGAAGTGTTTTGCATGATTTTTGAAGTTTGACCCTGAAATGTCAGAAAACAGCGTTTCAGCGCAGAACAAAGTTGGTTCAGGCAATGCAAGCTGAATCTATGTCCAACTTTAAATTTGCAGTCTGTGCATGAATAAAACCTATTTTGCAACACAGAGAAACATATCTGAAGGTGTTAGAAGTGTTTTGCATCATTTTTGAAGTTTGACCCTGTAATGTCAGAAAACAGCGTTTCAGCGCAGAACAAAGTTGGTTCAGGCAATGCAAGCTGAATCTCGGTCCAACTTTAAATTTGCAGTCTGTGCATGAATAAAACCTATTTTGCAACACAGAGAAACATATCTGAAGGTGTTAGAAGTGTTTTGCATGATTTTTGAAGTTTGACCCTGAAATGTCAGAAAACAGCGTTTCAGCGCAGAACAAAGTTGGTTCAGGCAATGCAAGCTGAATCTATGTCCAACTTTAAATTTGCAGTCTGTGCATGAATAAAACCTATTTTGCAACACAGAGAAACATATCTGAAGGTGTTAGAAGTGTTTTGCATCATTTTTGAAGTTTGACCCTGTAATGTCAGAAAACAGCGTTTCAGCGCAGAACAAAGTTGGTTCAGGCAATGCAAGCTGAATCTCGGTCCAACTTTAAATTTGCAGTCTGTGCATGAATAAAACCTATTTTGCAACACAGAGAAACATATCTGAAGGTGTTAGAAGTGTTTTGCATGATTTTTGAAGTTTGAACCTGAAATGTCAGAAAACAGCGTTTCAGTGCAGAACAAACTTGGTTCAAGCAATGCAAGCTGAATCTCGGTCAAACTTTAAAATTGCAGTCTGTGCATAAATAAAACCTATTTTGCAACACAGAGAAACATATCTGAAGGTGTTAGAAGTGTTTTGCATCATTTTTGAAGTTTGACCCTGTAATGTCAGAAAACAGCGTTTCAGCGCAGAACAAAGTTGGTTCAGGCAATGCAAGCTGAATCTCGGTCCAACTTTAAATTTGCAGTCTGTGCATGAATAAAACCTATTTTGCAACACAGAGAAACATATCTGAAGGTGTTAGAAGTGTTTTGCATGATTTTTGAAGTTTGACCCTGAAATGTCAGAAAACAGCGTTTCAGCGCAGAACAAAGTTGGTTCAGGCAATGCAAGCTGAATCTCGGTCCAACTTTAAATTTGCAGTCTGTGCATGAATAAAACCTATTTTGCAACACAGAGAAACATATCTGAAGGTGTTAGAAGTGTTTTGCATGATTTTTGAAGTTTGACCCTGAAATGTCAGAAAACAGCGTTTCAGTGCAGAACAAACTTGGTTCAAGCAATGCAAGCTGAATCTCGGTCAAACTTTAAATTTGCAGTCTGTGCATGAATAAAACCTATTTTGCAACACAGAGAAACATATCTGAAGGTGTTAGAAGTGTTTTGCATGATTTTTGAAGTTTGACCCTGAAATGTCAGAAAACAGCGTTTCAGCGCAGAACAAAGTTGGTTCAGGCAATGCAAGCTGAATCTCGGTCCAACTTTAAATTTGCAGTCTGTGCATGAATAAAACCTATTTTGCAACACAGAGAAACATATCTGAAGGTATTAGAAGTGTTTTGCATGATTTTTGAAGTTTGACCCTGTAATGTCAGAAAACAGCGTTTCAGTGCAGAACAAACTTCGTTCAAGTAATGCAAGCTGAATCTCGGTCAAACTTTAAAATTGCAGTCTGTGCATAAATAAAACCTATTTTGCAACACAGAGAAACATATCTGAAGGTGTTAGAAGTGTTTTGCATGATTTTTGAAGTTTGACCCTGAAATGTCAGAAAACAGCGTTTCAGCGCAGAACAAAGTTGGTTCAGGCAATGCAAGCTGAATCTATGTCCAACTTTAAATTTGCAGTCTGTGCATGAATAAAACCTATTTTGCAACACAGAGAAACATATCTGAAGGTGTTAGAAGTGTTTTGCATCATTTTTGAAGTTTGACCCTGTAATGTCAGAAAACAGCGTTTCAGCGCAGAACAAAGTTGGTTCAGGCAATGCAAGCTGAATCTCGGTCCAACTTTAAATTTGCAGTCTGTGCATGAATAAAACCTATTTTGCAACACAGAGAAACATATCTGAAGGTGTTAGAAGTGTTTTGCATGATTTTTGAAGTTTGACCCTGTAATGTCAGAAAACAGCGTTTCAGCGCAGAACAAAGTTGGTTCAGGCAATGCAAGCTGAATCTCGGTCCAACTTTAAATTTGCAGTCTGTGCATGAATAAAACCTATTTTGCAACACAGAGAAACATATCTGAAGGTGTTAGAAGTGTTTTGCATGATTTTTGAAGTTTGACCCTGAAATGTCAGAAAACAGCGTTTCAGTGCAGAACAAACTTGGTTCAAGCAATGCAAGCTGAATCTCGGTCAAACTTTAAAATTGCAGTCTGTGCATAAATAAAACCTATTTTGCAACACAGAGAAACATATCTGAAGGTATTAGAAGTGCTTTGCATGATTTTTGAAGTTTGACCCTGTAATGTCAGAAAACAGCGTTTCAGTGCAGAACAAACTTCGTTCAAGTAATGCAAGCTGAATCTCGGTCAAACTTTAAAATTGCAGTCTGTGCATAAATAAAACCTATTTTGCAACACAGAGAAATATATCTGAAGGTGTTAGAAGTGTTTTGCATGATTTTTGAAGTTTGACCCTGAAATGTCAGAAAACAGCGTTTCAGCGCAGAACAAAGTTGGTTCAGGCAATGCAAGCTGAATCTATGTCCAACTTTAAATTTGCAGTCTGTGCATGAATAAAACCTATTTTGCAACACAGAGAAACATATCTGAAGGTGTTAGAAGTGTTTTGCATGATTTTTGAAGTTTGACCCTGAAATGTCAGAAAACAGCGTTTCAGCGCAGAACAAAGTTGGTTCAGGCAATGCAAGCTGAATCTATGTCCAACTTTAAATTTGCAGTCTGTGCATGAATAAAACCTATTTTGCAACACAGAGAAACATATCTGAAGGTGTTAGAAGTGTTTTGCATCATTTTTGAAGTTTGACCCTGTAATGTCAGAAAACAGCGTTTCAGCGCAGAACAAAGTTGGTTCAGGCAATGCAAGCTGAATCTCGGTCCAACTTTAAATTTGCAGTCTGTGCATGAATAAAACCTATTTTGCAACACAGAGAAACATATCTGAAGGTGTTAGAAGTGTTTTGCATGATTTTTGAAGTTTGACCCTGTAATGTCAGAAAACAGCGTTTCAGCGCAGAACAAAGTTGGTTCAGGCAATGCAAGCTGAATCTCGGTCCAACTTTAAATTTGCAGTCTGTGCATGAATAAAACCTATTTTGCAACACAGAGAAACATATCTGAAGGTGTTAGAAGTGTTTTGCATGATTTTTGAAGTTTGACCCTGAAATGTCAGAAAACAGCGTTTCAGTGCAGAACAAACTTGGTTCAAGCAATGCAAGCTGAATCTCGGTCAAACTTTAAAATTGCAGTCTGTGCATAAATAAAACCTATTTTGCAACACAGAGAAACATATCTGAAGGTGTTAGAAGTGTTTTGCATCATTTTTGAAGTTTGACCCTGTAATGTCAGAAAACAGCGTTTCAGCGCAGAACAAAGTTGGTTCAGGCAATGCAAGCTGAATCTCGGTCCAACTTTAAATTTGCAGTCTGTGCATGAATAAAACCTATTTTGCAACACAGAGAAACATATCTGAAGGTGTTAGAAGTGTTTTGCATGATTTTTGAAGTTTGACCCTGAAATGTCAGAAAACAGCGTTTCAGCGCAGAACAAAAATGGTTCAGGCAATGCAAGCTGAATCTCGGTCCAACTTTAAATTTGCAGTCTGTGCATGAATAAAACCTATTTTGCAACACAGAGAAACATATCTGAAGGTGTTAGAAGTGTTTTGCATGATTTTTGAAGTTTGACCCTGAAATGTCAGAAAACAGCGTTTCAGTGCAGAACAAACTTGGTTCAAGCAATGCAAGCTGAATCTCGGTCAAACTTTAAATTTGCAGTCTGTGCATGAATAAAACCTATTTTGCAACACAGAGAAACATATCTGAAGGTGTTAGAAGTGTTTTGCATGATTTTTGAAGTTTGACCCTGAAATGTCAGAAAACAGCGTTTCAGCGCAGAACAAAGTTGGTTCAGGCAATGCAAGCTGAATCTCGGTCCAACTTTAAATTTGCAGTCTGTGCATGAATAAAACCTATTTTGCAACACAGAGAAACATATCTGAAGGTATTAGAAGTGTTTTGCATGATTTTTGAAGTTTGACCCTGTAATGTCAGAAAACAGCGTTTCAGTGCAGAACAAACTTCGTTCAAGTAATGCAAGCTGAATCTCGGTCAAACTTTAAAATTGCAGTCTGTGCATAAATAAAACCTATGTTGCAACACAGAGAAACATATCTGAAGGTGTTAGAAGTGTTTTGCATGATTTTTGAAGTTTGACCCTGTAATGTCAGAAAACAGCGTTTCAGCGCAGAACAAAGTTGGTTTAGGCAATGCAAGCTGAATCTCGGTCCAACTTTAAATTTGCAGTCTGTGCATGAATAAAACCTATTTTGCAACACAGAGAAACATATCTGAAGGTGTTAGAAGTGTTTTGCATGATTTTTGAAGTTTGACCCTGAAATGTCAGAAAACAGCGTTTCAGTGCAGAACAAACTTGGTTCAAGCAATGCAAGCTGAATCTCGGTCAAACTTTAAAATTGCAGTCTGTGCATAAATAAAACCTATTTTGCAACACAGAGAAACATATCTGAAGGTGTTAGAAGTGTTTTGCATGATTTTTGAAGTTTGACCCTGAAATGTCAGAAAACAGCGTTTCAGCGCAGAACAAAGTTGGTTCAGGCAATGCAAGCTGAATCTATGTCCAACTTTAAATTTGCAGTCTGTGCATGAATAAAACCTATTTTGCAACACAGAGAAACATATCTGAAGGTGTTAGAAGTGTTTTGCATCATTTTTGAAGTTTGACCCTGTAATGTCAGAAAACAGCGTTTCAGCGCAGAACAAAGTTGGTTCAGGCAATGCAAGCTGAATCTCGGTCCAACTTTAAATTTGCAGTCTGTGCATGAATAAAACCTATTTTGCAACACAGAGAAACATATCTGAAGGTGTTAGAAGTGTTTTGCATGATTTTTGAAGTTTGACCCTGTAATGTCAGAAAACAGCGTTTCAGCGCAGAACAAAGTTGGTTCAGGCAATGCAAGCTGAATCTCGGTCCAACTTTAAATTTGCAGTCTGTGCATGAATAAAACCTATTTTGCAACACAGAGAAACATATCTGAAGGTGTTAGAAGTGTTTTGCATGATTTTTGAAGTTTGACCCTGAAATGTCAGAAAACAGCGTTTCAGTGCAGAACAAACTTGGTTCAAGCAATGCAAGCTGAATCTTGGTCAAACTTTAAAATTGCAGTCTGTGCATAAATAAAACCTATTTTGCAACACAGAGAAACATATCTGAAGGTGTTAGAAGTGTTTTGCATCATTTTTGAAGTTTGACCCTGTAATGTCAGAAAACAGCGTTTCAGCGCAGAACAAAGTTGGTTCAGGCAATGCAAGCTGAATCTCGGTCCAACTTTAAATTTGCAGTCTGTGCATGAATAAAACCTATTTTGCAACACAGAGAAACATATCTGAAGGTGTTAGAAGTGTTTTGCATGATTTTTGAAGTTTGACCCTGAAATGTCAGAAAACAGCGTTTCAGCGCAGAACAAAAATGGTTCAGGCAATGCAAGCTGAATCTCGGTCCAACTTTAAATTTGCAGTCTGTGCATGAATAAAACCTATTTTGCAACACAGAGAAACATATCTGAAGGTGTTAGAAGTGTTTTGCATGATTTTTGAAGTTTGACCCTGAAATGTCAGAAAACAGCGTTTCAGTGCAGAACAAACTTGGTTCAAGCAATGCAAGCTGAATCTCGGTCAAACTTTAAATTTGCAGTCTGTGCATGAATAAAACCTATTTTGCAACACAGAGAAACATATCTGAAGGTGTTAGAAGTGTTTTGCATGATTTTTGAAGTTTGACCCTGAAATGTCAGAAAACAGCGTTTCAGCGCAGAACAAAGTTGGTTCAGGCAGAACAAACTTCGTTCAAGTAATGCAAGCTGAATCTCGGTCAAACTTTAAAATTGCAGTCTGTGCATAAATAAAACCTATGTTGCAACACAGAGAAACATATCTGAAGGTGTTAGAAGTGTTTTGCATGATTTTTGAAGTTTGACCCTGAAATGTCAGAAAACACCGTTTCAGTGCAGAACAAACTTGGTTCAAGCAATGCAAGCTGAATCTCGGTCCAACTTTAAATTTGCAATCTGTGCATGAATAAAACCTATTTTGCAACACAGAGAAACATATCTGAAGGTGTTAGAAGTGTTTTGCATGATTTTTGAAGTTTGACCCTGAAATGTCAGAAAACAGCGTTTCAGCGCAGAACAAAGTTGGTTCAGGCAATGCAAGCTGAATCTCGGTCCAACTTTAAATTTGCAGTCTGTGCATGAATAAAACCTATTTTGCAACACAGAGAAACATATCTGAAGGTGTTAGAAGTGTTTTGCATGATTTTTGAAGTTTGACCCTGAAATGTCAGAAAACAGCGTTTCAGTGCAGAACAAACTTGGTTCAAGCAATGCAAGCTGAATCTCGGTCAAACTTTAAAATTGCAGTCTGTGCATAAATAAAACCTATTTTGCAACACAGAGAAACATATCTGAAGGTATTAGAAGTGTTTTGCATGATTTTTGAAGTTTGACCCTGTAATGTCAGAAAACAGCGTTTCAGTGCAGAACAAACTTCGTTCAAGTAATGCAAGCTGAATCTCGGTCAAACTTTAAAATTGCAGTCTGTGCATAAATAAAACCTATTTTGCAACACAGAGAAACATATCTGAAGGTGTTAGAAGTGTTTTGCATGATTTTTGAAGTTTGACCCTGAAATGTCAGAAAACAGCGTTTCAGCGCAGAACAAAGTTGGTTCAGGCAATGCAAGCTGAATCTATGTCCAACTTTAAATTTGCAGTCTGTGCATGAATAAAACCTATTTTGCAACACAGAGAAACATATCTGAAGGTGTTAGAAGTGTTTTGCATGATTTTTGAAGTTTGACCCTGAAATGTCAGAAAACAGCGTTTCAGTGCAGAACAAACTTGGTTCAAGCAATGCAAGCTGAATCTCGGTCCAACTTTAAATTTGCAATCTGTGCATGAATAAAACCTATTTTGCAACACAGAGAAACATATCTGAAGGTGTTAGAAGTGTTTTGCATGATTTTTGAAGTTTGACCCTGAAATGTCAGAAAACAGCGTTTCAGCGCAGAACAAAGTTGGTTCAGGCAATGCAAGCTGAATCTCGGTCCAACTTTAAATTTGCAGTCTGTGCATGAATAAAACCTATTTTGCAACACAGAGAAACATATCTGAAGGTGTTAGAAGTGTTTTGCATGATTTTTGAAGTTTGACCCTGAAATGTCAGAAAACAGCGTTTCAGTGCAGAACAAACTTGGTTCAAGCAATGCAAGCTGAATCTCGGTCAAACTTTAAAATTGCAGTCTGTGCATAAATAAAACCTATTTTGCAACACAGAGAAACATATCTGAAGGTATTAGAAGTGTTTTGCATGATTTTTGAAGTTTGACCCTGTAATGTCAGAAAACAGCGTTTCAGTGCAGAACAAACTTCGTTCAAGTAATGCAAGCTGAATCTCGGTCAAACTTTAAAATTGCAGTCTGTGCATAAATAAAACCTATTTTGCAACACAGAGAAACATATCTGAAGGTGTTAGAAGTGTTTTGCATGATTTTTGAAGTTTGACCCTGAAATGTCAGAAAACAGCGTTTCAGTGCAGAACAAACTTGGTTCAAGCAATGCAAGCTGAATCTCGGTCAAACTTTAAAATTGCAGTCTGTGCATAAATAAAACCTATTTTGCAACACAGAGAAACATATCTGAAGGTGTTAGAAGTGTTTTGCATCATTTTTGAAGTTTGACCCTGTAATGTCAGAAAACAGCGTTTCAGCGCAGAACAAAGTTGGTTCAGGCAATGCAAGCTGAATCTCGGTCCAACTTTAAATTTGCAGTCTGTGCATGAATAAAACCTATTTTGCAACACAGAGAAACATATCTGAAGGTGTTAGAAGTGTTTTGCATGATTTTTGAAGTTTGACCCTGAAAGGTCAGAAAACAGCGTTTCAGCGCAGAACAAAAATGGTTCAGGCAATGCAAGCTGAATCTCGGTCCAACTTTAAATTTGCAGTCTGTGCATGAATAAAACCTATTTTGCAACACAGAGAAACATATCTGAAGGTGTTAGAAGTGTTTTGCATGATTTTTGAAGTTTGACCCTGAAATGTCAGAAAACAGCGTTTCAGTGCAGAACAAACTTGGTTCAAGCAATGCAAGCTGAATCTCGGTCAAACTTTAAATTTGCAGTCTGTGCATGAATAAAACCTATTTTGCAACACAGAGAAACATATCTGAAGGTGTTAGAAGTGTTTTGCATGATTTTTGAAGTTTGACCCTGAAATGTCAGAAAACAGCGTTTCAGCGCAGAACAAAGTTGGTTCAGGCAATGCAAGCTGAATCTCGGTCCAACTTTAAATTTGCAGTCTGTGCATGAATAAAACCTATTTTGCAACACAGAGAAACATATCTGAAGGTATTAGAAGTGTTTTGCATGATTTTTGAAGTTTGACCCTGTAATGTCAGAAAACAGCGTTTCAGTGCAGAACAAACTTCGTTCAAGTAATGCAAGCTGAATCTCGGTCAAACTTTAAAATTGCAGTCTGTGCATAAATAAAACCTATGTTGCAACACAGAGAAACATATCTGAAGGTGTTAGAAGTGTTTTGCATGATTTTTGAAGTTTGACCCTGTAATGTCAGAAAACAGCGTTTCAGCGCAGAACAAAGTTGGTTCAGGCAATGCAAGCTGAATCTCGGTCCAACTTTAAATTTGCAGTCTGTGCATGAATAAAACCTATTTTGCAACACAGAGAAACATATCTGAAGGTGTTAGAAGTGTTTTGCATGATTTTTGAAGTTTGACCCTGAAATGTCAGAAAACAGCGTTTCAGCGCAGAACAAAGTTGGTTCAGGCAATGCAAGCTGAATCTATGTCCAACTTTAAATTTGCAGTCTGTGCATGAATAAAACCTATTTTGCAACACAGAGAAACATATCTGAAGGTGTTAGAAGTGTTTTGCATCATTTTTGAAGTTTGACCCTGTAATGTCAGAAAACAGCGTTTCAGCGCAGAACAAAGTTGGTTCAGGCAATGCAAGCTGAATCTCGGTCCAACTTTAAATTTGCAGTCTGTGCATGAATAAAACCTATTTTGCAACACAGAGAAACATATCTGAAGGTGTTAGAAGTGTTTTGCATGATTTTTGAAGTTTGACCCTGAAATGTCAGAAAACAGCGTTTCAGTGCAGAACAAACTTGGTTCAAGCAATGCAAGCTGAATCTTGGTCAAACTTTAAAATTGCAGTCTGTGCATAAATAAAACCTATTTTGCAACACAGAGAAACATATCTGAAGGTGTTAGAAGTGTTTTGCATCATTTTTGAAGTTTGACCCTGTAATGTCAGAAAACAGCGTTTCAGCGCAGAACAAAGTTGGTTCAGGCAATGCAAGCTGAATCTCGGTCCAACTTTAAATTTGCAGTCTGTGCATGAATAAAACCTATTTTGCAACACAGAGAAACATATCTGAAGGTGTTAGAAGTGTTTTGCATGATTTTTGAAGTTTGACCCTGAAATGTCAGAAAACAGCGTTTCAGCGCAGAACAAAA
The DNA here is from genome assembly GCF_049309525.1 of Garra rufa. Classification (NCBI taxonomy): domain Eukaryota; kingdom Metazoa; phylum Chordata; class Actinopteri; order Cypriniformes; family Cyprinidae; genus Garra; species Garra rufa. The sequence goes on from NC_133382.1 coordinate 2,026,778, forward strand.
ATGGTTCAGGCAATGCAAGCTGAATCTCGGTCCAACTTTAAATTTGCAGTCTGTGCATGAATAAAACCTATTTTGCAACACAGAGAAACATATCTGAAGGTGTTAGAAGTGTTTTGCATGATTTTTGAAGTTTGACCCTGAAATGTCAGAAAACAGCGTTTCAGTGCAGAACAAACTTGGTTCAAGCAATGCAAGCTGAATCTCGGTCAAACTTTAAATTTGCAGTCTGTGCATGAATAAAACCTATTTTGCAACACAGAGAAACATATCTGAAGGTGTTAGAAGTGTTTTGCATGATTTTTGAAGTTTGACCCTGAAATGTCAGAAAACAGCGTTTCAGCGCAGAACAAAGTTGGTTCAGGCAGAACAAACTTCGTTCAAGTAATGCAAGCTGAATCTCGGTCAAACTTTAAAATTGCAGTCTGTGCATAAATAAAACCTATGTTGCAACACAGAGAAACATATCTGAAGGTGTTAGAAGTGTTTTGCATGATTTTTGAAGTTTGACCCTGAAATGTCAGAAAACACCGTTTCAGTGCAGAACAAACTTGGTTCAAGCAATGCAAGCTGAATCTCGGTCCAACTTTAAATTTGCAATCTGTGCATGAATAAAACCTATTTTGCAACACAGAGAAACATATCTGAAGGTGTTAGAAGTGTTTTGCATGATTTTTGAAGTTTGACCCTGAAATGTCAGAAAACAGCGTTTCAGCGCAGAACAAAGTTGGTTCAGGCAATGCAAGCTGAATCTCGGTCCAACTTTAAATTTGCAGTCTGTGCATGAATAAAACCTATTTTGCAACACAGAGAAACATATCTGAAGGTGTTAGAAGTGTTTTGCATGATTTTTGAAGTTTGACCCTGAAATGTCAGAAAACAGCGTTTCAGTGCAGAACAAACTTGGTTCAAGCAATGCAAGCTGAATCTCGGTCAAACTTTAAAATTGCAGTCTGTGCATAAATAAAACCTATTTTGCAACACAGAGAAACATATCTGAAGGTATTAGAAGTGTTTTGCATGATTTTTGAAGTTTGACCCTGTAATGTCAGAAAACAGCGTTTCAGTGCAGAACAAACTTCGTTCAAGTAATGCAAGCTGAATCTCGGTCAAACTTTAAAATTGCAGTCTGTGCATAAATAAAACCTATTTTGCAACACAGAGAAACATATCTGAAGGTGTTAGAAGTGTTTTGCATGATTTTTGAAGTTTGACCCTGAAATGTCAGAAAACAGCGTTTCAGCGCAGAACAAAGTTGGTTCAGGCAATGCAAGCTGAATCTATGTCCAACTTTAAATTTGCAGTCTGTGCATGAATAAAACCTATTTTGCAACACAGAGAAACATATCTGAAGGTGTTAGAAGTGTTTTGCATGATTTTTGAAGTTTGACCCTGAAATGTCAGAAAACAGCGTTTCAGTGCAGAACAAACTTGGTTCAAGCAATGCAAGCTGAATCTCGGTCAAACTTTAAATTTGCAGTCTGTGCATGAATAAAACCTATTTTGCAACACAGAGAAACATATCTGAAGGTGTTAGAAGTGTTTTGCATGATTTTTGAAGTTTGACCCTGAAATGTCAGAAAACAGCGTTTCAGCGCAGAACAAAGTTGGTTCAGGCAATGCAAGCTGAATCTCGGTCCAACTTTAAATTTGCAGTCTGTGCATGAATAAAACCTATTTTGCAACACAGAGAAACATATCTGAAGGTATTAGAAGTGTTTTGCATGATTTTTGAAGTTTGACCCTGTAATGTCAGAAAACAGCGTTTCAGTGCAGAACAAACTTCGTTCAAGTAATGCAAGCTGAATCTCGGTCAAACTTTAAAATTGCAGTCTGTGCATAAATAAAACCTATGTTGCAACACAGAGAAACATATCTGAAGGTGTTAGAAGTGTTTTGCATGATTTTTGAAGTTTGACCCTGAAATGTCAGAAAACAGCGTTTCAGTGCAGAACAAACTTGGTTCAAGCAATGCAAGCTGAATCTCGGTCCAACTTTAAATTTGCAATCTGTGCATGAATAAAACCTATTTTGCAACACAGAGAAACATATCTGAAGGTGTTAGAAGTGTTTTGCATGATTTTTGAAGTTTGACCCTGAAATGTCAGAAAACAGTGTTTCAGCGCAGAACAAAGTTGGTTCAGGCAATGCAAGCTGAATCTCGGTCCAACTTTAAATTTGCAGTCTGTGCATGAATAAAACCTATTTTGCAACACAGAGAAACATATCTGAAGGTGTTAGAAGTGTTTTGCATGATTTTTGAAGTTTGACCCTGAAATGTCAGAAAACAGCGTTTCAGTGCAGAACAAACTTGGTTCAAGCAATGCAAGCTGAATCTCGGTCAAACTTTAAAATTGCAGTCTGTGCATAAATAAAACCTATTTTGCAACACAGAGAAACATATCTGAAGGTATTAGAAGTGTTTTGCATGATTTTTGAAGTTTGACCCTGTAATGTCAGAAAACAGCGTTTCAGTGCAGAACAAACTTCGTTCAAGTAATGCAAGCTGAATCTCGGTCAAACTTTAAAATTGCAGTCTGTGCATAAATAAAACCTATTTTGCAACACAGAGAAACATATCTGAAGGTGTTAGAAGTGTTTTGCATGATTTTTGAAGTTTGACCCTGAAATGTCAGAAAACAGCGTTTCAGCGCAGAACAAAGTTGGTTCAGGCAATGCAAGCTGAATCTATGTCCAACTTTAAATTTGCAGTCTGTGCATGAATAAAACCTATTTTGCAACACAGAGAAACATATCTGAAGGTGTTAGAAGTGTTTTGCATCATTTTTGAAGTTTGACCCTGTAATGTCAGAAAACAGCGTTTCAGCGCAGAACAAAGTTGGTTCAGGCAATGCAAGCTGAATCTCGGTCCAACTTTAAATTTGCAGTCTGTGCATGAATAAAACCTATTTTGCAACACAGAGAAACATATCTGAAGGTGTTAGAAGTGTTTTGCATCATTTTTGAAGTTTGACCCTGTAATGTCAGAAAACAGCGTTTCAGCGCAGAACAAAGTTGGTTCAGGCAATGCAAGCTGAATCTCGGTCCAACTTTAAATTTGCAGTCTGTGCATGAATAAAACCTATTTTGCAACACAGAGAAACATATCTGAAGGTGTTAGAAGTGTTTTGCATGATTTTTGAAGTTTGACCCTGAAATGTCAGAAAACAGCGTTTCAGCGCAGAACAAAGTTGGTTCAGGCAATGCAAGCTGAATCTATGTCCAACTTTAAATTTGCAGTCTGTGCATGAATAAAACCTATTTTGCAACACAGAGAAACATATCTGAAGGTGTTAGAAGTGTTTTGCATCATTTTTGAAGTTTGACCCTGTAATGTCAGAAAACAGCGTTTCAGCGCAGAACAAAGTTGGTTCAGGCAATGCAAGCTGAATCTCGGTCCAACTTTAAATTTGCAGTCTGTGCATGAATAAAACCTATTTTGCAACACAGAGAAACATATCTGAAGGTGTTAGAAGTGTTTTGCATGATTTTTGAAGTTTGACCCTGTAATGTCAGAAAACAGCGTTTCAGCGCAGAACAAAGTTGGTTCAGGCAATGCAAGCTGAATCTCGGTCCAACTTTAAATTTGCAGTCTGTGCATGAATAAAACCTATTTTGCAACACAGAGAAACATATCTGAAGGTGTTAGAAGTGTTTTGCATGATTTTTGAAGTTTGACCCTGAAATGTCAGAAAACAGCGTTTCAGTGCAGAACAAACTTGGTTCAAGCAATGCAAGCTGAATCTCGGTCAAACTTTAAAATTGCAGTCTGTGCATAAATAAAACCTATTTTGCAACACAGAGAAACATATCTGAAGGTATTAGAAGTGCTTTGCATGATTTTTGAAGTTTGACCCTGTAATGTCAGAAAACAGCGTTTCAGTGCAGAACAAACTTCGTTCAAGTAATGCAAGCTGAATCTCGGTCAAACTTTAAAATTGCAGTCTGTGCATAAATAAAACCTATTTTGCAACACAGAGAAACATATCTGAAGGTGTTAGAAGTGTTTTGCATGATTTTTGAAGTTTGACCCTGAAATGTCAGAAAACAGCGTTTCAGCGCAGAACAAAGTTGGTTCAGGCAATGCAAGCTGAATCTATGTCCAACTTTAACCCTCTATGGCATAGTGTTGCCCTCAGGCAACAAACCACTTTTTTTGGCACACACAACACCCCTTTAATTTTTTTAAATAAAATATCACATTAAAAGTCTGATAACAAGTTTGTGACCAATGAAATTTGAGGTGGGTGTGGGTTTGACCTTTTTTCCTGGGGTAGAACAGTCCTTTTTGTGACCATAGGTGGCTTGAGCACACTGCTAGCAGAAGGTAAGATAAACTTCACCTCTTAACATGTTTAAATTTAAATATGTTTGTTTTAAAAATATATGTGATGTGCATGAATATGTGAAGAATCATATTTGATTAAGTAAAAACAGTTTTTGTCTTTATTTATATACTAAAATCTTAGTTTTTCTTTCGTTGCCTCAGGGCAACATTATGCAGTTAGGTCACTTTTGTTTAAACAATAACATGCTTATGGATCAAAATGTGCAGGGATGCATAGTTATCACCAAATTTATTTGTTTTGCACTAGTGTATAATATTACTCACAGGAAATGGATGTACAAACATTTTATGGAGGTAAAGTCCAAGATCGAGCAGTTAGGCTCATTCCTTCTGACGGTGAGGACAGTGAGCTTGAGGAGAGTGACAGTGAGGAAGAGTGGACACCAGAATCAGGTTTGAGGGAGGGTTAGAAGATCAGGATTTAGTCAGTAGAGCAACTTACTGTATGTAATACACATGTGTGAATGTGCTTGTGCATATGTTGTGTGTGTGTGTGTGTGTGTGTGCATGTGCATGCATAGGTGGGTAAATAGAGGTGACTAAGAGATGACCAATTGTAATGCTTATGCTTCTTGGTTCCTTTTAAAACAGTTGGCATGTCTAATGAGAATGAGTCTGTGGAGGAAGATGAAAATGATCATGGAGATGATAATTCTCTGGAAGATGTTCCTCGCTTACCCCGCTGGAGAACACCCCACAATGCCAATCTTACTGAATATCAAGAATGGCTGTCCAGCCTTCCAACATCAGATGATATCATGTCCCCCTATGAATATTTCAAGATGTTTTTCTAGAGACACCACCTTGCATGCTGTGAAGTGGTTTGATAATCGTTCAGTCAGTCTTCTCAGTAATTATTTTGGAGCACACCCAAGTGACTGAGGTTGATAGGTGGTATGGCAAGCAAAAGAAAATCATCAAAGTTCCTTGTCCTGCTGTGATGAGGGAATACAATAAGAACATGAGTGGAGTCGATCTGCTGATTCATAGATGTTCCACTTTATCGACATGACCATCGTGACTGGTGGGCTGCTCTACAAGAGAGACTGCAGCAGCACTGGGATGAGAAAAGAAGAACAGATGAGGCTTCAAGTCATAGAGTATATCGCAGAAAGCTTGTGCAAAAGTGGGAAGAGTCTGGAGCGTAGGAGAGGTCGTCTTAGTTCCACAATTGCTGGGGAGTTTGAAGAGAAGAGAAGAAGAGGACCCACAACTTCCAGTCCCTGATGTGCATCTGGATAACACAGCCCACTGGATGGTCATGGATGCAAAAAAAGGGAGATGCAGGGCACCAGGATGCAAGGGTACACCTAAAGCCAAGTGCCAAAAATGCAATGTCCATCTATGCTTCACATCCACCAACAACTGCTTTTTGATGTTACATACTGAGCAATAAACCATTTATGAATGGTGTTTGTTTAAATAAAACTTGTTGACATTGTTGTTGTTGAAATAAAACTTTTTCAGAAATTCAGAAAACCTTGGTGTTTTAGTACCCTAACTGCATGTTGTTGCCCTGAGGCAACAAAAAAAAATCTGGTGGGGGGGCTGGGGGGGCGCACATTTTATGATTGATGTATTATCAGGGACACCCAAGCTCCCAAAAAATAGGGTCAAATATTTTTTTTCATCCTAAAATAAAAATTCATGCCATAGAGGGTTAAATTTGCAGTCTGTGCATGAATAAAACCTATTTTGCAACACAGAGAAACATATCTGAAGGTGTTAGAAGTGTTTTGCATCATTTTTGAAGTTTGACCCTGTAATGTCAGAAAACAGCGTTTCAGCGCAGAACAAAGTTGGTTCAGGCAATGCAAGCTGAATCTCGGTCCAACTTTAAATTTGCAGTCTGTGCATGAATAAAACCTATTTTGCAACACAGAGAAACATATCTGAAGGTGTTAGAAGTGTTTTGCATGATTTTTGAAGTTTGACCCTGTAATGTCAGAAAACAGCGTTTCAGCGCAGAACAAAGTTGGTTCAGGCAATGCAAGCTGAATCTCGGTCCAACTTTAAATTTGCAGTCTGTGCATGAATAAAACCTATTTTGCAACACAGAGAAACATATCTGAAGGTGTTAGAAGTGTTTTGCATGATTTTTGAAGTTTGACCCTGAAATGTCAGAAAACAGCGTTTCAGTGCAGAACAAACTTGGTTCAAGCAATGCAAGCTGAATCTCGGTCAAACTTTAAAATTGCAGTCTGTGCATAAATAAAACCTATTTTGCAACACAGAGAAACATATCTGAAGGTGTTAGAAGTGTTTTGCATCATTTTTGAAGTTTGACCCTGTAATGTCAGAAAACAGCGTTTCAGCGCAGAACAAAGTTGGTTCAGGCAATGCAAGCTGAATCTCGGTCCAACTTTAAATTTGCAGTCTGTGCATGAATAAAACCTATTTTGCAACACAGAGAAACATATCTGAAGGTGTTAGAAGTGTTTTGCATGATTTTTGAAGTTTGACCCTGAAATGTCAGAAAACAGCGTTTCAGTGCAGAACAAACTTGGTTCAAGCAATGCAAGCTGAATCTCGGTCAAACTTTAAATTTGCAGTCTGTGCATGAATAAAACCTATTTTGCAACACAGAGAAACATATCTGAAGGTGTTAGAAGTGTTTTGCATGATTTTTGAAGTTTGACCCTGAAATGTCAGAAAACAGCGTTTCAGCGCAGAACAAAGTTGGTTCAGGCAATGCAAGCTGAATCTCGGTCCAACTTTAAATTTGCAGTCTGTGCATGAATAAAACCTATTTTGCAACACAGAGAAACATATCTGAAGGTGTTAGAAGTGTTTTGCATGATTTTTGAAGTTTGACCCTGTAATGTCAGAAAACAGCGTTTCAGTGCAGAACAAACTTCGTTCAAGTAATGCAAGCTGAATCTCGGTCAAACTTTAAAATTGCAGTCTGTGCATAAATAAAACCTATGTTGCAACACAGAGAAACATATCTGAAGGTGTTAGAAGTGTTTTGCATGATTTTTGAAGTTTGACCCTGAAATGTCAGAAAACAGCGTTTCAGCGCAGAACAAAGTTGGTTCAGGCAATGCAAGCTGAATCTATGTCCAACTTTAAATTTGCAGTCTGTGCATGAATAAAACCTATTTTGCAACACAGAGAAACATATCTGAAGGTGTTAGAAGTGTTTTGCATCATTTTTGAAGTTTGACCCTGTAATGTCAGAAAACAGCGTTTCAGCGCAGAACAAAGTTGGTTCAGGCAATGCAAGCTGAATCTCGGTCCAACTTTAAATTTGCAGTCTGTGCATGAATAAAACCTATTTTGCAACACAGAGAAACATATCTGAAGGTGTTAGAAGTGTTTTGCATGATTTTTGAAGTTTGACCCTGAAATGTCAGAAAACAGCGTTTCAGTGCAGAACAAACTTGGTTCAAGCAATGCAAGCTGAATCTCGGTCAAACTTTAAATTTGCAGTCTGTGCATGAATAAAACCTATTTTGCAACACAGAGAAACATATCTGAAGGTGTTAGAAGTGTTTTGCATGATTTTTGAAGTTTGACCCTGAAATGTCAGAAAACAGCGTTTCAGCGCAGAACAAAGTTGGTTCAGGCAATGCAAGCTGAATCTCGGTCCAACTTTAAATTTGCAGTCTGTGCATAAATAAAACCTATTTTGCAACACAGAGAAATATATCTGAAGGTGTTAGAAGTGTTTTGCATGATTTTTGAAGTTTGACCCTGAAATGTCAGAAAACAGCGTTTCAGCGCAGAACAAAGTTGGTTCAGGCAATGCAAGCTGAATCTATGTCCAACTTTAAATTTGCAGTCTGTGCATGAATAAAACCTATTTTGCAACACAGAGAAACATATCTGAAGGTGTTAGAAGTGTTTTGCATGATTTTTGAAGTTTGACCCTGTAATGTCAGAAAACAGCGTTTCAGCGCAGAACAAAGTTGGTTCAGGCAATGCAAGCTGAATCTATGTCCAACTTTAAATTTGCAGTCTGTGCATGAATAAAACCTATTTTGCAACACAGAGAAACATATCTGAAGGTGTTAGAAGTGTTTTGCATCATTTTTGAAGTTTGACCCTGTAATGTCAGAAAACAGCGTTTCAGCGCAGAACAAAGTTGGTTCAGGCAATGCAAGCTGAATCTCGGTCCAACTTTAAATTTGCAGTCTGTGCATGAATAAAACCTATTTTGCAACACAGAGAAACATATCTGAAGGTGTTAGAAGTGTTTTGCATGATTTTTGAAGTTTGACCCTGAAATGTCAGAAAACAGCGTTTCAGCGCAGAACAAAGTTGGTTCAGGCAATGCAAGCTGAATCTCGGTCCAACTTTAAATTTGCAGTCTGTGCATGAATAAAACCTATTTTGCAACACAGAGAAACATATCTGAAGGTATTAGAAGTGTTTTGCATGATTTTTGAAGTTTGACCCTGTAATGTCAGAAAACAGCGTTTCAGTGCAGAACAAACTTCGTTCAAGTAATGCAAGCTGAATCTCGGTCAAACTTTAAAATTGCAGTCTGTGCATAAATAAAACCTATGTTGCAACACAGAGAAACATATCTGAAGGTGTTAGAAGTGTTTTGCATGATTTTTGAAGTTTGACCCTGAAATGTCAGAAAACAGCGTTTCAGTGCAGAACAAACTTGGTTCAAGCAATGCAAGCTGAATCTCGGTCCAACTTTAAATTTGCAATCTGTGCATGAATAAAACCTATTTTGCAACACAGAGAAACATATCTGAAGGTGTTAGAAGTGTTTTGCATGATTTTTGAAGTTTGACCCTGAAATGTCAGAAAACAGCGTTTCAGCGCAGAACAAAGTTGGTTCAGGCAATGCAAGCTGAATCTCGGTCCAACTTTAAATTTGCAGTCTGTGCATGAATAAAACCTATTTTGCAACACAGAGAAACATATCTGAAGGTGTTAGAAGTGTTTTGCATGATTTTTGAAGTTTGACCCTGAAATGTCAGAAAACAGCGTTTCAGTGCAGAACAAACTTGGTTCAAGCAATGCAAGCTGAATCTCGGTCAAACTTTAAAATTGCAGTCTGTGCATAAATAAAACCTATTTTGCAACACAGAGAAACATATCTGAAGGTATTAGAAGTGTTTTGCATGATTTTTGAAGTTTGACCCTGAAATGTCAGAAAACAGCGTTTCAGCGCAGAACAAAGTTGGTTCAGGCAATGCAAGCTGAATCTATGTCCAACTTTAAATTTGCAGTCTGTGCATGAATAAAACCTATTTTGCAACACAGAGAAACATATCTGAAGGTGTTAGAAGTGTTTTGCATCATTTTTGAAGTTTGACCCTGTAATGTCAGAAAACAGCGTTTCAGCGCAGAACAAAGTTGGTTCAGGCAATGCAAGCTGAATCTCGGTCCAACTTTAAATTTGCAGTCTGTGCATAAATAAAACCTATTTTGCAACACAGAGAAACATATCTGAACGTGTTAGAAGTGTTTTGCATGATTTTTGAAGTTTGACCCTGAAATGTCAGAAAACAGCGTTTCAGCGCAGAACAAAGTTGGTTCAGGCAATGCAAGCTGAATCTCGGTCCAACTTTAAATTTGCAGTCTGTGCATGAATAAAACCTATTTTGCAACACAGAGAAACATATCTGAAGGTATTAGAAGTGTTTTGCATGATTTTTGAAGTTTGACCCTGTAATGTCAGAAAACGTACTCGGTTACTTTCGTAACCTCGGTTCCCTGAGATACGGGAACGAGTACTGCGTCGAAGACGCTTATGGGGAAAAGCTCCTTTTTCTCCTGAGACTGAAGCATTTCAATAACGCAGTGTAACTGCACGGCCATTGGTTCGTGCAGTGATAAAAAGACGAACCAATGGCCGTGCAGTTACACTGCGTTATTGAAATGCTTCAGTCTCAGGAGAAAAAGGAGCTTTTCCCCATAAGCGTCTTCGACGCAGTACGAGTGAAAGTATCGAAAGGGAACAGCGTTTCAGTGCAGAACAAACTTCGTTCAAGTAATGCAAGCTGAATCTCGGTCAAACTTTAAAATTGCAGTCTGTGCATAAATAAAACCTATTTTGCAACACAGAGAAACATATCTGAAGGTGTTAGAAGTGTTTTGCATGATTTTTGAAGTTTGACCCTGAAATGTCAGAAAACAGCGTTTCAGCGCAGAACAAAGTTGGTTCAGGCAATGCAAGCTGAATCTATGTCCAACTTTAAATTTGCAGTCTGTGCATGAATAAAACCTATTTTGCAACACAGAGAAACATATCTGAAGGTGTTAGAAGTGTTTTGCATCATTTTTGAAGTTTGACCCTGTAATGTCAGAAAACAGCGTTTCAGCGCAGAACAAAGTTGGTTCAGGCAATGCAAGCTGAATCTCGGTCCAACTTTAAATTTGCAGTCTGTGCATGAATAAAACCTATTTTGCAACACAGAGAAACATATCTGAAGGTGTTAGAAGTGTTTTGCATGATTTTTGAAGTTTGACCCTGAAATGTCAGAAAACAGCGTTTCAGCGCAGAACAAAGTTGGTTCAGGCAATGCAAGCTGAATCTCGGTCCAACTTTAAATTTGCAGTCTGTGCATGAATAAAACCTATTTTGCAACACAGAGAAACATATCTGAAGGTATTAGAAGTGTTTTGCATGATTTTTGAAGTTTGACCCTGTAATGTCAGAAAACAGCGTTTCAGTGCAGAACAAACTTCGTTCAAGTAATGCAAGCTGAATCTCGGTCCAACTTTAAATTTGCAGTCTGTGCATGAATAAAACCTATTTTGCAACACAGAGAAACATATCTGAAGGTGTTAGAAGTGTTTTGCATCATTTTTGAAGTTTGACCCTGTAATGTCAGAAAACAGCGTTTCAGCGCAGAACAAAGTTGGTTCAGGCAATGCAAGCTGAATCTCGGTCCAACTTTAAATTTGCAGTCTGTGCATGAATAAAACCTATTTTGCAACACAGAGAAACATATCTGAAGGTGTTAGAAGTGTTTTGCATGATTTTTGAAGTTTGAACCTGAAATGTCAGAAAACAGCGTTTCAGTGCAGAAGAAACTTGGTTCAAGCAATGCAAGCTGAATCTCGGTCAAACTTTAAAATTGCAGTCTGTGCATAAATAAAACCTATTTTGCAACACAGAGAAACATATCTGAAGGTGTTAGAAGTGTTTTGCATCATTTTTGAAGTTTGACCCTGTAATGTCAGAAAACAGCGTTTCAGCGCAGAACAAAGTTGGTTCAGGCAATGCAAGCTGAATCTCGGTCCAACTTTAAATTTGCAGTCTGTGCATGAATAAAACCTATTTTGCAACACAGAGAAACATATCTGAAGGTGTTAGAAGTGTTTTGCATGATTTTTGAAGTTTGACCCTGAAATGTCAGAAAACAGCGTTTCAGCGCAGAACAAAGTTGGTTCAGGCAATGCAAGCTGAATCTCGGTCCAACTTTAAATTTGCAGTCTGTGCATGAATAAAACCTATTTTGCAACACAGAGAAACATATCTGAAGGTGTTAGAAGTGTTTTGCATGATTTTTGAAGTTTGACCCTGAAATGTCAGAAAACAGCGTTTCAGTGCAGAACAAACTTGGTTCAAGCAATGCAAGCTGAATCTCGGTCAAACTTTAAATTTGCAGTCTGTGCATGAATAAAACCTATTTTGCAACACAGAGAAACATATCTGAAGGTGTTAGAAGTGTTTTGCATGATTTTTGAAGTTTGACCCTGAAATGTCAGAAAACAGCGTTTCAGCGCAGAACAAAGTTGGTTCAGGCAATGCAAGCTGAATCTCGGTCCAACTTTAAATTTGCAGTCTGTGCATGAATAAAACCTATTTTGCAACACAGAGAAACATATCTGAAGGTATTAGAAGTGTTTTGCATGATTTTTGAAGTTTGACCCTGTAATGTCAGAAAACAGCGTTTCAGTGCAGAACAAACTTCGTTCAAGTAATGCAAGCTGAATCTCGGTCAAACTTTAAAATTGCAGTCTGTGCATAAATAAAACCTATTTTGCAACACAGAGAAACATATCTGAAGGTGTTAGAAGTGTTTTGCATGATTTTTGAAGTTTGACCCTGAAATGTCAGAAAACAGCGTTTCAGCGCAGAACAAAGTTGGTTCAGGCAATGCAAGCTGAATCTATGTCCAACTTTAAATTTGCAGTCTGTGCATGAATAAAACCTATTTTGCAACACAGAGAAACATATCTGAAGGTGTTAGAAGTGTTTTGCATCATTTTTGAAGTTTGACCCTGTAATGTCAGAAAACAGCGTTTCAGCGCAGAACAAAGTTGGTTCAGGCAATGCAAGCTGAATCTCGGTCCAACTTTAAATTTGCAGTCTGTGCATGAATAAAACCTATTTTGCAACACAGAGAAACATATCTGAAGGTGTTAGAAGTGTTTTGCATGATTTTTGAAGTTTGACCCTGTAATGTCAGAAAACAGCGTTTCAGCGCAGAACAAAGTTGGTTCAGGCAATGCAAGCTGAATCTCGGTCCAACTTTAAATTTGCAGTCTGTGCATGAATAAAACCTATTTTGCAACACAGAGAAACATATCTGAAGGTGTTAGAAGTGTTTTGCATGATTTTTGAAGTTTGACCCTGAAATGTCAGAAAACAGCGTTTCAGTGCAGAACAAACTTGGTTCAAGCAATGCAAGCTGAATCTCGGTCAAACTTTAAAATTGCAGTCTGTGCATAAATAAAACCTATTTTGCAACACAGAGAAACATATCTGAAGGTATTAGAAGTGCTTTGCATGATTTTTGAAGTTTGACCCTGTAATGTCAGAAAACAGCGTTTCAGTGCAGAACAAACTTCGTTCAAGTAATGCAAGCTGAATCTCGGTCAAACTTTAAAATTGCAGTCTGTGCATAAATAAAACCTATTTTGCAACACAGAGAAATATATCTGAAGGTGTTAGAAGTGTTTTGCATGATTTTTGAAGTTTGACCCTGAAATGTCAGAAAACAGCGTTTCAGCGCAGAACAAAGTTGGTTCAGGCAATGCAAGCTGAATCTATGTCCAACTTTAAATTTGCAGTCTGTGCATGAATAAAACCTATTTTGCAACACAGAGAAACATATCTGAAGGTGTTAGAAGTGTTTTGCATGATTTTTGAAGTTTGACCCTGAAATGTCAGAAAACAGCGTTTCAGCGCAGAACAAAGTTGGTTCAGGCAATGCAAGCTGAATCTATGTCCAACTTTAAATTTGCAGTCTGTGCATGAATAAAACCTATTTTGCAACACAGAGAAACATATCTGAAGGTGTTAGAAGTGTTTTGCATCATTTTTGAAGTTTGACCCTGTAATGTCAGAAAACAGCGTTTCAGCGCAGAACAAAGTTGGTTCAGGCAATGCAAGCTGAATCTCGGTCCAACTTTAAATTTGCAGTCTGTGCATGAATAAAACCTATTTTGCAACACAGAGAAACATATCTGAAGGTGTTAGAAGTGTTTTGCATGATTTTTGAAGTTTGACCCTGTAATGTCAGAAAACAGCGTTTCAGCGCAGAACAAAGTTGGTTCAGGCAATGCAAGCTGAATCTCGGTCCAACTTTAAATTTGCAGTCTGTGCATGAATAAAACCTATTTTGCAACACAGAGAAACATATCTGAAGGTATTAGAAGTGTTTTGCATGATTTTTGAAGTTTGACCCTGTAATGTCAGAAAACAGCGTTTCAGTGCAGAACAAAACTTCGTTCAAGTAATGCAAGCTGAATCTCGGTCAAACTTTAAAATTGCAGTCTGTGCATAAATAAAACCTATGTTGCAACACAGAGAAACATATCTGAAGGTGTTAGAAGTGTTTTGCATGATTTTTGAAGTTTGACCCTGTAATGTCAGAAAACAGCGTTTCAGCGCAGAACAAAGTTGGTTCAGGCAATGCAAGCTGAATCTCGGTCCAACTTTAAATTTGCAGTCTGTGCATGAATAAAACCTATTTTGCAACACAGAGAAACATATCTGAAGGTGTTAGAAGTGTTTTGCATGATTTTTGAAGTTTGACCCTGAAATGTCAGAAAACAGCGTTTCAGTGCAGAACAAACTTGGTTCAAGCAATGCAAGCTGAATCTCGGTCAAACTTTAAAATTGCAGTCTGTGCATAAATAAAACCTATTTTGCAACACAGAGAAACATATCTGAAGGTGTTAGAAGTGTTTTGCATGATTTTTGAAGTTTGACCCTGAAATGTCAGAAAACAGCGTTTCAGCGCAGAACAAAGTTGGTTCAGGCAATGCAAGCTGAATCTATGTCCAACTTTAAATTTGCAGTCTGTGCATGAATAAAACCTATTTTGCAACACAGAGAAACATATCTGAAGGTGTTAGAAGTGTTTTGCATGATTTTTGAAGTTAGACCCTGAAATGTCAGAAAACAGCGTTTCAGTGCAGAACAAACTTGGTTCAAGCAATGCAAGCTGAATCTCGGTCAAACTTTAAAATTGCAGTCTGTGCATAAATAAAACCTATTTTGCAACACAGAGAAACATATCTGAAGGTGTTAGAAGTGTTTTGCATGATTTTTGAAGTTTGACCCTGAAATGTCAGAAAACAGCGTTTCAGCGCAGAACAAAGTTGGTTCAGGCAATGCAAGCTGAATCTATGTCCAACTTTAAATTTGCAGTCTGTGCATGAATAAAACCTATTTTGCAACACAGAGAAACATATCTGAAGGTGTTAGAAGTGTTTTGCATCATTTTTGAAGTTTGACCCTGTAATGTCAGAAAACAGCGTTTCAGCGCAGAACAAAGTTGGTTCAGGCAATGCAAGCTGAATCTCGGTCCAACTTTAAATTTGCAGTCTGTGCATGAATAAAACCTATTTTGCAACACAGAGAAACATATCTGAAGGTGTTAGAAGTGTTTTGCATGATTTTTGAAGTTTGACCCTGTAATGTCAGAAAACAGCGTTTCAGCGCAGAACAAAGTTGGTTCAGGCAATGCAAGCTGAATCTCGGTCCAACTTTAAATTTGCAGTCTGTGCATGAATAAAACCTATTTTGCAACACAGAGAAACATATCTGAAGGTGTTAGAAGTGTTTTGCATGATTTTTGAAGTTTGACCCTGAAATGTCAGAAAACAGCGTTTCAGCGCAGAACAAAAATGGTTCAGGCAATGCAAGCTGAATCTCGGTCCAACTTTAAATTTGCAGTCTGTGCATGAATAAAACCTATTTTGCAACACAGAGAAACATATCTGAAGGTGTTAGAAGTGTTTTGCATGATTTTTGAAGTTTGACCCTGAAATGTCAGAAAACAGCGTTTCAGTGCAGAACAAACTTGGTTCAAGCAATGCAAGCTGAATCTCGGTCAAACTTTAAATTTGCAGTCTGTGCATGAATAAAACCTATTTTGCAACACAGAGAAACATATCTGAAGGTGTTAGAAGTGTTTTGCATGATTTTTGAAGTTTGACCCTGAAATGTCAGAAAACAGCGTTTCAGCGCAGAACAAAGTTGGTTCAGGCAATGCAAGCTGAATCTCGGTCCAACTTTAAATTTGCAGTCTGTGCATGAATAAAACCTATTTTGCAACACAGAGAAACATATCTGAAGGTATTAGAAGTGTTTTGCATGATTTTTGAAGTTTGACCCTGTAATGTCAGAAAACAGCGTTTCAGTGCAGAACAAACTTCGTTCAAGTAATGCAAGCTGAATCTCGGTCAAACTTTAAAATTGCAGTCTGTGCATAAATAAAACCTATTTTGCAACACAGAGAAACATATCTGAAGGTGTTAGAAGTGTTTTGCATGATTTTTGAAGTTTGAACCTGAAATGTCAGAAAACAGCGTTTCAGCGCAGAACAAAGTTGGTTCAGGCAATGCAAGCTGAATCTATGTCCAACTTTAAATTTGCAGTCTGTGCATGAATAAAACCTATTTTGCAACACAGAGAAACATATCTGAAGGTGTTAGAAGTGTTTTGCATCATTTTTGAAGTTTGACCCTGTAATGTCAGAAAACAGCGTTTCAGCGCAGAACAAAGTTGGTTCAGGCAATGCAAGCTGAATCTCGGTCCAACTTTAAATTTGCAGTCTGTGCATGAATAAAACCTATTTTGCAACACAGAGAAACATATCTGAAGGTGTTAGAAGTGTTTTGCATGATTTTTGAAGTTTGACCCTGTAATGTCAGAAAACAGCGTTTCAGCGCAGAACAAAGTTGGTTCAGGCAATGCAAGCTGAATCTCGGTCCAACTTTAAATTTGCAGTCTGTGCATGAATAAAACCTATTTTGCAACACAGAGAAACATATCTGAAGGTGTTAGAAGTGTTTTGCATGATTTTTGAAGTTTGACCCTGAAATGTCAGAAAACAGCGTTTCAGTGCAGAACAAACTTGGTTCAAGCAATGCAAGCTGAATCTCGGTCAAACTTTAAAATTGCAGTCTGTGCATAAATAAAACCTATTTTGCAACACAGAGAAACATATCTGAAGGTGTTAGAAGTGTTTTGCATCATTTTTGAAGTTTGACCCTGTAATGTCAGAAAACAGCGTTTCAGCGCAGAACAAAGTTGGTTCAGGCAATGCAAGCTGAATCTCGGTCCAACTTTAAATTTGCAGTCTGTGCATGAATAAAACCTATTTTGCAACACAGAGAAACATATCTGAAGGTGTTAGAAGTGTTTTGCATGATTTTTGAAGTTTGACCCTGAAATGTCAGAAAACAGCGTTTCAGCGCAGAACAAAGTTGGTTCAGGCAATGCAAGCTGAATCTCGGTCCAACTTTAAATTTGCAGTCTGTGCATGAATAAAACCTATTTTGCAACACAGAGAAACATATCTGAAGGTGTTAGAAGTGTTTTGCATGATTTTTGAAGTTTGACCCTGAAATGTCAGAAAACAGCGTTTCAGTGCAGAACAAACTTGGTTCAAGCAATGCAAGCTGAATCTCGGTCAAACTTTAAATTTGCAGTCTGTGCATGAATAAAACCTATTTTGCAACACAGAGAAACATATCTGAAGGTGTTAGAAGTGTTTTGCATGATTTTTGAAGTTTGACCCTGAAATGTCAGAAAACGTACTCGGTTACTTTCGTAACCTCGGTTCCCTGAGATACGGGAACGAGTACTGCGTCTGTAAAGACGCTTATGGGAAAAGCTCCTTTTCTCCTGAGACTGAAGCATTTCAATAACGCAGTGTAACTGCACGGCCATTGGTTCGTGCAGTGTTAAAGAAACGAACCAATGGCCGTGCAGTTACACTGCGTTATTGAAATGCTTCAGTCTCAGGAGAA
Organism: Garra rufa; assembly: GCF_049309525.1. Classification (NCBI taxonomy): domain Eukaryota; kingdom Metazoa; phylum Chordata; class Actinopteri; order Cypriniformes; family Cyprinidae; genus Garra; species Garra rufa. Next base: position 2,044,305 of record NC_133382.1, read on the forward strand.
AAGGAGCTTTTCCCATAAGCGTCTTTACAGACGCAGTACGAGTGAAAGTATCGAAAGGGAACAGCGTTTCAGCGCAGAACAAAGTTGGTTCAGGCAATGCAAGCTGAATCTCGGTCCAACTTTAAATTTGCAGTCTGTGCATGAATAAAACCTATTTTGCAACACAGAGAAACATATCTGAAGGTATTAGAAGTGTTTTGCATGATTTTTGAAGTTTGACCCTGTAATGTCAGAAAACAGCGTTTCAGTGCAGAACAAACTTGGTTCAAGTAATGCAAGCTGAATCTCGGTCAAACTTTAAAATTGCAGTCTGTGCATAAATAAAACCTATTTTGCAACACAGAGAAACATATCTGAAGGTGTTAGAAGTGTTTTGCATGATTTTTGAAGTTTGACCCTGAAATGTCAGAAAACAGCGTTTCAGCGCAGAACAAAGTTGGTTCAAGCAATGCAAGCTGAATCTCGGTCCAACTTTAAAATTGCAGTCTGTGCATAAATAAAACCTATTTTGCAACACAGAGAAACATATCTGAAGGTGTTAGAAGTGTTTTGCATGATTTTTGAAGTTTGACCCTGAAATGTCAGAAAACAGCGTTTCAGCGCAGAACAAAGTTGGTTCAGGCAATGCAAGCTGAATCTATGTCCAACTTTAAATTTGCAGTCTGTGCATGAATAAAACCTATTTTGCAACACAGAGCACAAAACATATCTGAAGGTGTTAGAAGTGTTTTGCATCATTTTTGAAGTTTGACCCTGTAATGTCAGAAAACAGCGTTTCAGCGCAGAACAAAGTTGGTTCAGGCAATGCAAGCTGAATCTCGGTCCAACTTTAAATTTGCAGTCTGTGCATGAATAAAACCTATTTTGCAACACAGAGAAACATATCTGAAGGTGTTAGAAGTGTTTTGCATGATTTTTGAAGTTTGACCCTGTAATGTCAGAAAACAGCGTTTCAGCGCAGAACAAAGTTGGTTCAGGCAATGCAAGCTGAATCTCGGTCCAACTTTAAATTTGCAGTCTGTGCATGAATAAAACCTATTTTGCAACACAGAGAAACATATCTGAAGGTGTTAGAAGTGTTTTGCATGATTTTTGAAGTTTGACCCTGAAATGTCAGAAAACAGCGTTTCAGTGCAGAACAAACTTGGTTCAAGCAATGCAAGCTGAATCTCGGTCAAACTTTAAAATTGCAGTCTGTGCATAAATAAAACCTATTTTGCAACACAGAGAAACATATCTGAAGGTGTTAGAAGTGTTTTGCATCATTTTTGAAGTTTGACCCTGTAATGTCAGAAAACAGCGTTTCAGCGCAGAACAAAGTTGGTTCAGGCAATGCAAGCTGAATCTCGGTCCAACTTTAAATTTGCAGTCTGTGCATGAATAAAACCTATTTTGCAACACAGAGAAACATATCTGAAGGTGTTAGAAGTGTTTTGCATGATTTTTGAAGTTTGACCCTGAAATGTCAGAAAACAGCGTTTCAGCGCAGAACAAAGTTGGTTCAGGCAATGCAAGCTGAATCTCGGTCCAACTTTAAATTTGCAGTCTGTGCAAGAATAAAACCTATTTTGCAACACAGAGAAACATATCTGAAGGTGTTAGAAGTGTTTTGCATCATTTTTGAAGTTTGACCCTGTAATGTCAGAAAACAGCGTTTCAGCGCAGAACAAAGTTGGTTCAGGCAATGCAAGCTGAATCTCGGTCCAACTTTAAATTTGCAGTCTGTGCATGAATAAAACCTATTTTGCAACACAGAGAAACATATCTGAAGGTGTTAGAAGTGTTTTGCATGATTTTTGAAGTTTGACCCTGAAATGTCAGAAAACAGCGTTTCAGCGCAGAACAAAGTTGGTTCAGGCAATGCAAGCTGAATCTCGGTCCAACTTTAAATTTGCAGTCTGTGCATGAATAAAACCTATTTTGCAACACAGAGAAACATATCTGAAGGTGTTAGAAGTGTTTTGCATGATTTTTGAAGTTTGACCCTGAAATGTCAGAAAACAGCGTTTCAGTGCAGAACAAACTTGGTTCAAGCAATGCAAGCTGAATCTCGGTCAAACTTTAAATTTGCAGTCTGTGCATGAATAAAACCTATTTTGCAACACAGAGAAACATATCTGAAGGTGTTAGAAGTGTTTTGCATGATTTTTGAAGTTTGACCCTGAAATGTCAGAAAACAGCGTTTCAGCGCAGAACAAAGTTGGTTCAGGCAATGCAAGCTGAATCTCGGTCCAACTTTAAATTTGCAGTCTGTGCATGAATAAAACCTATTTTGCAACACAGAGAAACATATCTGAAGGTATTAGAAGTGTTTTGCATGATTTTTGAAGTTTGACCCTGTAATGTCAGAAAACAGCGTTTCAGTGCAGAACAAACTTCGTTCAAGTAATGCAAGCTGAATCTCGGTCAAACTTTAAAATTGCAGTCTGTGCATAAATAAAACCTATTTTGCAACACAGAGAAACATATCTGAAGGTGTTAGAAGTGTTTTGCATGATTTTTGAAGTTTGACCCTGAAATGTCAGAAAACAGCGTTTCAGCGCAGAACAAAGTTGGTTCAGGCAATGCAAGCTGAATCTCGGTCCAACTTTAAATTTGCAGTCTGTGCATGAATAAAACCTATTTTGCAACACAGAGAAACATATCTGAAGGTATTAGAAGTGTTTTGCATGATTTTTGAAGTTTGACCCTGTAATGTCAGAAAACAGCGTTTCAGTGCAGAACAAACTTCGTTCAAGTAATGCAAGCTGAATCTCGGTCAAACTTTAAAATTGCAGTCTGTGCATAAATAAAACCTATTTTGCAACACAGAGAAACATATCTGAAGGTGTTAGAAGTGTTTTGCATGATTTTTGAAGTTTGACCCTGAAATGTCAGAAAACAGCGTTTCAGCGCAGAACAAAGTTGGTTCAGGCAATGCAAGCTGAATCTATGTCAAACTTTAAAATTGCAGTCTGTGCATAAATAAAACCTATTTTGCAACACAGAGAAACATATCTGAAGGTGTTAGAAGTGTTTTGCATGATTTTTGAAGTTTGACCCTGAAATGTCAGAAAACAGCGTTTCAGCGCAGAACAAAGTTGGTTCAGGCAATGCAAGCTGAATCTATGTCCAACTTTAAATTTGCAGTCTGTGCATGAATAAAACCTATTTTGCAACACAGAGAAACATATCTGAAGGTGTTAGAAGTGTTTTGCATCATTTTTGAAGTTTGACCCTGTAATGTCAGAAAACAGCGTTTCAGCGCAGAACAAAGTTGGTTCAGGCAATGCAAGCTGAATCTCGGTCCAACTTTAAATTTGCAGTCTGTGCATGAATAAAACCTATTTTGCAACACAGAGAAACATATCTGAAGGTGTTAGAAGTGTTTTGCATGATTTTTGAAGTTTGACCCTGTAATGTCAGAAAACAGCGTTTCAGCGCAGAACAAAGTTGGTTCAGGCAATGCAAGCTGAATCTCGGTCCAACTTTAAATTTGCAGTCTGTGCATGAATAAAACCTATTTTGCAACACAGAGAAACATATCTGAAGGTGTTAGAAGTGTTTTGCATGATTTTTGAAGTTTGACCCTGAAATGTCAGAAAACAGCGTTTCAGTGCAGAACAAACTTGGTTCAAGCAATGCAAGCTGAATCTCGGTCAAACTTTAAAATTGCAGTCTGTGCATAAATAAAACCTATTTTGCAACACAGAGAAACATATCTGAAGGTGTTAGAAGTGTTTTGCATCATTTTTGAAGTTTGACCCTGTAATGTCAGAAAACAGCGTTTCAGCGCAGAACAAAGTTGGTTCAGGCAATGCAAGCTGAATCTCGGTCCAACTTTAAATTTGCAGTCTGTGCATGAATAAAACCTATTTTGCAACACAGAGAAACATATCTGAAGGTGTTAGAAGTGTTTTGCATGATTTTTGAAGTTTGACCCTGAAATGTCAGAAAACAGCGTTTCAGCGCAGAACAAAGTTGGTTCAGGCAATGCAAGCTGAATCTCGGTCCAACTTTAAATTTGCAGTCTGTGCATGAATAAAACCTATTTTGCAACACCATGAAACATATCTGAAGGTGTTAGAAGTGTTTTGCATGATTTTTGAAGTTTGACCCTGAAATGTCAGAAAACAGCGTTTCAGTGCAGAACAAACTTGGTTCAAGCAATGCAAGCTGAATCTCGGTCAAACTTTAAATTTGCAGTCTGTGCATGAATAAAACCTATTTTGCAACACAGAGAAACATATCTGAAGGTGTTAGAAGTGTTTTGCATGATTTTTGAAGTTTGACCCTGAAATGTCAGAAAACAGCGTTTCAGCGCAGAACAAAGTTGGTTCAGGCAATGCAAGCTGAATCTCGGTCCAACTTTAAATTTGCAGTCTGTGCATGAATAAAACCTATTTTGCAACACAGAGAAACATATCTGAAGGTATTAGAAGTGTTTTGCATGATTTTTGAAGTTTGACCCTGTCATGTCAGAAAACAGCGTTTCAGTGCAGAACAAACTTCGTTCAAGTAATGCAAGCTGAATCTCGGTCAAACTTTAAAATTGCAGTCTGTGCATAAATAAAACATATCTGAAGGTGTTAGAAGTGTTTTGCATCATTTTTGAAGTTTGACCCTGTAATGTCAGAAAACAGCGTTTCAGCGCAGAACAAAGTTGGTTCAGGCAATGCAAGCTGAATCTCGGTCCAACTTTAAATTTGCAGTCTGTGCATGAATAAAACCTATTTTGCAACACAGAGAAACATATCTGAAGGTGTTAGAAGTGTTTTGCATGATTTTTGAAGTTTGACCCTGTAATGTCAGAAAACAGCGTTTCAGCGCAGAACAAAGTTGGTTCAGGCAATGCAAGCTGAATCTCGGTCCAACTTTAAATTTGCAGTCTGTGCATGAATAAAACCTATTTTGCAACACAGAGAAACATATCTGAAGGTGTTAGAAGTGTTTTGCATGATTTTTGAAGTTTGACCCTGAAATGTCAGAAAACAGCGTTTCAGTGCAGAACAAACTTGGTTCAAGCAATGCAAGCTGAATCTCGGTCAAACTTTAAAATTGCAGTCTGTGCATAAATAAAACCTATTTTGCAACACAGAGAAACATATCTGAAGGTGTTAGAAGTGTTTTGCATCATTTTTGAAGTTTGACCCTGTAATGTCAGAAAACAGCGTTTCAGCGCAGAACAAAGTTGGTTCAGGCAATGCAAGCTGAATCTCGGTCCAACTTTAAATTTGCAGTCTGTGCATGAATAAAACCTATTTTGCAACACAGAGAAACATATCTGAAGGTGTTAGAAGTGTTTTGCATGATTTTTGAAGTTTGACCCTGAAATGTCAGAAAACAGCGTTTCAGTGCAGAACAAACTTGGTTCAAGCAATGCAAGCTGAATCTCGGTCAAACTTTAAAATTGCAGTCTGTGCATAAATAAAACCTATTTTGCAACACAGAGAAACATATCTGAAGGTGTTAGAAGTGTTTTGCATCATTTTTGAAGTTTGACCCTGTAATGTCAGAAAACAGCGTTTCAGCGCAGAACAAAGTTGGTTCAGGCAATGCAAGCTGAATCTCGGTCCAACTTTAAATTTGCAGTCTGTGCATGAATAAAACCTATTTTGCAACACAGAGAAACATATCTGAAGGTGTTAGAAGTGTTTTGCATGATTTTTGAAGTTTGACCCTGTAATGTCAGAAAACAGCGTTTCAGCGCAGAACAAAGTTGGTTCAGGCAATGCAAGCTGAATCTCGGTCCAACTTTAAATTTGCAGTCTGTGCATGAATAAAACCTATTTTGCAACACAGAGAAACATATCTGAAGGTGTTAGAAGTGTTTTGCATGATTTTTGAAGTTTGACCCTGAAATGTAAGAAAACAGCGTTTCAGTGCAGAACAAACTTGGTTCAAGCAATGCAAGCTGAATCTCGGTCAAACTTTAAAATTGCAGTCTGTGCATAAATAAAACCTATTTTGCAACACAGAGAAACATATCTGAAGGTATTAGAAGTGTTTTGCATGATTTTTGAAGTTTGACCCTGTAATGTCAGAAAACAGCGTTTCAGTGCAGAACAAACTTCGTTCAAGTAATGCAAGCTGAATCTCGGTCAAACTTTAAAATTGCAGTCTGTGCATAAATAAAACCTATTTTGCAACACAGAGAAACATATCTGAAGGTGTTAGAAGTGTTTTGCATGATTTTTGAAGTTTGACCCTGAAATGTCAGAAAACAGCGTTTCAGCGCAGAACAAAGTTGGTTCAGGCAATGCAAGCTGAATCTCGGTCCAACTTTAAATTTGCAGTCTGTGCATGAATAAAACCTATTTTGCAACACAGAGAAACATATCTGAAGGTATTAGAAGTGTTTTGCATGATTTTTGAAGTTTGACCCTGTAATGTCAGAAAACAGCGTTTCAGTGCAGAACAAACTTCGTTCAAGTAATGCAAGCTGAATCTCGGTCAAACTTTAAAATTGCAGTCTGTGCATAAATAAAACCTATTTTGCAACACAGAGAAACATATCTGAAGGTGTTAGAAGTGTTTTGCATGATTTTTGAAGTTTGACCCTGAAATGTCAGAAAACAGCGTTTCAGCGCAGAACAAAGTTGGTTCAGGCAATGCAAGCTGAATCTATGTCCAACTTTAAATTTGCAGTCTGTGCATGAATAAAACCTATTTTGCAACACAGAGAAACATATCTGAAGGTGTTAGAAGTGTTTTGCATCATTTTTGAAGTTTGACCCTGTAATGTCAGAAAACAGCGTTTCAGCGCAGAACAAAGTTGCTTCAGGCAATGCAAGCTGAATCTCGGTCCAACTTTAAATTTGCAGTCTGTGCATGAATAAAACCTATTTTGCAACACAGAGAAACATATCTGAAGGTGTTAGAAGTGTTTTGCATGATTTTTGAAGTTTGACCCTGTAATGTCAGAAAACAGCGTTTCAGCGCAGAACAAACTTGGTTCAAGCAATGCAAGCTGAATCTCGGTCAAACTTTAAAATTGCAGTCTGTGCATAAATAAAACCTATTTTGCAACACAGAGAAACATATCTGAAGGTGTTAGAAGTGTTTTGCATCATTTTTGAAGTTTGACCCTGTAATGTCAGAAAACAGCGTTTCAGCGCAGAACAAAGTTGGTTCAGGCAATGCAAGCTGAATCTCGGTCCAACTTTAAATTTGCAGTCTGTGCATGAATAAAACCTATTTTGCAACACAGAGAAACATATCTGAAGGTGTTAGAAGTGTTTTGCATGATTTTTGAAGTTTGACCCTGAAATGTCAGAAAACAGCGTTTCAGTGCAGAACAAACTTGGTTCAAGCAATGCAAGCTGAATCTCGGTCAAACTTTAAAATTGCAGTCTGTGCATAAATAAAACCTATTTTGCAACACAGAGAAACATATCTGAAGGTGTTAGAAGTGTTTTGCATCATTTTTGAAGTTTGACCCTGTAATGTCAGAAAACAGCGTTTCAGCGCAGAACAAAGTTGGTTCAGGCAATGCAAGCTGAATCTCGGTCCAACTTTAAATTTGCAGTCTGTGCATGAATAAAACCTATTTTGCAACACAGAGAAACATATCTGAAGGTGTTAGAAGTGTTTTGCATGATTTTTGAAGTTTGACCCTGAAATGTCAGAAAACAGCGTTTCAGCGCAGAACAAAGTTGGTTCAGGCAATGCAAGCTGAATCTCGGTCCAACTTTAAATTTGCAGTCTGTGCATGAATAAAACCTATTTTGCAACACAGAGAAACATATCTGAAGGTGTTAGAAGTGTTTTGCATGATTTTTGAAGTTTGACCCTGAAATGTCAGAAAACAGCGTTTCAGTGCAGAACAAACTTGGTTCAAGCAATGCAAGCTGAATCTCGGTCAAACTTTAAATTTGCAGTCTGTGCATGAATAAAACCTATTTTGCAACACAGAGAAACATATCTGAAGGTGTTAGAAGTGTTTTGCATGATTTTTGAAGTTTGACCCTGAAATGTCAGAAAACAGCGTTTCAGCGCAGAACAAAGTTGGTTCAGGCAATGCAAGCTGAATCTCGGTCCAACTTTAAATTTGCAGTCTGTGCATGAATAAAACCTATTTTGCAACACAGAGAAACATATCTGAAGGTATTAGAAGTGTTTTGCATGATTTTTGAAGTTTGACCCTGTAATGTCAGAAAACAGCGTTTCAGTGCAGAACAAACTTGGTTCAAGTAATGCAAGCTGAATCTCGGTCAAACTTTAAAATTGCAGTCTGTGCATAAATAAAACCTATTTTGCAACACAGAGAAACATATCTGAAGGTGTTAGAAGTGTTTTGCATGATTTTTGAAGTTTGACCCTGTAATGTCAGAAAACAGCGTTTCAGCGCAGAACAAAGTTGGTTCAAGTAATGCAAGCTGAATCTCGGTCAAACTTTAAAATTGCAGTCTGTGCATAAATAAAACCTATTTTGCAACACAGAGAAACATATCTGAAGGTGTTAGAAGTGTTTTGCATGATTTTTGAAGTTTGACCCTGAAATGTCAGAAAACAGCGTTTCAGCGCAGAACAAAGTTGGTTCAGGCAATGCAAGCTGAATCTATGTCCAACTTTAAATTTGCAGTCTGTGCATGAATAAAACCTATTTTGCAACACAGAGCACAAAACATATCTGAAGGTGTTAGAAGTGTTTTGCATCATTTTTGAAGTTTGACCCTGTAATGTCAGAAAACGTACTCGGTTACTTTCGTAACCTCGGTTCCCTGAGATACGGGAACGAGTACTGCGTCTGTAAAGACGCTTATGGGAAAAGCTCCTTTTCTCCTGAGACTGAAGCATTTCAATAACGCAGTGTAACTGCACGGCCATTGGTTCGTGCAGTGTTAAAGAAACGAACCAATGGCTCGGCAGCGGAGATGCACAAACCTATGGCGATGATTCGCGCCCGATCGCGCCAAAAGGGGCGGAGCATCTGGCTATATAAGCGAGCATTTCGCCATAGGGAACTCAGGTACTTCGACTGAAGCGACGACTGAGTCGTGCAGCTACCTAGCACGGCCAGCAACGCAGTACTCGTTCCCGTATCTCAGGGAACCGAGGTTACGAAAGTAACCGAGTACGTTCCCTTTCGATACTTTCACTCGTACTGCGTCTGTAAAGACGCTTATGGGGAACCAGTACAATCCCGCCGTTGCTAAGGTAGAGGAACGACTGACATGACCCTAGCACTAAAGGGCTAATAAGGGCCAATTTGTTCGATCAGATAACCTGATAAACATCCGTTCCAAGGAATAAGTACACTTGGAGCTCCACAGAGGCCAAGACGCACTATATATAACATACTGGTAAAACATACCACTATGTGGAAAGGACCCGAGTCTGTAAGACTGGAACGTCCAAGTTATAGAATCTAGCAAATGTGGACGGTGAGGCCCAGCCTGCCGCCGCACAAATCTCTGCAATGGAAACCCCACTAGACCACGCCCAAGACGAGGCGATGCCCCTCGTCGAATGGGCCCTTACTCCCATGGGACATTGTAGGCCCAAAGAGGAGTAAGCCAGCGTGATGGCTTCCACAATCCATTTGGATAATCTCTGTTTTGTGACCGAACACCCCTTGGTGCGGCCACCAAAACATACAAACAGCTGTTCTGACTGCCTAAAAGGGGCAGAACGCTCTATATAACATCTCAGAGCCCTGACAGGGCAGAGAGGGTTAAATCCCTGGTCTTGCTCCGTAGGAGGAAGAGCCAAAAGGGAAATAATCTGGTCTCTAAAGGGTGTAGAGAGACTTTTGGGAACATACCCATGCTTTGGCTTCAGGATGACCTTAGAGTCATTTTGCCCGAATTCCAAGCAAACGGGGCTCACAGAGAGCGCCTGTAAATCACCCATGCGTTTGACTGATGCTAATGCCAATAGCAGGGCAGTCTTCAACGTCAGGGGGCGAAGGCCTATGGACTGAAGCGGTTCGAAGGGAGGGCCCTTCAGGGCCCTCAACACTGTGGGTAAGTCCCAAGACGGAACCGTAATGGGGCGAGGGGGATTAATCCAACCAAGTCGTTCCTTCCCACAGATTGACCGTTTACAAGGTCATGGAATACCGCTATAGCTGCAACATAGACCTTGAGCGTGGAAGGGGATCTCCCCTTATCCAACAGCTCTTGCAAGAAGGACAATATCACAGATATGTCACATAAAATTGGGTCCGTACCACGGGTGGAACACCAGGCGGAAAAGACAGACCACTTGAGATCGTAGAGCCGCCTCGTAGAGGGTGCTCTAGCCTGTGAAATAGTACTCAAAACCGACTCAGGGAGACTTAAAGGCTCCCGTCTAGAGCCCAAACGTGTAGCGCCCACAATTCCGGTTGGGGGTGCCATATCGTTCTGTTCGCCTGTGTTAAGAGATCTCGTCTCAGTGGCACGGCCCATGGTGCTCTTGAGAGCAGCCTGGGAAGATCTGGAAACCAATGCTGGTTCTGCCAGAATGGAGCCACTAACAGGACTTTGAGTTTCTGTTCCCGCACTCGCCTGATGACCTGTGGCAGCAGAGCGATAGGAGGGAATGCGTATAACAGGAGATTGGGCCATTCTTGGGTCAATGCGTCCTGTTCCTTCGAAAAATAAATTGGGCAGTGATGATTGTCTTTTGAGGCGAAAAGATCTACTCGCGCCCTGCCAAAGACAGCCCATATTTGCTGAACCGTGTGAGGGTGAAGCGTCCATTCGTCTGAGGAGACGTTGCTCCGAGACAACATGTCTGCTCCCTGGTTCAGTTTGCCTGGCACATGCGTCGCTCTTAGAGAGCGGAAGTGCAGCTGAGCCCATTTCAGGAGACGTTCTACCATCGTAAATAGACGTCTCGACGAGAGGCCCCCTTGGTGATTTATGAAGGACACCACTGTCATGCTGTCCGAACGGACTAAGACATGGTGACCCTTCAGCGCAGGTAGAAGGGTGTGAAGGCCTAAACATACTGCTAGCATTTCCAAGCAGTTGATGTGAAGGCGACTCTCTGCTTTCGACCATAGGCCGAAAGCAGGCTGGCCGTCGCACAGCGCCCCCCAACCTAAGTTGGAGGCGTCTGTCGAGACCGCTTTCCTTCTGACCACCAAGTCCAGGGGAACGCCCTGTTCCATCCATTGAGCGCACCTCCAAGGAGCCAGGGCTGCTATACAGGCCCGATCTACCTTGATGCGCTGGCGTCCCAAACGCCACGCTTGAGGAGGAACCTTTGGTTTCAACCAGAACTGCAGGGGGCGCATTTGAAGCAGACCCAACTGAAGTACTGGAGATGCTGAGGCCATAAGGCCGAGCATCTTCTGAAAAACCTTGAGAGGGCGAAGGGCTCCTATTTTGAAGGAAGCCGCGAGCCTGCGAATGGCTTGGGCTCTCTGCGGCGCAACTGCTGCCTTCATTTGACGTGAGTCGAAAACTGCTCCCAGGAACGCAATGCGTTGGCTGGGAGACAGCACGCTCTTGGCAAAATTGACCTTGAGTCCTAGGCACTCTAAGTGGCTGAGGATTAAGGCTCTGTGGTGTGTTAGCTCGCTCTCTGACTGGGCTAGGATGAGCCAGTCGTCCAGATAGTTCAGGACGCGGATTCCCATCTGTCTCAGAGGGGAAAGTGCTGCGTCCATGCACTTTGTAAACGTGCGAGGGGCTAACGACAGTCCGAACGGAAGGACTGTATATTGATATGCCACTCCCTCGAAGGCGAATCTCAAGAATTGCCTGTGATGGGGGGCGATCTGAATGTGGAAGTATGCATCCTTCAGATCCAGTGAACAAAACCAGTCCCCTTTGCGTATCTGCGAGAGGATCTGTTTTAGTGTAAGCATTCTGAACGGCCGTCTCATGAGGGCGCGATTCAGCTGTCTGAGGTCGAGGATGGGGCGTAGACCGCCATCCTTCTTTGGGACGAGGAAGTAACGGCTGTAAAAACCTGACTCGCTCTGTGTTGGGGGGACCGTTTCCACGGCGCCCTTGGCCAACAGATTCTTTACCTCTAATCGCAAGACGTCTGCGTCTTTGCTGCGAACTGAGGTGGTGATCACACCATGAAAGCGAGGAGGTCTTCGAGCGAACTGGAGTACATAGCCTCGTTCTATTATACCCAAAACCCATTTTGACACTCCGGGGATGGCTTGCCATGCCGCGGATCGTGTCGCTAGGGGCTGCAATGGTTCGCACAGCTGTATGCTGTCTGAAAGCATTGGAAGAGGAAATTTGCTCTTTTCTTGAAAATGTTTGTTTTTTATTTTTCCCGCTATCACAGCGGTTTGCTGTAAGGGCGCTGATATAAAGGGCCCGTGAGTTACAGCTACATTTTTTACAAACATAAGTTCCCTTACACCCGGAACAGAACGGAGTGTAGAAGGGCTTAAAAGAGGCACTTTGGGGGCTGGTCCGGCTGCTGCGAGACTTGGCCCCTCCCTCTTCCTGCTGTTGAGATCAGGAAGACGCTGGCGGCGCCTGGTCCAGCACCACTCTTGGCCGAGGTCCCTGACGCTTAGGGAAGGGAAAGCGCTTGGCTGGGCGTGACCGAGGACGGAGCTCCGTCTGAGGCGCTGGTTGCGCAGCTGGGGGCGTGGCTTTCGCAGGCTGCTGAGTCGGCGCCGGCTTGGGGCGACTAGGAGCCGTTGCAGAGCTCGAGCGTTTGGGCAGGAAATGTCGCATGGCTTGGGACGATTTCTGCGCCGCGGTGAAGCGCTCCGCGAAACCCTCGACAGCTGGGCCGAACAGGCCGGTCGGCGAGATGGGGGAGTCAAGGAAGGCGACCTTATCCGCGTCCTTGATCTCCGTCAAGTTAAGCCACAAGTGGCGCTCCAGCACCACTAAACTGGCCATCGATCGCCCGATCGCCTGAGCCGTCATCTTCGTGGCGCGTAACGCCAAATCCGTAGCGCTACGTATCTCTCTGAGCGGGGAATCGTCCAGGTTCAACTCGTCCAGACCGCGGAGGAGCTTTGCTTGGTACACCTGGAGTACCGCCATAGAGTGAAGCGCTGAAGCTGCCTGTCCAGCAGACGAATACGCTCGTCCAGCGAGGGTAGAGGTCGTTCTGCAAGGCTTAGACGGGTGTGACGCCCTCGCCTTCCAACCGATAGCGGTGGGCGGGCAAAGGTGCGCAGCAACTGACTCGTCCAGCGGGGGCAGCTTCTCGTAGCCCTTTTCCTCAGCGCCATCGACCGTGGTGAGGGCAGCAGAAGAGGAAGTATGAAGGCGGGCGGAGTATGGAGCACGCCAGGACTTAGAGATTTCGTCGTGGACTTCGGGGAAGAATGGTGAAGCTCGCTGACGAGGGGCCTGGCGGCGCCCCGGCAGAAACCATTCGTCCAACCGGCTCCTAGAGGGCTCCTCGGGAGGAGACCATTGAAGATCCAGCTCCTCAACAGCTTTAGATAGGACGCGGAACAGTTCGGCGTCCATACCGGCGCTGGCGGCGCTGGATTGCGCAGACGGCAAGGGGGCGGGGTCATGGGAAGAGCCCGACAACTCCTCTGCGTCAGATGCGGCCAATGACATGCTGTCATCCTCGCATTCACTTCCTCCGAAGGAGACCAGATCGCTCGCAGCCGCAGAGGGACGCTGGTCAGGATGCAGGAAGAGAACTGGCGATTCCTCTCCATGTGGTGAAGGCGAGGCACGCGGGGTCTGAGCCGGCGTGAGCTCGCCTGTCACCACGCTCTTAGATCTCTTGCCCCGCTGCTTCTTCCTAGCAGGCTCTTGCGAGGAAGTAAGCGGGAGGGCGCGAGAAGCGGCGTCGCTCTCTGAAAAGAAAGCTAGCCGCGAGCGGAGGGAAGTGAGACTCATATTCCCGCAGTGGGAACATTCCGTCTCATTGAGCGCAGCCTCAGCGTGGGCGTGACCCAGGCACGAGACGCACTCAGCGTGAGTGTCAGCGGCGTGCAGAGGGGCTCTGCACGAGCGACAAAAACGCCGTGGCATTTGAAACAACGCCGTAGAAATTTGCTCTTAATTTGCTCTTTTAGATGTTCGCCGGATAGCAGCAGGGAATCAGCTCCGGAGCGTCAATCCGCCGAGCAGTGAAGATCCGCTGCGAGGCTCGTCAACGGCGAAGAAGAGGCTTGCTTGAGCGAAGTCTGCGTAGTCAGTCTCTGCGAAGATCAGAAGTCGTCGCTGAAGAAGAAGGATCTGAGTTCCCTATGGCGAAATGCTCGCTTATATAGCCAGATGCTCCGCCCCTTTTGGCGCGATCGGGCGCGAATCATCGCCATAGGTTTGTGCATCTCCGCTGCCGAGCCATTGGTTCGTTTCTTTAACACTGCACGAACCAATGGCCGTGCAGTTACACTGCGTTATTGAAATGCTTCAGTCTCAGGAGAAAAGGAGCTTTTCCCATAAGCGTCTTTACAGACGCAGTACGAGTGAAAGTATCGAAAGGGAACTATTTGTTTTTTGTTTGTTTGTTTGTTTGTTTGTTTGTTTGTTTGTTTTAAGTAAGTAGCACAGGTTTATATGTAGCAGTAGCGAAAAATACATGGTATGGGTCAAAATGATCGATTTTGATTTATGCCAAAAATTATTAGGATATTAATAAAATATCATGTTCCATGAAGATATTTTGTAAATGTCCTACCGTAAATGTATATCAAAACTAATGCAAAAGTAATATGCATTGATAAGAACTTCATTTGGACAACTAAAGACAATTTTATCAATATTTAGAATTTATGCATCCTTAGATTCCAGATTTTCAAATATTTGTTTCTAAAATATTGTCCTATCCTAACAAACCATCAATTGAAAGCTTATTTATTTGGCTTTATTTGGTTTTGTGGTTCAGGGCCACATATATAAATGCACAACCAAAAAAAGAAAAAAAAAACTGTAAGTGCTAAAAGCAGCAGAAAATTCTCATAAAAAAATACAGTAAAAGAGAAAGAAAAATGAAAACGCAAATATTAACATTGCATGTTTTAAGTTTACTATAAAGTAATTGTATTTTTATGTAATACTCATTTTTTATTTTTAAATATAGTAGTATTATCACACTTTATTTATTGTTTTGTTTGCTGTTTTATTTTAAAAATAAACCAACTAAGTAAACTGCAACAATACTTCTTTTATAGCACTTTATCTATTTGTGTCAATAGATTTAATTTACAATACATATTTTTAAAGGCAGTTTTCTCAAAATGAGTTTTTTCTCCTACACTGAGCAATAAATATCCACTTCAGTAGTGCTTACACTCCATAATTTTTTCTGAATTATGGAGTGACAAAAGGAGATTCCCAAAATTCCCTCTGTAAAAACATTTGAAAAAAAATAAAAATAAAATAAAAATAAACAAGAATTTTGAAACTGACTTCATCCAGTGTTTAGATTTTTGTTCTAGAAATGTATGCAAATTATCACATATTTCATTAAATAATGCCTTATTTGCATATTTAAACCTAATATTTTAGGAAACTTGTAATACAAAAAAAATGTTTGCAATTATCAATGTAATCAATCAACTTGATAAGTAAGGTGATAACTATAAGTAGCACAGGTTTATATGTAGCAGTAGCCAAAAATACATTGTATGGGTCAAAATGATAGATTTTTCTTTTATGCCAAAAATGATTAAGTAAATATCATGTTCCATGAAGATATTTTGTACATTTCCTACTGTAAATATATCAAAACTTAATTTTTGATTAGTAATATGCATTGCTAAGAACTTCATTTGGACAACTTTTTCTCAATATTTAGATTTTTTTTGCACCCTCAGATTCCAGATTTTGAAAAGCTTATTTATTTGGCTTTATTTGGTTTTGTTGTCCATATAAATGCACAATCCAAAAAAAAGTACTGTAAATAAGTGCTAAACGCAGCAGAAGATTCATATAAAAATACAGTAAAAGAGAAATATTAGCATTTTTAAGTTTACTATAAAATAATTGTATTTTTATTTAATACTCATTTTTTATTTTTAAATATAGTAGTATTATCACACTTTATTTATTGTTTTGTTTGCTGTTTTATTTAAAAAAAAACAAAGTAAATAAAATGCAACAATACTATTATTATTATTATTATTTATTTTTTATTTGTTATAGTTATATTTAGGTGCTCTCATGAGAACCGGACCGAAATCTTACGTGGACCTCTGGTTATAATGAAGTGAATATATCAAAATACATAATATATTCAGAGTTTTTCATCAGACATGACATATGTGAATGTATTTTCTAGAAATATAAAATGTATTTTCAAAAATGGCCAAAATATTTGTATGTACACAAATATATTTTAAATCATATTTTAACAAAGATTTTGTTTTTATTAAATATTCTATTATATATATATATATATTCTATTTAAATGTTCTACTTTTCTATTTCTATATTCTGATTTTTTTTTTCAGTCTCCTGTACTTGGGTTGAGTAATTTCACTTTAGTTGCAATAAAAATGTTTTTATTTATTTATTTATTTATTTGTGTTGCTTTTTTTTTGCTGTATGGGATAAACTGTTAGAAATTTTGGATATTGATTCTATTGCAGTTGTGCCCATGTGATGTTCCAGTGCTGCGTCATCATGAAAGTTTATTATTTGCATGTGTTTTTAAGCCACGCCGGTTTACACTTTCAAGCAATTTTAACCCATTCAGTTCCAATAAGACATCAAGAACTCAGTCTTGCATGCTGTTTTGCATTTTATTTTTGGTGGTTTGTTGCATTTAAACCGTTAAATGCACATAAAAATATGGCAAAATGACCTTAACACAATCGGTTATATCTTAACATGAACAAGAAAGTTACTTGTTTACATACACTTAATAAAAATAAAAATAATCACTCACAGCATATTTTATTACAATTTTTTTTTTGTCTTCAGTGGGGCAATCACTTGAGTCAAAAATTTTTAATATTTGGTACAGAAGCCTTTGTTAACAATTAGGTCAAACGGTTCCTGTAGTTCTACACCAGGTTTTCATACACTGCAGGAGGGATTTTGGCCCACTCCTCCATACAGATCTTCTCGAGATCTGTCAGGTTTCGGGGCTGTCGCTGAGCAACACAGAGTTTCAGCTCCCTCCAAAGATTTTCTATTGGATTTAGGTCTGGAGACTGGCTAGGCCACTCCAGAAACTTGATATGCTTCTTACGGAGCCACTCCTTGGTTTTCCTGGCTGTGTACTTTGAGTCATTGTCATGTTGGAAGACCCAGCCACGACCCATCTTTAATGCTCTGACTGAGGGAAGGAGGTTTTTGCCCAATATGTCACAATACATGACCCCGTTCATCCTCTCCTTAATACAGTGCAGTCGTCCTGTCCCCTGTGCAGAAAAACACCCCCAAAGCATGATGCTTCCAGCCCCATGCTTCACTGTAGGTATGGTATTATTGGGATGATACTCATCATTCTTCTTCCTCCAAACACGGCGAATGGAGTTAAGACCAAAAAGTTCTACTTTGGTCTCATCTGACCACAGGACTTTCTCCCATGACTCCTCTGGATCATCCAGTCCCTGGCAAACTTCAGACGGGCCTGGACATGGGCTGACTTAAGCAGGGGAACCTTCCGTGCGATGCAAGATTTTAAACCATGACGTCTTAGTGTATTACTGATAGTAGCCTTGGAGTGTAGTTCTGGGCTGATTCTTCACCATTCTTAGCATCATTGATACCCCACGAGGAGAGATCTTCCGTGGGGCCCCAGTTCGAGGGACACTGACAGTCATCATTAGCCTCTTCCATTTTCTGACAATTGCTCCAGCAGTTGTTCTTTTTTCACCAAGCTGCTTGGCAATTGCCCCATAGCCCTTTCCAGCTTTGTGAAGGTCTACAATTTTGTCTCTTGTGTCTTTTGTCAGCTCTTTGGTTTTGCCCATGTTGCTACTTAGACTTTGGCTGATTGTGGGGTGCACAGGTGTCTTTATGACAGCTAACGACCTCAAACAGGTGCTACTAATTTAGAATCATGAGCAGAGTGTAGCTGGACTATTTAAAAGCAAAATAACAGGTCATTGAGGGTCAGAAATCTGGCTGATAAGCAAGCGATCAAATACTTATTTGACACAGTAATTCACAAATAAATTGTTAAAAAATCATGCAATGTGATTTCCGGATTTTTATTTTTAGATTCTGTCTCTCACAGTGGAAATGCACCTATGCTGAAAATTGTAGACCCCTCCATGATTTCTAAGTTGCAAAATCACAGGGTGATCAAATACTTATTGACCTCACTGTATCTATACAGTGTTTTTTTGCGTGCTCTTTGTTTCATGTTGTGTTTTGTTTCATTTAGTTTTTTCACATTTTGTTGTTTTGTGTTATTGCATTTCATGTTTAGTTTTTTAGTTTTTAAATAATAGATAGAAAAAAAATGTCACTGCAGTATTCCGTCTCATTTGCGTGAAGTTGAGCTCAACTTTGTCACTCCGCCAGCAGCCTCTGTCACAGCAAAACACAACTCTCAATGAAAATGAATGATGTTTGGTTGCTTTGTTGCGGTGAATCACTGTCCGTATGAACGTCCCTATTCGCATATATTTCAAAGTCCTTGTAATTGTGCATTTTCTTTGTGTGCGAGTTGAGGTTTTACGGTTTGCACAAGCACAATAGGCGCAAAGAGTAAGGTCACAGTTTCACCCAATGTTTTGCTTTAGCACATTACTGAAAATTTACTTACTTTTTTGGCAGTGGATTCAGACCAAACGGATTTGTGTATATTGTGTTTATGACAAGAAGTAAAATAAAACCTGTCAACTTCAATAAGTTCAAGACAACAAAACCTCATGATACACATGATTTGAGCAGCGAGGAGGGCCTGTCGGTTTCCTGCAGGTTTCTGGGTCCCGCTCAAAGCTCGGTCTCATCAGCATCTGCAGTCCAGAATCTGCCTCCAAGTCAAACAGAGCCAAGAGGGATAGTCATTGATCCGGTGGCTCAAGGGGAGAACAGACATCCTTAACAACTGCTAGACCTCCCTACCTTCCTCGCTGCTGTAACTGAGAAGAGTTTATTCGCGGTATATGGAGACTCGGTCCACATTAGCTTGAATTACTGTTTGCTTATTTGGTTATTCATTTGGGTGTCCCCAGGAAAACATTCTTGCACCTTGCAGGCTCTGGTTTCAGGAGTCTGCTTGCTTTGGGCTTGATTTTTAGAGCGTGCATGCGTGCACATGTATAAATATGTATTTAGTCTAGACGTGGAAAGAAATTGCACTTGACACTGACCTGCAGGAGTGTGCATCTGTGTATATGTGCTTCTGTCTGTATGTGTGACTGACAAATGACACGCATGTGCTTTTTTGCGTTTGCTCTGAGAGGATGTGTGTGTTTTCACTTTATGGAGGGATATTAATCTCCTGCACCCTTTTCATTTTGAATCGGGTGTCTTATTAAATAATAAACCTTTTAATTAGATTCAGTTTGTGAGAAACACTCGATCCAGATGCTTAGATGCATATTAGTCTGCATCTAGGCACTGTGGCTGTATCATACAACTTTGTACCTTGTTTATCCCTAAAGGGTGCATAGTGTACATATTATCTAAAGTGGTCATATTAGTATCTTTTGCAAGTATACTGGCCCAGTGACAGCTTTGTACTGTTTTCTGAGAGTGTTTAATGCTTGTTTGCTCCCAGGACCCAACTTAATTTGGAACAGAATTCAATTCAGATTTATAACTGTTTTTTTTTTTTTTTTTTGGTTTTGTTTCATGTGTTGTGCTCTTTATTTTGTTTTTATGTTTGGTTTTGTGTGTTCTATTTTGCTTTGTTTCATGTGTTGCTGTTTTTTGTTTTGTTTACTGATTTGTTGGTTCATGTTTTTTTTGGTGTATTTTGTTCAGTTATGTTTTGTGTTATGATGTGTGGTGTTTTAGTGTTCTTTTAGTGTTTTTGTTGTTTTGTTTCATGTGTTTTTGTTTCATGTTTTGTTTTGTGTTTTTTGTTTCATGTTTTGTTTCATTCTTTGTTTTATGTATTAATGTTTTTTCACATTTTGTTGTTTTGTTTTGTTTCATATTTGTTTCATATATTGATGTTTTTTCACATTTTGTTGTTTTGTTTTGTTTCATATATTTCATATTTGTTTCATATATTGATGTTTTTTCACATTTTGTTGTTTTGTTTTTCGAATTATGTTATGTTTTGTTTCATATATTAATGGTTTTTTCACATTTTATTGTTTTGTTTCATTTGTTGTATTTTGTTTTGTTTCATGTTTTGTGTTGTTTCATGTGTTGCGTTCTTGGTTTTATTTATTGATGTTTTTCACATTTTGTTGTTTTGTTTCATGTTGTGTGTTTTTCACATTTTGTTTTGTTTTTCTTATTTTGTGTTTTAGTTGTTTCATGTTGTTTCTGTTCTGTTGTATTTTTTGTTCTGTTATGTTTTGTTTCATGTTTTTTTGTTTCATGTTGTTTTTTTGTTTTGTTTTTCTGCTGTCTGTTTTGTCGTTCCATGTTTTCAGTTTCATGTTTTGTTTTGTTCTATTATGTTTTGTGGTCTTTGTTTTATATTGTGTTTTTTGCATGTGTTGATGTCTTTCACGTTTTGTTGTATTGGATTTTGTTTCAAATGTTGCTGTTTTTTTTCATGTTTTATTTATGTTTTGCATGTTTTTTGTTTTTGCGTCTGTTTTGTTTCATTTCACGTTTTGTTGTCATTTTTCATTTTTGTTTTTTTCTTCCTGTTTTGTGCTGTTGTTTTATGTGTGCGTTGGCTTTTGTTTCATGAGTTATGTTTTGTTTTGTTGTTTCATGTTATGACGGTTTGTTTAATTTAATTTTTTTCATGTATTGTGTTGTTCTTGATTTGGTTTGTTGATTTTAATTTAGTAAAAGTTGCCCTTAGATGTTGGCAGGCTAATCTTTGGTAGATTCTCGTAAAAATGGTTGAGCTTGGGCTCTGGAGTGCTGGCCCCAGATCAGCAGTAGTGTTATCTATACTATAAAACTTGATATATTATATTATATTACATTACATTATATTACATTACATTACAATATATTATTAGGAGCAGAAACATTACTTCAGATGGAAACATTTTTTGCAGACCACCTTCTTTGTCCCTGTCCACTTTTGTTTGATTCTAGCAATTCAAATGAGGTATTGCGGTGTGTGTATGTGGGAATGTGTTTATGTTTTGGGGGTTGGCATAGAAAGTCAATGTGAGACAATTCATTCCACTTTTCTTTTTTTTGTCTTAAAATGGTATTTGTGTATAAGCGGATTAATGTTTGTTTATGTGAGTCTGTGCATGTGTTAATTCACGTTTGTATGTGTTTTTGTACTTCACACCCTGTCTGTTTGTTATGGCGGTCAGAACGAGAGAACCGTCTTAAACAGGCAGTCGGGAGGCGGAAGACAGACCTTGTGGTCGGGGTTGAATTATTGACATAGTCCTGGCCAGACCTTACCCTTGTGTCTCCAACAAATCCCTGGGCCTGGAATTTGACCCACTCATTTACATGCATACTGAGAATAGGCCTTATCCCGGTCCAGTAAAGCACACACACACAAACAGAGAGCGTTCCGGGGGGAGAGTTTCATTAGGACCGATCTGTAGTCATGTGGAGCCTCTGGCTTTGGGGTTTGGAAAAAGGAGAGTTTGGGATCATGTAAAAGAGTTGACTCTTTTTAGATCGGATTGCATAATCGTGTGCAACATTCAGTTTTGGCTTCGACCGTGTATCAAAACATTCCACGTTTTAGGATTTAGGTTAAAGGTTACTCCGTAGTGGAGCGAGCGAGTACTTGTACACTTGTTTGAGCTTAAGCTGGACACGTTTAGAGGATGTTGGTCAGTTAACGGGATTGATGCTGCCCCAGAGATCTCCTCGTATTTCGTATGTGGCCCTTCTATCAGATCTTTTCGAGATCTTCGAGCGCAACGCTGCTTTTAATTTGCAGTATCATTAGGCTTTTAAATTCATTGATTCCCGATTCAAGTCTCTTCTGTTTGGAGCCAAATGGAAATAAATAAACACTTTAATTAACTTTTAATGAAAAGGCTTGAATGCCTCAGCCTCACTCTGCCTAATATCCTAAACATCATGGCACCAGATTTTTATAATTTGAAAATTGGATTAAAACAGGACTGGAAAGGAAAAGTAATCATGGATTTTTTGCTGCATTTTACACACTTCTGGGAATAACAAGCTTATAATGAGTTGATATTTGTCTATGTTGTGTGTGCGGGTGAGAGAAAGTTGGCACTTGCGATATTTTTAGTGGCTTTGCATTCCCAAATAAAACAAAAAAACCAGTCGAGTAAATTTGTATGCATCGTATATATTTATAAAAGCCTAACCTATTCCGACAACATGTTTTGCTAAATATACTCAAATATGAATTTATGTCAGACTGACTAGCAGTTATGTATTTATGTGGTTTGTGTGTGTGTGTGTGCATGTGTGTGTATCTGTGCGCACGTGCATTTGGAAAACATATGCGGTTGGCCTGCAAGGTCTGTTCCCAGAAGCAAGAGATAATTCCCCTGTGACAGATGTTTCCAGATGTGTGGAATAGTTACTAATTGCAAAAGACTCCCAGAGAGCAGTTTCTAACCCCCACCTCCTCCACTTTCCATGCAAGCCTCTAACATTAAAACCCGATCAGGGATAAACTCCCGCTAACTCTCCGCACCGAAGATCTGGCCATGTGGACGCACGCTGGCACACGTGCGCAGTGGGATGGGGCTCGTTTTACCAATTACATGATCTTTGAAATGTCTTTTTACTAAGCTGAGAGGAATGATCTGTTCCAAAACCTAGCGAGGCATCCTAGATGCGCTCCCGATGTGAGATCTGTTTCAAAAGGTCGGAAACTTAGTTATGCTGCCTGCTAAGATACCGTCTTTTGGCGAAGTTCGAAGTTAAGGCGCTTACTGCCAAGCTGCCAATGTAAGCAAAAACAAAACGGAGATATTTGCAATCCAGGCTTATTGGAAAAACATGCCTCTACCTACGTTTTTGCAAAACATACCTATGCATATAATTCACTGCAGTTTCCAGCTGACATGAACACTAGTGTCAGTAAAACATCAACTTTTGTTCATTTTCACGGGGCTGAATCGAGTCACACATGAATCGTGATTTAGTCTTCTAGTGATCTGCATCTATCTAATCGATTCTCTAGTTAATATAATAGCACAATAACATAATGTTGTCAGTACAAAACTTTCAAAGTCCGTTTCCGCCATTGAATAAAAATGTAATTGCAACTTTTTATCTCAAAATTCTGACTTTTTTCTCATAATTGCGAGTTTACACCTCTCAATTGTGACCTTTTTTCTCTTGAGTAATACAAACATGCAATTCTGACTTTTTTCTTGCAATTCTGATTCTATAACTTGCAACTGTGAGTTTATATCGCATAATTCTGAGACATAACTTCGCAATTTTGAGAATTTTAATTGCGAGTTTACATCTCACAATTGACACTTTTTCTCAGAATTGCAAGTTTATCTCACAATTGTGAATTTTTTCTCAGAATTGCATGATACAAACTTGCAATTCTGACTTTTTTTCTCAGAATTATGAGATATAAACTCAAAATTGTGAGTTATAAAGTCAGAATTGAGAGACATAACCTTACAATTTTGAGAAATAAAGTCAGAAATGCGAGATATAAACACAATTGTGGCTCTTTCTCTCAGAATTGTTTATATCTCGCAATTATGAATTTTTCTCAGAATTATGATATAAACACAATTACGATTTATGAAGTCAGAATTGCGCGACATAAACTGGCAATTAAAAAAAATCAGATTTGCAAGATATAAATTCACAATTGCAACATTTTTCTTAGAATTGCGTGATGCAAGCCTGCAATTCTGACTTTTTTTTCTCAAATTATGATATAAACACAATTGCTAGTTATAAAGTCAGAATTGAGAGACATAACCTTACAATTTTAAGAAATAAAGTCAGAATTGCGATATATAAAAAAAAAATTGGGGCTCTTTTTCTTAGAATTGTTTCTATCTTACATTTGTGACTTTTTGTCTCAGAATTATGATGTAAACACAATTGCGAGTTATGAAGTCAGAATTGCAAAACCTAACCTCGCAGTTTTGAGAAATAAAGTCAGAATTGAGAGATAAACACAATTGTGACTTTTTTTCTCAGAATTATGATATAAACACAATTGCGAGTTATGAAGTCAGAATTGTGTGACATAAACTGGCAATTTAAAAAAAAAATTCAGACTTGCAAGATATAAATTGACAATTGCAACATTTTTCTTAGAATTGTGTGATGCAAGCCTGCAATTCTGACTTTTTTTCTCAGAATTATGAGATATAAACTCAAAACTGTGAGTTATAAAGTCAAAATTGCAAAACCTAACCTCACAGTTTTGAGAAATAAAGTCAGAATTGCGAGATATAAACACAATTGTGACTTTTTCTCAGAATTATGAGATGTGACTTTACAACTGCGAGTCATAAAGTCAGAATTGTGAGACATAAACTCGCAATTTTGAGAAATAAAGTCAGACTTGCGAGATATACACTCACAGTTGTGACTTTTTTTCTCAGAATTAAGTTTATAACTTGCAATTGTGACATTTTACTCAGAGGCAAACTTGCAATTCAGATTTTTTTTTCTCAGAATTATGAGATATAAACTCACAATTGCGAGTTAAAGTCAGAATTGCAAGACATAACCTCGCAGTTTTGAGAAATAAAGTCAGAATTGCAAGACATAACCTCGCAGTTTTGAGAAATAAAGTCAGAATTGCAAGATATAAGCTTACAATTGTGCAAGTTTATCTCTCGCTATTGTATTTTTTTTCTCAGAAATTTCTCAATTCTGACTTTATAACAAGTTAAGTCAGAATTGTGATATAAGCTCGCAATTCTATAAATGTATCAGTGTATTTTTTCCCCCTCAAAATTGGACATTATAACTCACAATTGCAAGTTTATATCTCACAATTACTTTTTTTTTTCTCAGAATTGTGATATAAAGTCACAACTGTGAGATTAAAACATGCAATTCTTTTTTTTTTTTCTCGCAATTGTGACTTTATATCATGCAATTCTGAAAAAAAGATTCCCACTCCTATAATAAAGACTTACTTTTGGACAATTCCTTGCACAATACTCTGCAGATTCCTTGAAATACTTGTACTATAGTGCATGATTTGTAAACAAATGCGTTTTGACTTTTGCATCACATAACCAACTCCATATGTTTGGCTTTTTCTGATGTAGTAAACTTGCTGGGTAGCGTACCCGGTAAAGCATTGCACTTATTATGTGAAGCACTATTTGAGTAATGATAAAAACTCAGCTACTTGTAAAAGCAAGATAAATCTATGGTTGCTTCAGCAAAAGTGTTTTAAATTATGTTTGTTTTGAATAACACTATTGGTTAAGTTTAGCGTAGGTGGTATGTTATTTTCAAACGCAGTATTGTATTTCATTTCTGAACTTTCATGACACATGCAAGAACCAACGTAATAAAACGCTGCCAGATTTACGTTCATCTGTTTCGCTTTTAGCGCCACTCACCGGGCATTTCACTTTGTAAGTGTTGTGAAACGGGCAAGAACCAACATGATATCATTTTGCAGAAATGTCGTCACAGGCACATGAGTCTGGGTTGAATGTTTTGGGGGAGAATCCATTATAGACAATCTCCACAGATAGTTCTTCTGGCCAGGAAACACTAGCTCAGACAGAGGACTTCCTCCTCATTAGGATGCTGTTTGGCGTGTGATTGTTTCTGTGATTGCATGCTCTCAACCTGTCATCTTAAATATCAGCAGCTCCTGTATGAGAGCTGAGAGAATGAAGATTTCTACAAGAAGACGTAATCCATGAAGGTAGCACATAAAGACTGTTGTCTTTTCCAGCTGCTGCAGAGGAAATGAACACAATGAGTTGCAGCAGAGGCAGAACCAGTGAATACTAACCTTTAGTATCATGACAGTAACTCAGCTGCTTTCATTAAACTGTTAAACTGAATCAGACTCTTGTGACTCATTTTAGTGAGTCAGTTCACTTAGTTTATTTAAATGCATTGGTTTAAAATAACGATTAATGATTTGCTTTTAAAGCATTTTATGGTGTCTCTTTTTGAGGTATTACAAACGTGTATACTATAGAAACCTATTAATAACCTATTGATACTAAATAAGTTACAAAATTATGTCAAGTGTGGTGTTTTCTAGTTTTAACCGTGACATTTGGTGTGAATTGTGCATTGGAGGCATTTAGTTTTTCAAATACAAAAATCAGTTCTGTTTAATATTGTCATTGAGAGCCTAATTTAATAAATAAAAATGAATCATTAGGCTATAGATTACAGGCATTCATTTTGTAAATAATGTTCAGTTTCTTGCACAGACCAATCATTTCACTTCATAAGACCTCAATTTGTTTTTCCTGATATACTTTTTCACAGAAGACGATTCTTATGCTCATCAAGGCTGCATTTATTTGATCAAAAATACAGAAAAAAATGTAATATTGTGAAATATTATATCAATTTAAAATAACTGAATATATTTTAAACTGTAATTTATTCCTGTGATACAAAGCTGAAATTTCAGCATTGTTACTCCAGTCTTCAGTGTCACATGATCCTTCAGAAATCATTCTAATATGCTGATTTATTTTCAATGTTCAACCTGTGTTTTTTTTTTTTTTTTCTCCTCCAGGATTCTTTAACAAATAAAAAGAGCAGTGTTTATTAAAAATAGGAATCTTTTGTAACAATATAAACTACCATCTAAAAGTTTGGGGTCAGTACATTTTTATTCTTTCTTTTTTAAAGAAATTAATACTTTTATTCAGCAAGGATGTGGTAAATTGATAAAAAGTGATAGCCAAGACTTATATTGTTAGAAAAGATTTATATTTTGAATAAATGCTGTTCTTTTTAATCTTTTATTCAAGAATCCTAAAATCACAGGTTCCAAAAAAACCCCCAAAAATATTAACCAGCACAACTGTTTCCAACATTGATAATAACAGTAATTAATCAGCATATTAGAATGATTTTTTTTAAGAATCATGTGACACCAAAAACATTTCAATGCATTGGTTCAATGCAATAATTTACTGATTTGCCTTTGAAGCATTTTATGGTGTCTTATTTTGTAGTGTTACAAAACTGTGTATTATAATATTATTATTTATTTTTGGATGATATAATATTTAATTTATTATTTTTTTATTATTTATGTAAACATGCTTTGAACAGCCCTGATCGCAACACACAGCTGTACAGTAGTTCAAAACAATGTGGACAAATAAATGAAACACATTTAGACATTCAGAAAAACACTCCACTCCTCCACACACAGCTCTCATAGAACACCACACACATAAACCAGCCAAAATGCTTTACATTTCTTAAAATAATAACATCTGAACATTAAACATTGATTGTCAGCCTTTATTCACCTGTTTCTTGTGGTTTCTTATCAAAATCCTTATAAGTCAATAGTGTAAATTGCATCGCTAATGTCATAGAATCGCATAGTTTAATAACAGCGGGGCATATTGTCTCACAGTGTTACAACGTTCCCCATCTGCGCGACTGGAGTTTAAAGCAGGTTAGTGTCTTCTGCTGGTTTGCGAAGCATTAATAAACTATCTAAACTGATAAATAACAGATTGGAGATTAAAATAAAGCAGTTTTGTCTAATTTTAAATGAATACAAAAAACTGAAATGAAAAGTTTACTTCAGCCAGAAATGTACTTTTACTCTGGTGAAATAAATATTCAGCGATATCTTCAAAAGGCTTTTGAATTCTGGCGCTCTTTTTTTCTCTGCATAGTGTTGCTATGGCAACTAGTAAACACCGTAAATTTGGTTATGCTAGCATGTGTGGAAATATTTGAACCACGTGTGTTACAATTAACCCCGCGTTAGGTTGTGCCCCGCTCTCCCCTACACAGAACAGAAATCGAAACTGAATTTCAATTAATTGCACACCCCTAGTTTTAGAGTGAACTATCCCTTTAAGAATGAGTTGAGAAAGAGCTTGGTTCAAGATTGAACTTACTTTACATTCATCTGTGCAGTTAAAGGTTGATACTGTACAAAACATGCGCAACAATACATCAGCATTTCCTCCCTCAAAGCAATCTTACCTATACAATACCCATTATTCTTTCAAGTGCTAACAACCCTCTCTCTCACCCTTATTTTAAGTTTCACTAGGCCTCCAGAGCGTTACATGCCTACGGCTTCTCAGGACAGTTAACAGACTCTCCTGCAGGCTGGCATCTCTGCCTCCTGCCAGCTCGATCTGCGTTGGCAGCGTTTGTCCGTCCGTGGCTCCTACAGTAACAGCCTGCTGGGCTGGAGGCTTGATTCGAGGCCAACGGGTCTGCCTTTAATCACAGAGCGCAACACCAACACAACGCTCAGGAGTCTCGCTCGCTGTCCTGCGTTGTGGGATGATCCGGTCTGGTGCCGCGCCATCAGGATAGTGCTCTCTTGGGCCGGTTTCTCCTACGTACTGTATGGCGTGTATTCGAGCAGCCGAAATGGCATTTAAACGCACAGATTGTTTCATTTCCGTTTGTAGGAGATCTCGCTGTAGCAGATAGCATTAGCGCACACCCTTTCTTGATTGATCCCTATCAATTCATCATGTGATTCCAGTGAACCACAGCCAGCTGGGACTACAACAGTGTTCTCAATGTTCTCCTGCTTCATCACACGCCACATTTTTAAAGGGTCATGAAACATTTTTTGAGTTGTTGCACAAGATGAGTGGTACTTTTTCCAAATTTTGGGGGGAAATTCTTTTGTATTGGGTTGTAAACAACATTGAGTAAACATCACATGAATATACTCTTCAAAATAAAAATTAAGATGCTTTTAAGCGAGACAGTGAATAGGGTACAAAAAAACAACTAATAGTTATCACCTTGCTTACTTAGTTGATTGATTGCATTGATGATTGCAAACATACAAGTTTTCTAATGAAGATGAGGCATTATTTAATGAAATATGTGCTAATTTGCATACATTTCTAGTACAAAAATCTAAACACAGGATGAAGTCAGTTTTGACATATTAGAGTGAAATGTTTTTACAGGAGGAATTTTGGGTATCTCATTTTGTCACTCCATAATTCAGAAAATACTTAGATTTTTTTTTTTTTTTTTTTTTTTTTACAGTTTTTTTGGAAATAAAACATATAAAATCAAGCAAATTATATATGAACAAATCCCTCTGTAAAAACCTTCAGGATATAGACAAGAATAAAAATGTAAAGTTTGGTGTGTGTAAGTGCTACTGAAGTGGAGATTTATGGCTCAGTGTAGAAGGCCTTTAAAAATATGGATTGTAATTGAAATCTATTGTCACAAAATAGATAAAGTGCTATAAAAAAACACTTAACACTGTCTTTTTGGTGTTTTCTTTCCACTAGTCTGAAAAAACACTTTATGATAAACCAAAAAGCCCAAAATCTCAAACTCGTTGTCTCCCCTAAAAAATATTCTTCACAGCGATGCCATAGAAGAACCATTTTTGGCACCACAATGAACAATTGAGTCAAAGGTTCTTCAAAGAACCATCTCTTTTTTACCTTTTTATAATCTGAAGAACCTTCTTTCACCACAAATAACCTTTTATAAAACAGAAAGGTTCTTTATGGAACCATTCAAAAAAAAAAAAAAAAAAGGTTCTTCTATTGCATTGTGAAGCACCTTTATTTTTAAGAATGTAATATTGAAGTATTTGATTCACACTACACTTTTAAAAATAAAGGTGCTTCACGATGCAATAGAAGAACCTTTTTTGTTTAAATGGTTCCATAAATAACCTTTAACATCTGAAGAACCTTTCTGCTTCACAAAAGGTTCTTTGTGGTGAAAGAAGGTTCTTCAGACTATGAAAAGGTAAGAAAGAGATGCTTTTTTTTTTCTTTGACTGAATGGTTCTTTGTGGAAGCAAAAATGGTTCTTCTATGGCATCGCTGTTAAGAACCTCTAAAAGCACCTTTATTTTTAAGAGTGTAGATTTGAAGACGATATGTCAACAGTTTTGATGCGTTTATGCGACGGACACTTTTTCAAATTATTTTTATATTATAAAACTGTCTGAAAGCTTGTTCAGCTCTCAGAAACAAGACTAGACTAGAATATAGACTTGATGAATCGCATAGCTGTTTTAAATAATGCTTTTATAGAAGGTCTGATGGATGCATACAAAAGCAATAGCTGGTTTATGCTGTTACTGTGTTGTTTGTAAAAGCTTGTTTAAAAAAGTTCTTTCGTTAAAGAACTGAATTCACTAAACGCACCCTCATATCCCAAAACCCTGTTGTCCTACACGCCCTGATCCCAAGATGCAACTCACTTAGTTGTTCCAAATACTGTAAGAATGTCAGTTTGTGGAAGAGGAATTTAATAAAGTTGGAAAATGGAAACTGATTAAACACACGCCCTCATCAGAGTTACGTCAACTTACGTACATCAGCAGCGCAAAATCAGACATTATTAAAAAAAGACAGTGAGAAGATGAGGTTTCAGTCAGATGGAGTTTGAAGGTCTATTTAAGGGTCTTGATTTGATATGATTTATACAATAATTGTACGGAATTATTATATATTATAAGTTCTAAATCACACAGATGTCTGTCAGTTTGTTTTAGGGTCCTCCAGAGGGATTGCAATGCTTTTAATTAAATTAATATAATATGTTAATATAATTAAATGTATTATATTATCATTTTTTTTACTTTCATTGCTTGACTCTCTTAGATGAGCTAAGAAGTGATTAATTTATGTATAGTTTATCCATTATAAGTACTGCTGATATGTTTTGGTCTTGAATACCAATAAAAAAGACCTCATTAGATTTTTCTTAGATAGAATCTGCCAGGGATTTTACGGAGAAAGATAACTATAGACCATTGTTTTGGGACCAAGAGATATGACAGCTCTATTTGTGTTTCAAAATTGCTTTTCTAAGAAAATTCTGACATAATTTAGAGAACAAGTGGGAAGGGTGATGCCAAATCTGTTGATAAAATTTGACTGCATGTCCATCTGGTTCTGGTGATTTGGTGTTCGCTGTGAGGCTGCAAGGGAGGTCCTTTGGGGTCTGTGGAAAAATGTGTTTTTGTGACTTTCAAAGTTAACATGTTATTCACGTTTAAAGGAAAAGTTGCAAAGAAATTAAGATTTTTGAGGAAAACATTCTGTGAATTTTCTCCCTACACTCTTAAAAATAAAGGTTCCAAAAGGGTTGTTTTTTGCAGTGATGACATTGAAGAACCATTTTTTTTTCAATGAACAGTTTTTAAAAGAACCCTTTTGAAGAACATTTAAAAAAAACTAAAAACCTTTTTTGCATTTCAAAGGTTCCATGGATGCTCAAGGTTCTTCATAGAACTATTGAATAAAGAACCTTTATTTTTGAGAGTGTAACAATCTGTCATTTTCTAAATATATATATATATATACAGTATATACAGTTGCAATCAAAATTATTCAACCCTCCAGAGACTGCAGTAGTTTACAAATACAAGCTTTTCTGAAGATCCAGGACTTAAAAAAAATTGCATCTATAACCAATTACTGACATATTAAAAGTGATAATGTCAACATATAATGTAATATTTTTGAGTTCTAGGATTTTTTAATAACACAGCTATGTCATAATTATTCAACCCCTGTTTAACATTGCTGTTTTTTTTTGTCACTTATTTGTATGGTGGGGAACAAAATTGTCCTAAAACATAATTAAGCCTTTAGAAACTCTATTAGAAAACAGAATTAGTTTGTGCTGTTACACATACATACAGTTAGCCCATGCATATGCTAAGGTTTTAGTGACTAATATGACAAAGTCAAAAGAGCTCTCACAAAAGCTATAGAGACGCTACAGAGAATAAATAATGTTATTACTTTAGAAAATAAGGCTATATGAAGATTTCCAAGGCATTAAAGGTTCCTAAAGACACAGCTGGCATCCTTATTCGTTAGTTTAAAATGTGTTGTACCAGAAAACCTTTGAAGGTGTTGAACAAAAAAACACAATATCATAATATGTTTGATCAGGACAACTGAGGAAAAACCTGCAATGTACAGCCAAAGACTTGTAAGATGACCCAACGAAAGGAGGAAAAACATTTCAATGCTGTGTATAAGAAGAACACTAGACAATTATGGCCTTCATATTGAGACATCTTGTCAAATACCAATCTTGACCAAAAAGAACAAAAAGGCTGACGTGAACATGTTAAAATTAATTTAGATAGACATGAGGAATGTTTTAATAAGTGATCTGACCAAACTGGAACTTTTTGGACCTATGGATCAGTGGTATGTCTGGTGCAAAAAAGGCAGAGCTTATGAGCAGAAGAACACCATCTTCATCGTCAAACTTTGAGGTGGACCAGTCCTGTTCGAGGGGTGTTTTATTGTAGCAGTAAGTGGAAATCATGACCGTATGAAGGACATCATGGATTCTTTGAAGTATCAGGCCATTTTGGCAAGAATTGTGATGCCTTTAGTGCAAAGACTGAAGCTGATGATCAATGGACTTTTCTGCAGGACACTCATCCCAAAGTATACATCCAAAATTTACTTCTGCTTGGTTCAGGGATCACTTATGGAATGTACTTGAGTGGCCTGTTCAGTCTTCAGGTTTAATTTTCATTGAAAACATTTGGTTGAATTTGAAGAAAGCTGTGGCAAAGTGAAAACCAAAGATTATCAGTGATCTCAAAACTTTTTCAGGCGAGGAATGGGCCAAGATCGCAGTAGAGAGGTGACAGAAGCTTCAAAGCATTTACAGGTAGCGTTTATTGGCAGTTTTAAAGAATAAAATATTCTGCACAAAATTTGACTTTTAGGGGTTGAATAATTTTGAACATGAACATTTAGAGGAAATTTGATTTTTATTTTTTATTTTTTATTCATCAGCTTCCATTTTCAGAATGACTCAAATGTGTATTTATACATTTCTCTAATAGTGTACTGATGCCTTTGTTGAGTTGCTTTTACAAAATTGTGTTCTCTGCAGCAAAATTTCTTGCAGGTCAAGGGGCTTGAATAATTTCGATTGCAACTGTATATATAATGAAATTAAAATTATTGGCCGAATCCGAAACCGAACAAAATTACACACTGGGCCAAAGGCCGAAGGCTGATTACGAAGGCTGGTTTTTCGTGTTTTCCCCCCATGTATTTTACCAGTTTTTTCACCATTGCATAAATTAAATAGCCAATATTTGCATTTTACAGTTTTGTCTTGCTTTTCAAAGAAAAAAAAAATATTTATTTAACACTGGACAATTTTAACATTCTACTAGACAATATAGCCTGCCAACAAAGCACAATTTAACTTAAAATTTACAAGTTAGTAAAATAATATTCTTTGGCCATTTTTAAGATCCCCTTTTTGAATCAGGCACGTGTGTTTTTTTTTAAAACTTTTTTATTTTATTTTACAGAACAACAGTAAAATTACAATGCTAACATTTATGAATGTTGAATTTTATTAGTACTACTTTTTGCTGACAGCAGCAGATTTCTGAATGATTCTCATCACACAGATTTTCCTCATGGAAGATATGCGATGCACTTCTAAACAGTCTCTCGCTGTCGGTGCTTGTAATGATTTTCACGTCTTTCTCAGACAGTTTTAAATGCTTCTACACTGCCGACTGCCTTTTCGCTTATTTCAGTTGCCGAGCATTCTGTGCATCCCTAATATATACTTTTTAGCCACAAATGCTCATTTTGCACGCATTGCGTAGTCACACTACAAAATGTCACACACTGTAAGTTCTTTTCTCTAGGGAGGAAAACTCCTCCTCTTTTTTTCCACCTACTTTAAAATTGTCTAACATCGGGTTTTTTTTAACCATTTTTTATAAAGAGATTGTTTGACTTTCTTTGCATTTTCACTTTGTAAACACTGAGTCGGTACTTCCACCCTCGTCACACATGCATGATTACCTAATGTGTGAAATCAAACTAATGCAAGAAAAACAATTCTGGTTAATAAGAATATATATATTAGATTTTTTATTTATTTATTTTTTTTAGAAAATGACCAATTGTTTCACTAGATAAGACCCTTATTCCTCAACTGGGATTGCGTAGAGCCTTTTGAAACTGCATTAAAACTGCAATTTGGACTTATACTGTAGCTCATTGGCCACTATTTAAGTCCACTATATTGAGAAAAAAACCTGGAATGTTTTCCTCAAAAACATTTATTTCTTTTCATCTGAAGAAAGAAAGATATGAACAATTACTCATCTAGAATTTTTTGTTTTAGTTATTTTGGCTGGAAACAAGACAAAAAAATCTAAGTAAGATTTTTACTGAGCTAGATATTATGTTTCATACTACATTTCAGGCTGTGAAGGTTTGCGAGAAGAAGAGCATTCTCTACAAATTAAATGGTTTTGCTGCAAATCTGATCTAAATAATTGATTTATAAATCTATTTACTATTTTAATTTAACACTTGTTTCCAGCCAAAATATCTAAAACGTTCTTAAATCAAGAAGGATTTTCTAGATGAGTAAAAGTTTCTTATTTTCTGAAAAAAAAAAAAAAAAAAGTCAAAATGATGTGAGTTTTTGCTTAGAACAATCAAAGTAATCTGCCAGTGGGGTGAGCCAAAAGAATCTTATTTAAAACTGAAAACAAGATTGTTTTTCTTAGCCCATTGGCAGATTATTTATCTTGTTTCAAACAAAAATGCACTTAAATTTGACTTTTTTTTTTTCAACAAGATGATCATTTTTACTCACCTAGAAAATCCTTCTGGGTTTAGGATTTTTTTTTTTTTTTTTTTTTAGATATTTTGGGTGGAAACAAGACAAAAAGTCTAACTAAGAAAAGCATTTTTTGATGTGTTAAATTAAATCAAAAAGAACTTAAAACATTCTAGTGTCAAGAAACCAAATTTAATGATCCTTTTGCAAATGTACGGTAATATAATTACTATGTACATTCAGAAGAAAGAATGTGTTCCTCTGACCTCTTACTAGTTAATATTTCTCTATTATGTTTTTAGTTAGTGATTTTAACTACTTCTGCTTTAAAGGCTGTATCAGCGATTTCTAGCCTAAAACATAAGTGTCAATTTCAGCTTACCTTTCTTCAGGATCCGCTCGCTGACTGCCCCATAAATTGTCTGTGAAAAATCCGCGTCTCTCTGGTCAGCCTAGGGTCCGAGATATGCCAAAAAAACAATCGGTACTACCAACCTTTCCACACAAAAACAAACAGTGTTCCAACCAATCAGCGTCAGGGATTTGGTGTTGTGGACGTTCGCTCCGCCTCCCTCACATCCCTGCACCAGTAGGAAAGTCCACAACACCAAACCCCTGACGCTGATTGGTTGGAACACTGTTTGGTTATCTGTGGTGTGTTGATAGCGCCGATTGTTTTTTTTGGTATATCTCGGACCCTAGGCTGACCAGAGAGACGCGGTTTTTTCACAGACAATTTATGGGGCAGGCAGCGAGCGGATCGTGATGAAAGGTAAGCTGAAATCGACACTTTATGTTTTAGGCTAGAAATCGCTGATACAACCTTTAAATAAATAAATAGATGTTGCTCTAGAATGTACTATATAACCCTTTTTCATATAAAGCAATTTTTACTTGTCCAGAAAATCCTTCTTGATTTAAGAATTTTTAGATATTTTGGAAAAGCATTTTTTTCAGTGAAGAAGTTACTTGCTCAAGTTTTTTGTAGTGAGACGGTCATCAGAAAGGCGTCTTCTGTCATTGATCTGCAGTTGGGCGAGCAGTTCGCTGACGTGCACCAAGTTTTACTTCACATTGTTTTTGTCTTGAAAAAGCGCATTCTGTTTTCTGTTAAGAATTCATCAGATTGTGTTATTTAACTCCCATTTGCGTTGACTGTCAGAAGCCAGGAGACACAGCCAGGCCTCCAAATCATGTTCATTGTCTTTTTCATTGTCTTATTAAGGTGTCTAACGTTTTTTGATCCCCTCTGATAACTACTTTTGCTATTTCCCCTCATGACTCATGAGGTGAGTCATTTGTTTCCAGGAATAATGTGCATTCTTACAGAAGATAGTTATTAAAATTACTGTAATTTATCAATGAGGCATTAAACACCATCTGCCAGTGGGGCGTGAGGGTGATTGGGCTAAACGCAGCGCTTATGTAAGTGTGGACAGAGATGATTCTGTTGCCAGTAATGGCTTATTCTGAGTTTTCAGTGATGAAGTATTTATGTGAGAGTGTGATTACTGTGTGTAGAATGATTTTTTTGTTTGTGTTATATCATAAGATATTACCTTGTTTATACATATGATGCATCACAAAATGTTCTGATTTGCAAGTGTGATGTTGCTTCACAGTTTAATGAAAAGTACTATATTGAGCAACTTGCATTTCAGGCCAAACTTGGCCAGTTTATTTGTATGTTTGTCTCGGCCAATGAAAATGATCTAAATGAATCCAGAGAACAAAACTTTGTGATCAATAATCTGACATATTGTAATATACAACTGTTCAAATTTGCTGTCATTAAGATTTTTTTAAGAGGACTTTTTATGCTCACCAAGGCTGCATTTATTTAATAAAAAATACAGTAAAATTGTGTAATATTATTACAATTTAAAATAGTTGTTTTCCATGTGAATTTCTGTTAAAATAAAATGTATTTCTGTAATCAAATCTGATTTTTTAGCGTCATTCTACAGTCTACAGTGTCACCATGATCTTTCAGAAATCATTCTAATATGCTGATTATTATCAATGTTTAAAACAGTTATGCTGCAGTTTTGAGGTGTTTTTATGAAAGTGTTTGCTCAAAAATACTGTAAAAATTGTGAAATATTATTACAATTTAAAATAGTTGTTTTCTATGTGAATATCTGTTAAAATATAATTGATTTCTGTGATCAAATCTTAATTTTCAGCATCATTACTCCACAGTGTCACATGATCTTTCAGAAATCATTTTAATATGCTGATTATTATCAATGTTTAAAACAGTTATGCTGCAGTTTTGAGGTGTTTTTATGAAAGTGTTTGATCAAAAATATTGTAAAAATTATGAAATATTATTACAATTTAAAATAGTTGTTTTCCATGTGAATATCTGTTAAAATATAATTTATTTCTGTGATCAAATCTTAATTTTCAGCATCATTACTCCAGTCTACAGTGTCACATGCTCTTTCAGAAATCATTTTAATATGCAGATTATTATCAATGTTGAAAACAGTTATGCTGCAGTTTTGAGGTGTTTTTTATGAAAGTGTTTGATCAAAAATATTGTAAAAATTGTGAAATATTATTACAATTTAAAATAGTTGTTTTCTATGTGAATATCTGTTAAAATATAATTTATTTCTGTGATCAAATCTTAATTTTCACCATCATTACTCCACAGTGTCACATGATCTTTCAGAAATCATTCTAATATGCAGATTATTATCAATGTTGAAAAGAGTTATGCTGCAGTTT
The DNA here is from genome assembly GCF_049309525.1 of Garra rufa. Classification (NCBI taxonomy): domain Eukaryota; kingdom Metazoa; phylum Chordata; class Actinopteri; order Cypriniformes; family Cyprinidae; genus Garra; species Garra rufa. Next base: position 2,081,663 of record NC_133382.1, read on the forward strand.
TGAGGTGTTTTTATGAAAGTGTTTGCTCAAAAATACTGTAAAAATGATTAAATATTATTACAATTTAAAATAGTTGTTTTCTATGTGAATATATGTTAAAATGTAATTGATTTCTGTGATCAAATCTTAATTTTCAGCATCATTACTCCAGTCTACAGTGTCACATGATCTTTCAGAAATCATTTTAATATGCTGATTATTATCAATGTTTAAAACAGTTATGCTGCAGTTTTGAGGTGTTTTTATGAAAGTGTTTGATCAAAAATATTGTAAAAATTATGAAATATTATTACAATTTAAAATAGTTGTTTTCCATGTGAATATCTGTTAAAATATAATTTATTTCTGTGATCAAATCTTAATTTTCAGCATCATTACTCCAGTCTACAGTGTCACATGCTCTTTCAGAAATCATTTTAATATGCAGATTATTATCAATGTTGAAAACAGTTATGCTGCAGTTTTGAGGTGTTTTTTATGAAAGTGTTTGATCAAAAATATTGTAAAAATTGTGAAATATTATTACAATTTAAAATAGTTGTTTTCTATGTGAATATCTGTTAAAATATAATTTATTTCTGTGATCAAATCTTAATTTTCACCATCATTACTCCACAGTGTCACATGATCTTTCAGAAATCATTCTAATATGCAGATTATTATCAATGTTGAAAAGAGTTATGCTGCAGTTTTGAGGTGTTTTTATGAAAGTGTTTGCTCAAAAATACTGTAAAAATGATTAAATATTATTACAATTTAAAATAGTTGTTTTCTATGTGAATATATGTTAAAATGTAATTGATTTCTGTGATCAAATCTTAATTTTCAGCATCATTACTCCAGTCTACAGTGTCACATGCTCTTTCAGAAATCATTTTAATATGCAGATTATTATCAATGTTTAAAACAGTTATGCGACAGTTTTGAGGTGTTTTTATTATTTAAAATAGTTGTTTTCTATGTGAATATCTGTTAAAATAAAATGTATTTCTGTAATCAAATCTGATTTTTTAGCGTCATTCTACAGTCCACAGTGTCACCATGATCTTTCAGAAATCATTCTAATATGCTGATTATTATCAATGTTTAAAACAGTTATGCTGCAGTTTTGAGGTGTTTTTATGAAAGTGTTTGATCAAAAATATTGTAAAAATTATGAAATATTATTACAATTTAAAATAGTTGTTTTCTATGTGAATATCTGTTAAAATAAAATGTATTTCTGTAATCAAATCTGATTTTTTTGCGTCATTCTACAGTCTACAGTGTCACATGCTCTTTCAGAAATAATTTTAATATGCTGATTATTATCAATGTTGAAAACAGTAATGCTGCAATTTTGAGGTGTTTTTTTATGAAAGTGTTTGATCAAAAATACTGTAAAAATTGTGAAATATTATTACAATTTAAAATAGTTGTTTTCTATGTGAATATCTGTTAAAATATAATTTATTTCTGTGATCAAATCTTAATTTTCACCATCATTGCTTCAGTCTACAGTGTCACATGATCTTTCAGAAATCGTTTTAATATGCAGATTATTATCAATATTTAAAACGTTTATGCTGCCAAATGTTTTTGTGGAAAATCTGATACATTTGATGTATTTCGAAACATTTTAAAAGTCTTCACTGTCACTTTTAATCAATTAAATGTGTCCTTGCTGAAGACAAGTATTGGTTTCTTTTAAAATAAATAAATAAATACACATAAAATAAATCAATTAATCTCATTTACCCCAGGTAGTTTATACTGGTAGATATTTGCAATTGTGGATGCATCCACTCAATGCATGATTTCTGGGATTTTATCAAGCATGCAAACTCTGAACTTGTTTATTGCATATTTGCATTTAATGCAATTAACATGATTAGTTCATTGAGGTGTTTTTAATTTCTATTTTCCGGTAGTGTTTAGTCTTGTTTTTATTGCTTTGAATAGCAACGGTTCTTGTCTTCACTTACTGTACACTTTTCTTCCACCCTCTGGAGATCTTCTGTATGTTCAGTGGTTTGCTGGTTGGACTCTGTCCATGGCTGAACTTCACCTTGAATGCTCCTACAAAACATTAATACTGATACTTTTAGTCTAAGAGCAACAAGAATCCAGTGTTTTCTAATGATTCGTTCTTATCCAGGTAAATATCCGTCATTCAGGTACGGAAGTAAACAGCCGTGGCCATTTAAAAAGCCTTGCGAGGAGGATGAGGCGTTATGAGAGCGGCCTCTGTTTGGAGCGATTAGAGGAAAGAGATATTTATCGGTGATAATTGACATGTCACAGGGAGTGGAGGGCTGGTTCTGCTTGGCTTCAGAATCATACTGGATCTGTTATTTGTTTTTCCATCTGTTCGGAATAAAAGAGGGAGGCTCTGTTGTCTCTGAGACAGCTGTGATGTCAGAGACGGAGAAAGATTGGACGGATTTGGAGGATTGTAGGGGCGAGACGTGACCTATGATTTTCTATTAGAGTAGTAGTAGTAGTAAAATGCTAATTATTTAAGTTTATCAACAAGCAGTCTAGCTGATATGATGATTTAAACAAGCGGATTGTGGCGCTAGCGCTTAGAGCAGTGCTTGGACTTTTTCCAACTGTGTCAAGAGACAAACAATAGCTGTTTCCATCAACCTAAATTCTAAAAATGCACATCAAAAACTTATGTGCACAAATGTCCGATGAGAAAAAATGTGCATAAACTATGATGGAAACATATTTCCTCCGTGCACATCTCATTGCACATCATCAGAAAAGTTGTTTTGGTCATTCTCAAAAGCCTGAGCAAAGTGTGTCATCAAAGTATTTCTGTATTTAGCAGGCATCCACCTCCGAAAGCAATGACAGCATTTATTGTGTTTGGTCTGCTTGCTCTGAGGCGCAAGTCATTTATTATATGTGACCCTGGACCACAAAACCAGTCATAAGGTTAAATTTGACAAAACTGAGATTTATACATCATATGAAAGCTCAATAAATAAGCTTTCTATTTATGTATGGTTTGTTAGGATCGGACAATATTTGACTGAGATACATCTATTTGAAATCAGAAATCTGAGGATGCAAAAAAATCAAAAAGACTGAGAAAATCACCTTTAAAGTTGTCCAAATTAGGTTCTTAACAATGCATATTACAAATCAAAAATTACATTTTGATATGTTTACAGTAGGAATTTTACAAAAAATCTTCATGGAACATGAACTTTACTTAATTTCTCAATGATTTTTGGCATAAAAGAAAAATCAAAAATTTTGACCCATGCAATGTATTTTTGGCTATTGCTACAAACAAACCCCAGCGACTTAAGACTGGTTTTGTGGTCCAGGGTCACACATATATGAAAATGATTATATTCAGTGGCTGCTTCAACTTTTCTTAGTGATATATAGTGCCAGTTTGTCAGGAAGTGACGATTGTGTTCTCTTTGGCTCGTTGGATGGAAACGGCGCTTTATTCGTAAACGCGACAACAATCGTGTTCAGCACATCAGAACTATATATTTGGTTTTATACTTTGTGATGGATGATTTTGAAGGGAATTTGGCCTTTGTGTTTATATTTATAATGTTGCGGAACAGGAAGTCATTGCTGGATAATTTCATGCTCCTAATCGCCCTGGTGTGCTAAAAAAAAAAAAAAAAAAAAATAGGTAAATATGAATGGGAATATGTGACCCTGGACCACAAAACCTTAAGTATCTTAAGTAACACTGGAACATTTCTAGCAATAGCCAGCAATACATTGTATGGGTCAAAATGATCTATTTTTCTTTTATGCCAAAAATAATTAGGATTTTATAATTGTCCTACTGTAAATATGTCAAAACTTAATTTTGTGTTAGTAATAAGCATTGCTAAGAACTTAATTTAGATTTTTTTTTTTTTGCACCCTCAGATTTTTCTAAATATTGTCTTATCCTAACAAACCATACATCAATGGAAAGCTTATTTATTTATTTTAGCTTTTTAGATTATGTATAAATCTTAATAAAAATAAAAAAAAGACCCTCATGTAGTGATATTTAGTATTTTTTATCAGGAAGTAACGACTTTGTTCTCTTTGGTTGTTGGATGAAAACGGTGCTTTATTCGCAAATGTTTTATGCGATGTTCCAGTTTTGCGCTTAAGTTAAATTCGCATCTTTGGATAAAAACATAGCTAATGAAAAACTTGCATTCTGTTGGTCTTTTTGAACTTATTCAGAGAGTTTTTTCTTTTCAAAGTATTAAAGAAAGTGATACTTTTACAGTGCCCTCCACTAATATTGGCACCCTTGGTAAATATGAACAAAGGCAGCTGTAAAAAAATAAATTTCCATTGTTTATCTTTTTGATCTTTCATTCAAAAAATTCACAAAATTCGAACCTAACATTGAAGTAAAACAATGGAAATTTTGGGGAAAATCTCATAATGAAATAAATGATTCATTCATGTTGGCCACAATTATTGGCACTCCGTGTCCTTTACCCAATATAACAGCTTTGAGTTTTCTCTTATAATGCCTGATGAGTTTGGAAAAACATCTAACAAGACATCAGAGACCATTCCTTCATACAGATTCTCTCCAGATCTTCCAAAATACCATGTTGGTGCACCTTCTTTAGTTCACCCCACTCATTTTCTATATGTGTTCTACGTGGCTATGTCAAAAGCTTGGTTTTGTGCTCAGTGACACATTTTTGTGTTGATTTTGATGTTGATTTTGGATCATTGTCCTGATGGAAGATCCAACTATGGCCCATGCATCTGAACAAGATGTTCAGGACCTCCAGCAGAAAATATAAAAAAAAAAAAAAGGGCCAAAAAGCTCTTTTTTTTGTTTTGTTTGTTTCGTCTGATCATAGAAGCCAGTCCTGGTTGAAGTCCCGGTCATTTGAGTTTGTTTTTAATTGAGTGAGGAAGATGTAGGAGCTGTTTGATTTTTTTTTTTTTAGGCTTTCTGACCCTAAGACTCAACAAACCTTTGCAATTCTCCAGCTGTGATCCTTGGAAAAGTCTTTGGCCACTCAAAATCTCCTCCTTACTGTGCATTGGGATGATATAGACACACATCTACTTCCAGGCAGATTTGTTGAACACCTTTAGTTGATTGGAACTACTTAATTATTTCCCTGATAGTGGAAATTAAGATTTCAATGCTTTAGCTCTTTTCTTACAGCCACTTTCTATTTTGTAAGCCTCAACAATCTTGTTCTGCACATCTCTATTCTATTCTCTGTCATGGCTGGACAATTTCATGTTCCTAGTCCCACTGGTGTGCTAAAAAAGGTAAATATGAAGGGTTATATGTGACCCTGGACCACAAAACCAGTTTTAAGTAACATTGGTACATTTGTAGCAATAGCCAACAATACATTGTATCGGTCAAAATGATCCATTTTTCTTTTATGCCTAAAAGCATTAGGATATTAAGTAAAGATCATGTTCCATAAAGATATTTCATAAATGTCCCACCGTAAATATGTCAAAACTTAATTCTTGATTAGTAATATGCATTGCTAAGAACTTCATTTGGACAACTTTAAAGGTGATTTTCTCAATATTTAGATTTTTTTGCACCCTCAGATTGCAGATTTTCAAATAGTTGCATCTCAGCCAAATATTGTCCTATTTTAACAAACCATAAATCAATGGAAAGCTTATTTATTTATTTTAGCTTTCATGTAATAATCTTAATTTAAAAATGACCCTTGTGACTGGTTTTGTGGTCCAGGGTCACATATAGCCCACTATAGATATTTTAGGTGTGCCAATAATTGTGGCCAACATGCATTGGAGAAAAACATTGATTTCATAATCAGATTCCCCCCACTTTCAATAGTTTTACTTCAATGATAGGATAGAATTTAGTTAATTTTTGTGAATGAAAGATGGAAAAGATAAACAATGCAGATTTATTTTCAAAGCCACGATTGCTCTTATTTGCCAAGGCTGCCAATATTAGTGGAGAGCACTGGATTCATGAAGGATGCATTAAATTGATCAAAAGCGACAGTAAAGACATTTATAATGTTACAAAAGATTTCTGTTTTAAATAAATATTGCTCTTTTGAACTCTATTCACTAAAGAATCCTGAAAAATAAAGTGTCTCACGGTTTCCACCAAAAATATTGGCCAGCACAACTGTCTTCAGCATTGATGATAATCAGCATATTGAACTAATTTTTGAAGGATCATGTGACAGTGAAGACTGAAGTGATGATGCTGAAAATTCAGGTTTGATCACAGGAATAAATTACGTTTTAATATATATTCACATAGGAAACAGCTATTTTAGATTGTAATAATATTTCACAATTTTTAAAAGCCGTCTTTCCACACCAACCCCAAACTATTGAACAGTAGCGTAGATGTACCAGATAGATGAGATTTTATGACTTGCCATATGAGAGTCAGCCCTCGAGATTAAATATGAAAGCAAATTGTATTTATGTGCAGAGCGAGCGAAACCTAAACGCCTTTGACATTTGACTTTTATAGACTTTTAACTTGTTGATTCAGTTCCACAATGCTGACTCTACTACTTCTGCTTTGTTTCAGATGCATCATCAGCTCAAATCCGATGGGACACTGCCGCATGCTGTCATCTGTTCAGACGGAGTGACATTTGTCTGGTAAAAATCACATCGCTACATCAAATAAACTCTCCGACATAAACACGTACGCCGGGTCTCGCAGGATGCTCTGGATAGCATTATTGAAGATCTGTACAGTAAATAAAAGCTGTATAGATTTACAGAGGCTGAATTTATCACTCAAGAGCTCTCGATCTCACTCAGCACAGGGGAGAAGATGATCCACGACTATAAAGTCCGTCCAAGCGTGAACCCGAGGGAAAGAATGCATCAGCCTCAAATGTTATCGTCCTCTGAGCTGTCTGACATTTACAGCGCTCATCCTGACATAGCCCCACCAACCTGAGGCCTTTATTTAGACCTTCATTTAGACCTGGATTTACTGTAGGAGGAGAACAGTTTGTTCTCTACTGGATTAGTGTCATCAATGACTACTAGATAAATTACAGTTGAGTTGCATAGAATTTGCATTTTGATTAACCCTGTCTGCCTATTTTGCTTTTGTTTTGCATTGGTCAGAAAAGACAAATCTCATGCAAAAATCAGACACATTTTGTGCCAAACATCTGTGTCGGTGTGAACAGGCTTTAAAGTCACTTCAGTCCACAAGTTTTAGAACAAACTATTTTTTTTGTCTTGTTTCCAGCCAAAATATCTAAAAAGTCTTAAATCAAGAAAGATTTTCTAGACAAGTAAAAATGATTTTCTTGTTTTCAGAAAAACAAGTCAAAATTATGTGCATTTTTGCTTGAAACAAGCGAATTTTTTTTGCTTACCCCATTGGCAGATTATTTTGCTTGTTCTAAGCAAAAACTCACTTAATTTTGACTTTTTTTGTCTGAAAACAAGAAACTTTTACTTGTCTAGAAAATCCTCCTTGGTTTAAGAATTTTTAGATATTTTGGCTGGAAACAAGACAAAAAAATCTAAGAAAAGCATTTTTTCCGATTTTCATGATTTATTTATTTATTTATTTTATTTACGGCACATCATCGATGTCAAATTACACAGATGTTTTCACACAGTAAATTTTGAAATGGTGACTTATAAATGCATAAAAAAAACATAAAACTAGTCTACTAATACACTGCACTTACTTAGAATTTTTGTCTTGTTTCCAGCCAAAATATCTAAAAATTCTTAAATCAAGAAGGATTTTCTGGACAAGTAAAAATGATTTTCTTGTTTTCAGAAAAACAAGTTGAAATTAAGTGCATTTTTGCTTGAAACAAGCTAAATAATCTGCCAGTGGAGTAAGAAAAATAATATTGTTTTCTGTTTGAAATTTTTTATTTTTTTTTGCTTACCCCATTGGCAGATTATTTTGCTCGTTCAAAGCAAAAACTCACTTAATTTTGACTTTTTTTGTCTGAAAACAAGAAACTTTTACTTGTCTAGAAAATCCTCCTTGGTTTAAGAATTTTTAGATATTTTGGCTGGAAACAAGACAAAAAAATCTAAGAAAAGCATTTTTTCCGATTTTCATGATTTATTTATTTATTTATTTTATTTACGGCACATCATCGATGTCAAATTACACAGATGTTTTCACACAGTAAATTTTGAAATGGTGACTTATAAATGCATAAAAAAAACATAAAACTAGTCTACTAATACACTGCACTTACTTAGAATTTTTGTCTTGTTTCCAGCCAAAATATCTAAAAATTCTTAAATCAAGAAGGATTTTCTGGACAAGTAAAAATGATTTTCTTGTTTTCAGAAAAACAAGTTGAAATTAAGTGCATTTTTGCTTGAAACAAGCTAAATAATCTGCCAGTGGAGTAAGAAAAATAATATTGTTTTCTGTTTGAAATTTTTTATTTTTTTTTGCTTACCCCATTGGCAGATTATTTTGCTCGTTCAAAGCAAAAACTCACTTAATTTTGACTTGATTTAAGAATTGTATAATATTTTGGCTGGATGAGCTCTTTTTAACAATAATGACAAAACAACAACAAAAAAGTCACAAAAAAAAAAAAGTCAGCAAAACAATAATCCAAAAACAGTTAATGCATCATTTGTTCATGCTGCAATGCAATCTGGGAACTCACAAAGCCTTAAGATTTTAACAATATAAAATTCTTTGTTCAGACAACAGTGTTTGACAAAACATTTGTGGTAATTTTGTTGTTCTGACAAGGGTTTTTATGTAGTTTCAAGAAAATAGCATTTTTAGTATTTGAAACTCGAAAGGTTTTGTAAACTGGAAAATATGCAGTTTTTTTTGTTTTTTGTTTTTTGTTTTTTTTACAGTGTACTATTTTTCCCCCACAAAATAAATATTGCAAAGTAAGTAAATAAATAAGTAAATATTATGTTAAATTCATATAGACACATTTTGTTTACGTTTTATTTTTTTATTTTAAAAATGATTATTCTCTTACTTTTTGCATCATCTGATGCACATGATGCAGATATTTTTTGTTGTTGTTTGTTTTTTACCTTTTTTTATAGTTTTCGTATGATTTTACAGATTTTTCCCACAAAATAAACATTGCAAAGGAAATAACTTATTGAGTTAAATATTCTCAAACTTTTTGCGTCATTTGATGCACTCGAAGCAAATGTTTTTGAAAAAAAAAATAGCATTTTTAGTATTTGAGGCTCGAAATGTTTCGTAAGCTGGAAGATATGCAGTAACATTTTTTTTCACAATGTACCTATTTTTTTCCTCTGCAAAATAAATATTGCAATGTAAATAAATAAATAAATATTATGTTAAATTCATATTGACAAATTTCATTTATATTTTTTTAATGCAAATATTTGTTATTTTGTTACCTTTTTTTATAGTTTATGTAAGATTTTACAGATTTTTTCCCCAGAAAATAAATATTGCAATGGAAATAACTAATTAAGCTAAATATTCTCACACTTTTGCATCATTTTTTGCACTCAAAGCAAATATTTTTTTATAGTGTCAATTACCTTTTTTCAAATCTTTGTATATTTTAAAAATTATTATTCTTACTTTTTTTGCATCAATTTTTGTTACCTTTTTTTCTAGTTTATGTAAGATTTTAAAGATTTTGTCCCCACAAAATAAATATTGCAATGAAAGTAAATAATTGTGTTAAATATTCTCACACATTTTGCATCATTTGATGCACTCTAAGCAATTTTTTTTGATAGTGTTTAACTTTTTTCGAATTTTTGTAAATTTTAAAATTATTATTCTCTTACTTTTTGCATCATTTGATGCATGTGATACAAATATTTGTTACCTTTTTTCTAGTTTATGTATGATTTTACAGATTTTTCCCCCATGCAATAAATGTTGCAATGAAAATAAATAAATATGGACTAATTTTGTTTAATTGTTTTTATAGTTTATGTAAGATTTTACAGATTTATTCCCACAAAATAAATATTGCATTGGAAATATTTAACTGAGCTAAATATTCTCACATGTTTTGCGTCATTTGATGCACTCAAAGCAAATATTTTTTGATAGTTTTTTTTTTTTTTTTACCTTTTTTCAAATTTTTGTAAAATTTTTAAAATTATTATTCTCTTACTTTTTGCATCATTTGATGCACGTGATACAAATATTTGTTACCTTTTTTCTAGTTTATGTATGATTTTACAGATTTTTTCCCCATTCAATAAATGTTGCAATGAAAATAAATAAATAAATATGGACTAATTTTGTTTACTTTTTTTATAGTTTATGTAAGATTTTACAGATTTATTCCCACAAAATAAATATTGCATTGGAAATATTTAACTGAGCTAAATATTCTCACATGTTTTGCATCATTTGATGCACTCGAAGCAAATATTTTTTTATAGTGTCAATTACCTTTTTTCCAATTTTTGTATATTTTAAAAATTATTATTCTCTTACTTTTTGCATCAATTTTTGTTACCTTTTTTTCTAGTTTATGTAAGATTTTAAAGATTTTTGTCCCCACAAAATAAATATTGCAATGAAAATAATTAATTGTGTTAAATATTCTCACACATTTTGCATCATTTGATGCACTCTAAGCAAATATTTTTTGATTTTTTTTTTACCTTTTTTCAATTTTTTGTATATATTTTTGTTTAATTATTATTCTCTTTTTGCATCATTTGATGCACGTGATACAAATATTTGTTACCTTTTTTCTAGTGTATGTATGATTTTACAGATTTTTCCCCCATGCAATAAATGTTGCAATGAAAATAAATAAATAAATATGGACTAATTTTGTTTACTTTTTTCCAGTTTATGTAAGATTTTACAGATTTATTCCCACAAAATAAATATTGCATTGGAAATAACTAACTGAGTTAGATATTCTCACATGTTTTGCATCATTTGATGCACTCGAAGCAAATATTTTTTTGATAGTTTTTTTTTTTTTTACCTTTTTTCAAATTTTTGTAAATTTTTAAAATTATTATTCTCTTACTTTTTGCTTTTTGCATCATTTATTGCACATGATACAAATATTTGTTGATTTGTTACCTTTTTTTTCTAGTTTATGTCAGATTTGACAGATTTCAGTTCAAATAAATAAATAAATATTATGGTAAATTCATACAGATTAATTTTGTTCTTTTTTTCAAATTTTTGGTAAATTTATACAAAATCAGTTTTCACACAGTAAATGTTGCAGTGGTGACCTTCATTTAGCAAACATAAAGTGATTAAAATCTTTTTTTTTTTTACTTTAAATTATCTCTTGGGACATAAAAGTTCCCATAGATGCAGAAACACTTGCATACCAAAAATTAAAATGAAACCTTTGTGTGAAAAATGTCAGCGTGTAGATAACTGAAGAGTTTTTAATAGAGATGGAGCGATGAGATTGACCTCATTAATTGGTGGAGAAGCGTATTGGTCTTGACCCGGTGGGAGTTCACGTTAAAGGAGGAGGTCAGCGTGACTTTTCATAGTTTGTCCGATCTTTTCAGTAGAGCTTATGTGAAAAGCAAAGGCCAAAATGAAAAGAAAATCTGACAGATCTTAGTGCCGGTCGCTAATGCCGTCTTTCATCTCCGCGGTCGCTGCCATCTCGCCGGTTACGGTCACATCGCCATGGCGATGCACAGAAAACAAATGTCCAGGCGTGATGTCATAGTTGGACGGCTTCATTTGCCCCCACGGAGTGGAAGACGAGGACTGTGGGAGTGGAGGATTCTGGCAGGTCAGTGGCGCTGTGCAGTAACTCTAGAGGAGGATGCTACTGTACCCCATTGTTTCTCTATGCTACCTGCAGTCAATGCACTTTAAAAGGTTACAGTTAGCATGACAAAAGAAATCCAGCTGGAACAAGGCCTTCTCTTAAGCGCTTGTTTGACTGCGGAGCATGAGAGTCCTGTAGTGTGAAACTCAGCGAGTGAGCCCACATTTGAGAGGCTGAAGAGCATGTGTGGGTGTTTCTGACACTCTAGGAACTATTTGTCCTAAATAACTCTTTAATTTACTTAAAATGTTAATACCAAATAACATTTTTATAGAAATGCACATTGTATTCATGTGCACATGTGCATATATGTATATACATGCAATGTGTGTTTGTATGTAAATTTATAAATAAATAAATTAAATGTTAAATTCATATAGATTTTTTTTTAATTTTTTAAATTAATATTGTCATGATGTGCATCAGATGATGCACATCATGCAGTATTTGTACATTTTTTTTTTTTTTACTTTTTTTTTTTTACTATTTGATGCAATATTTGTTAATTTGTTACCTTTTTGTAGTTTATGTAAAATTAGACCAATTTTCCCCCCACACAATAAATATTGCAATGGAAATAAATAAATAGTACGTTAAATTTATATAAACTAATTTTGTTTATTTTTTAAATTATTATTCTATAGATTTTTCCCCCACACAATTAATGTTTCAAAGGAAATAAATGTTATGTTCATATACATTAATTGTGTTTACATTTTTTTTTATTATTATTATTCTCTTACTTTTTGCATCATTTGATGCATATGATGCAATATTTGTTACCTTTTTTGTAGTTTATGTACAATTAGACCAATTTTCCCCCCACACAATAAATATTGCAATGGAAATAAATAAATATTATGTTAAATTTATATAAACTAATTTCATTTAAATGTTTTAAATTATTATTCTCCTACTTTTTGATGCACATTTTTGTTATTTTGTTACCTTTTTTCTAGTTTATGAAAGATTTTACAGATTTTTTTTCTCCACACAATAAATGTTTCAATGAAAATAAATAAATATGTTAAATTCATATAGATTAATTTTGTTTACATTTTTTAAAATGAGTATTATCTTACTTTTTGCATAATTTGATGCACGATACAATTATTTGTTAATTTGTTACCTTTTTTTAGTTTATGTGTGGTTTTATGGATTTTTTTCCCTACACAATAAATGTTGCAATAAATATTAAATTAAATTCATATAGACTAATTTTGTTTGCATTTAATAGAATTAATATATTTTTTAAAATGATTATTCACTTTTTTTGCATCATTTGATGCACATGTTACAAATATTTAATTTGTTACCTTTTTCTAGTTTGTTAGATTTGACAGATTTTTTTACCCACACAATAAATTTGCACTAAAAATAAATAAATATTATGTTAAATTCATGCAGACTCATTTTGTTTACATTAATTGTTTTATTTTTTAATTATTATTCTCGTAGTTTTTGCATAATTGGATGCACATTATATAATAATTTATACATTTTTTTTCCCAAACAATAAATGTTCCAATGAAAATAAATAAATACAAAAATAAATAAATAAATGAAAACATTTTAGGTTAAATTCTCATTTTGTTTACATTTATTCATTTATTATTATTATTATTTTTTTTTGCATCATTTGATGAACATGATACAAATATTTGCATTTGTGCCTAATACCGCACATTTATATTATTTTAACGTTGAAATGAACATTGTTTTATACTTTAACTCTTTTAGGCCTAGATCTATATTTATTTTAGGCAAGTCGTGATTATCTGAGAAGGCAAAATTGATCAAACACAATATGATCAACTCATTCTCTACTGCTGGCCGCTTGGTCGTTACTTTAAAAATCAAAAACTTATATTTAACGAACAAAAAATGCTCCAAACGTTTTTTTTCTAAATTAACTTAATAAAAACGAAACAAAATATGATCACTTTGCGTTACATACAAAACTGGACTATTTTAATAGCTGAAACAATTCAGGGCTCTGATGTGTGTGACAGCAATGCTCACCATAAATAATACTAATAATTGTAATTATTATAATTATTATTTTAATTTGTAGACGAAATAAATGGGTGCACTTAAGACAGTAAACTGTTTATAATGAATGCTTTATTTTTAAATAACCTTTTACAGCTTTGGAAATGTGTTATTCATTCTTAACACGTAGACGAATTTTGGCGATTTTATTATAAGCTTTTCACCCAGAGTTAGATGCATGCTTCACTGTTAATGTTATTATTAAATAAGGCCTCTTATTACATTGCATTCAGTTTGAGAGCAAAGGAATGACAACATAACCTGTAAATTGTTTGTTTTGTATTGCTTTTTACCTTTTCCTCTCCAAACTCTACCGTTTTTTTACAAAATTCAGGCGATTTTATATTTTGAAAAATAAGGCAAAGCCCTTTGAACCGCGCTTTTCAATTATTATTTTATTTTAGTGCGTTAAAGTCATAGACTGTAAAAAATATGGACGTAGTGTCCATGACGTCATCCGTAGGTAACCTACGAGAACCTAACTAAGAAATTCTGGTGCATGCAATTAACATTAAATACAAAAGGTAGAATTTTACAAATACGAATAAATACAATTATACATATAATATACAAAAAATGAAAAAAAGTACATTATACAAGTAAGGGCACATGGTAGAGAGTGCAAACCAGACAGTAGTGCAAATGCAAACAATATAGTGCAAACAGAGCTTGTAAGTGTGATAAAAGTGCAATTAAACAAACAAACAAATTATATTGTTTACATTTTAAAGTTTTATTCGTTAAATTTTCTCACACTTTCTGCATTGTTTGCTTCACATGAAGCAAATATTTGTTGACAGGTTACACAGAAAAATATTTTCACAAGTAAATATTGCAATGGTGTTTGCAAATATTGCAAACAGAAAAGAATGAAGCTGTTTGCTGGGACATAAAAGTTCTCATAGTTGAAGAAACACCTGTGTTCAAAACGCACACTGGCCAAAACATTTCAGATAAGATTGATATCAGGAAAGCCAACCGCTCTATCACAACAAACACACACAGTCTAGCATGCAGATTGTCCTTCACTCTTTCCCCTGCTTTTCTCTGCATTGCAGGTAGCGAAATGCACAGATGACAGGTTTCATCCGTCACACAGAGCATCGCTCAAGGTGTCATCCACCTGTCCGCCTCACGTTAACCTCATCACGGCCTCCTTCAGCAGTATTTCTGTGCCAGTCGTCTGGAACAAACACGACAGCCACGCTAACACCTCTGGTGTTCATTATCCCGCAGAGATCTTTTTATCCAACGTAACACTTCGGAGACTGTCAAAGAGAGATTTAGTCATCTGGAGAGCGAGCGGCGGTCCTCGGCCTGTGAGCGACTGTCAGCTGCACGCGGAGACGAACGGCGGTTTGGAAGCGCTTGAACATCTGCATGCGCCTCCAGTTGTTTGTAATAGTGATGGTGTAAAGAGAGACACCCTTTTCTCTTTCTGACCCCCCTTCCGTCTCAAAAAAAATCCGACATCAGTCCATCTGGTTTATGTTTGTTTGGCTGCGTCTGGCCTGTAGCTGCTTCTCAAACTCTTGCTGCTGGCTGCGTCGGGGTCCAGATGGCTTTAGCGCTGCGCTTTAAGCGTCCTGCATGGGTCGTCTGTGATGAGGAAGCCCTTCCCTATACATTGATCCACCGAGATTACAGTCTATTTATCCTCCCTAAGGAGAGATACAGTGACGGCTAACCTGTGGAGGGCAACTTTGGGGCCCAATCGACTAACGTGGCTATGGTTGCACGATATACCAGTACTAAAAAGGTATTGTGATCAGTTACTTTTAAAAGTAATGCATTACAATATTGAGTTACTCCCTAAAAAAGTAACTAATTACGTTACTTAGTTACTTTTTATGGAAAGTAATGCATTAAGTTACTTTTGCGTTACTTTTTAAATCTGGGCAGGGCTTGCTTGTTTGTTTCTAATATATAAAGTTCTATTTTTGTCAAATGTAAAAGCCTGTTTACACAAAGTAAATTCATGTCTGTACAGTAGACCACAGAAGAAAAAATGTCAACTCTTCAGCAATAAAAAGCAAATGTTAGATTATTTTAAATAATTTTTGCTTATTAGCATGGATGAATTGGATCATCGAAGTTCGGCAGCAAAGACATCGGTTAATAAAATGGTATTAAATACATAAAGAATATTTGTATTATTTAATATATTTAATTGCAGGTTAGTGTTGAATTTCACTGTTTTTATTCATTTTGAAGAACACTGTATCTGTTTTTTTAGTGAGTGAGATGAATTAATGCATGTTCACATTTATTCTAGAACTAAAGTAACATCTTACTCACTAATTTGTCTCATCATGGGGACAGGAGAGCTTTTAATCAATAAATGGGGCGGAAAAGTAACAGGCTTTACTTATTTGAAAGAGTAACTCAGATATTTTCTTGTTAATTAACTAGTTACTTGGGAAAAAGTTACTTTTAAAAGTAATGCATTACAATATTGAGTTACTCCCTAAAAAATTAACTAATTACGTTACTTAGTTACTTTTTATGGAAAGTAATGCATTAAGTTACTTTTGCGTTACTTTTTAAATCTGGACAGGGCTTGCTTGTTTGTTTTTAATATAAAAAGTTCAATTTTTGGCAAATGTAAAAGCCTTTTTACACCAAAAGTAAATTGATGTCTGTACAGTAGACCACAGAAGAAAAAATGTCAACTCTTCAGCAATAAAAAAAGGGAAAAAAATGTTTGATTATTTTGAGTAATTTTTGCTTATTAGTATGGATGAGTTGGATCATCGAAGGTCGGCAGCAAAGACATCGGTTAATAAAATGGGATTAAATACATAAAGGATATTTGTATTATTTAACATATTTAATTATTGCAGGTTAGTGTTGAATTTCACAGTTTTTATTCATTTTGAGGAATACTGTATCTGCTTTTTAGTGAGTGAGATGAATTAATGCATGTTCACATTTATTCTAGAACTAAAGTATCATCTTACTCACAATTTCTCTCATCATGGGGACAGGAGAGCTTTTAATCAATAAATGGGAAAGAAAGTAACTGCCATTACTCACTTGAAAAAGTAACTCAGATATTTTCTTCTTAATTAAAAAGTAATGCGTTACTTTACTAGTTACTTGGAAAAGTTACTTTTAAAAGTAATGCATTACAATATTGAGTTACTCCCTAAAAAAGTAACTAATTACGTTACTTAGTTACTTTTTTTGCAAAGAAATGTGTTACGTTACTTTTGCGTTACTTTTTAAATCTGGGCAGGGCTTGTTTGTTGGTTTTTAATATAAAAAGTTCTATTTTTGGCAAATGTAAAAGCCTGTTAACACCAAAAGTAAATTCACATCTGTACAGTAGACCACAGAAGAAAAAATGTCAACTCTTCAACAATAAAAAAGGAAAACAAATGTTAGATTAACTTGAGTAATTTTTGCTTAACATGTTGTTAACATGTTTCTAGCATGATTACCAGTTGCTAGCATGTGTCTAACACGATTAGCAAGTTACTAGCATGTTTCTAGCATGATAATAAATCTCTAGCATGTTTTTAGCATGATTAGCATGTTGCTATCATAATTCTAGCATGATAACCAAGTTGTAAGCACGTTTTTAGCATGATCAATAAGTTACTAGCATATTGGTAGCATGATTCTAGCATGATTACCAAGTTGTTAGCACGTTTTTAGCATGATTAGCAAGTTACTAGCATGTTGCTAGCATGATAAAAAGTTGCTACCATGTTTCTAGCATAAGCAAGTTGTTAACATGTTTCTAGCATGATTAGCATGATTACCAGTTGCTAGCATTTGTCTAACATGATAAGCAAGTTACTAGCATGTTTCTTGCATGATTATCAGTTGCTAGCATGTTTTTTAGCATAATTAGCATGTTGCTATCATAATTCTAGCATGATAACCAAGTTGTTAGCACGTTTTTAACACGATTAACAAGTTACTAGCATGTTGCTAGCATGATAAGTTGCTAACATGCTTCTAGCTTGATTAGCAAGTTGTTAACTTGTTTCTAGCATGATTACCAGTTGCTATCATGTGTCTAACATGATTAGCAAGTTACTAGCATGTTTCTAGCATGATAATAAATCTCTAGCATGTTTTTAGCATGATTAGCATGTTGCTATCATAATTCTAGCATGATAACCAAGTTGTTAGCACGTTTTTAACATGATTAACAAGTTACTAGCATGTTTCTAGCATGATTAGCAAGTTGTTAACTTGTTTCTAGCATGATTACCAGTTGCTATCATGTGTCTAACATGATTAGCAAGTTACTAGCATGTTTCTAGCATGATAATAAATTGCTAGAATGTTTTTTAGCATGATTAGCATGTTGCTATCATAATTCTAGCATGATAACCAAGTAGTTAGCACGTTTTTAGCATGATTATCAAGTTACTAGCATATTGGTAGCATGATTCTAGCATGATTACCAAGTTGTTAGCACATTTTTAGCATGATTAGCAAGTTACTAGCATGTTTCTAGCATGGTAAGTTGCTAACATGCTTCTAGCTTGATTAGCAAGTTGTTAACATGTTTCTTGCATGATTATCAGTTGCTAGCATGTTTTTTAGCATAATTACCATGTTGCTATCATAATTCTAGCATGATAACCAAGTTGTTAGCACGTTTTTAACATGATTAACAAGTTACTAGCATGTTGCTAGCATGATAAGTTGCTAACATGCTTCTAGCATGATTAGCAAGTTGTTAACTTGTTTCTAGCATGATTACCAGTTGCTATCATGTGTCTAACATGATTAGCAAGTTACTAGCATGTTTCTAGCATGATAATAAATTGCTAGCATGTTTTTTAGCATGATTAGCATGTTGCTATCATAATTCTAGCATGATAACCAAGTTGTTAGCCCGTTTTTAACATGATTAACAAGTTACTAGCATATTGGTAGCATGATCATCAAGTTGTTAGCACGTTTTTAGCAGTGTTTTTTCGAGTGGTGTCCTGTAGTGTGGAGATATTGTAGTCAGGTATTGTGTGTTGGTTTGGTGTCAGCATTAGGTCAGGCCTTTTGTCGTCCTGCTGCAGTGAACGCTGGAGAATTTGTAAATGCGTGAGTCAGATGTTGGCGAGGACGCTTCCGAAACGGCCTCCTGCGTCAAATACGTCAGCGGCGTGAAGCGACGTCTGTGAAGAATTGTTCAGAAGTTGAATGTTCGGTGGTGAATTGTCTTTGCAAACACAGCTGGAATGTTTGTAGGTTGCGTCGTAATATACAAAAGCATCATTTGTGGCTTTGTATCTGGTTAATTTGTTTTCACCAGCCATAATGTTTGAGATTCCTGGTCGATGAGGCACAATAAATCAAATGGTTTCCATCATTTTCTTGAGCGTGGATCATCATTTTGCCCGATTGTCATTTTGGATGTTGACATCATCCCACAAACTCCTGGCAGACGAGGAAGAATGAGGGGAAATGCAGTTTGAACTATATTTTTAAACATCTTTTTTTCAGACACTTGGGTTTGTAACTAGTTGAGGGTGTTTACATCATAATAGATTGGTCATGTTTGCTAATTCACCAATTTTTCATTTTAGTAAATGTGGTAATGCTAAATATAGTGCATTGTTGCATAACATTAAGGAGTGAATTTGCTAAACAGGCATGTAGACTTTTGTTTACATCTTTTTTATTTTTAAATTATTATTCAGTTACTTTTTGCATAATTTGAAGCACATGATGCAATATCCCCCACACAATAAATATTGCAATGGAAATAAATAAATAACAAAATAAATAAATATTAGGTTAAATTGATATAAACTCATTTTGTTCACTTTTTTACTATTATTCTCATACTTTTTGCATCATTTGATGCACATGATACAAATATTTGTTAATTTGTTACTTTTTTTCTAGTTTATGTAAGATTATTTTTTCTACACAATAAATGTTGCAGTGGAAATAAATAAATATTATGTTCAATTGATATAAACTAATTTTGTTTACGTTTAAAAATATTTACTCTTACTTTTTGCATCATTTGATGCACATGATACAAATATTTGTTTATTTGTTACCTTTTTTATGTAGCATTTTACAGATTTTTTTCTCCACACAATAAATGTTGCAGTGGAAATAAATGAATTAAAAATAAATAAATAAATAAATATCATGTTAAATTTAAATATATATTAATTTTGTTTACATTTATTTTTTACTTTTAAATTATTTATATTTTTAAATTATATATAAATGCGTAAATAAATAAATAAAAATTATGTTAAATTCATATAGACTATTTTTGTTTACATTTATTTTTTACATTTACATTTTTGATGTTTTAAAATGTAATATTCTCACACTTTTAGCATAATTTGATGCACAAAAATGTAACAAACAAACAAATAAAAAAAGATTGTTAAATTCATATAGGATAATATATGTTTACACTTTATATATATATATATATATATATATATATATATATATATATATATATATAATTTATTTTATTTTTTTTAATGCTAAATGCATACTAGATCTTTTTTTGTAATGTTTTAAGCTTCCTTTTTAAACCTTGCGTCGCATGCTTGCCGCATTTCTGATGGTGCAATTACTGTCCACAGATGTTTGATGTGTTCAGCAGAGATATTTGAACGGGTTTGCAGCGTTGCCTGATTTGCATGATTCCCTTCAGGTGCTAAAATAACGAAAACGGCACATGCAAAAAAACGCTATCAGCGGGATCGATTCATTCTTGGTGAAAACCCCTCTAAGAGTACAACAACAACGCTTATAATTAACTTCAGCAGCACAGACAGAAAAGTCTGTGCCTTTCACAGCAGAAACTTATTGACCTTTAGTAGCTGTTTTAGTTTTTGCATTTTTATGCAATTTGATATTGCATAAAAAAAAAAAAAAACGTAAAACACACCAAAAATATCATAAAGAATTTTTTATTTATGGATGTTCTTTTTTCATTTAAATTTGGGTTATTGTTTTATTTTTATTTTTTTTAAGTCTATAAGTCTATATAGTCTTCTATAAGTCTATATAGTTTTTATTCATTTTTATTGTAGTTTTAGTTATTTTAGTACACCAGGCTACACTAAAATGAGAAAAAAGTAGAATTTCAAAAAATATTTTATGTTATGGTATTAATTTTTATTATTATTTAATTTGTTTAATGGTTTTAGTTTTCATTAACTATAATACCTCTGAGATGGACAAATTATTCTGTAAGAAAACAATGCATGAACTATAATGGGAATACATTTAAAGAATAGATCATCTGATAATCCCAACATGTGGAACTGAGGTTTCTATTATAAAAATCAGTTGATTCTCTAAACCAATAAAGGAACCAATATTTTCTATTATATTTTTAGCAATTAAATTAAATTAAATTACAGTAACTTGGATATTTCACTCAATACTTGAAAAAAAATCATATAATTTTCTAAATCTAAACCAATAAAATAACCAATATATTATATTGTATTTTCAGTAAATAAAATAAAATACAATACAATACAAGAATTAAATTCAATTAAATTACAGTAACTTGGATATTTCACTCAATACTTGAAAAAAATCATTTGATTCTCTAAGTCTAAACCAATAAGGTAACCAGTATATATTATATTATATTTTCAGTAAATAAAATAAAATAAAATACAATACAAGAATTAAATTAAATTAAATTACAGTAACTTAACTTTCACTTAATACTTGAAAAAAAAAATCATTTGGTTCTGAGGTTTTGTATTTTATTTGTTTGTAAATAAATACATAAATATTTGTGTTTTTTTGTATTGTTGTTTTTATATGTAAGAAACATTTATTACTTCATCATTTGATTCTCTAAACATGGAGATTCTATTATATTTGTCAGTAAATAAAATAATAATAAATAAAAACACAAAATAAAATAATAGTAACTTATAATACAAAAAAAAAACACCCATTTGATTCTCTAAACATAAGGAGCTAATATTTTCTATTATATTTGTTACTAAAGAAAATAAATATAAAATACAAGAAATAAAATAGTAAATAAAAAATAATAAAATAAAATAAAATAATAGTAACTTTTATATTTTTTTAACATTACATGCAAGATACTACTTCAAAATTTTAGGTTTATTTCTGTGTGCTATACTTGCTGTCTCTTTGAAATAAAATAAAATAAAATAAAATAAAATAAAATAAAATAAAATAAAATAAAATAAAATAAAATAAAATAAAAAAAATATAAAAAAAATAGTGCATTGATATTTGTGTAAAATTGCAACAGTAAATTACATGCTTTGATCTGTACAAACTCAAACAGATAGTTAACCTAAAAATGAACTTTCATGTCAGTCCATATCAGTATAACTTACTTCTGTTGAACACAGAATAAGATATATTCTTGAAGAATGTCTGATTGTTTTTTATCCATACAGTGAAAGTCAAATCCCACTGACTCTTACTGCATGGACAAAAACATTCTGCAAAATACCTTTAGTGTTTCACAGAAAAAATAAAGTCATAAAGTCTTTGTCAATGATGACAGAATGATGATTTCCGGCTGAAGTTTCCTTTAACAGCTTGTTGTGGTCTCTCTTTCTCAGTCACAAACACACAAACATGACGAGCCGATGCAGTGTTGTTGTTCAGGGCAACGCAGCATCTCAGCAAGCGCGAGTGAAGGGGAGCCTGTGATGTCATTGTTCCGGGGGCCCGGCGAGGGGCCGTGTGTGTGTGTGTGTGTGTGTGTGTGTGTGTGTGTGTGTGTGTGTGCAATCAGATCCTACTGGAATGATGTCACCTTTTGTTGCCCGTCTCCATTGAGCGCAGCAGATCTGGCCTGAATTGAGTCCTGAGGAGAGAAGTGTGAGAAACTGCAGGCTAAAGGTAGAGGACATGCTAATAGCGCCTCTATAAAGATGTCATCAAACTCAGCTTAACCTCCACAGATAGCTGACGCCAGGCTTTTAAACCTCTCCTGCACAATCCTAAACTTGATTTCAGGAGCTATGCTTCCATCCAAAAGTGGCGAATCAGACTTTTGGAATATTGCATAAAACAGAAAAAAAGCATGTTTAAGAGAACAAAATCTTAAATCCTGGAAAACGGACTCTTTTTCTAACATAATAAATTACTTGCGTGCAGATGGAACACAATTTCCAATGCTGTCCCATAATCGTGCATGTAGATGCATGATGTTCATGAATGCAATCATGTGAGAAAGTTTTGGAAGTAATTATAAAATATAATATTATTATTATTATTATTATTATTATTATTATTATTATTATTATTTTCAGACATTTCAGATGGACTAAAACCGTATTTGATATAGTGGTTAGGCCAGTTATCCAATCACAAATTTAATTTAAATGTTATTGTTTAATTGAATTGAATTGTATTTTGTTTATTTTACAGTAGAAACAATTTAATTTAATTTAATTTAATTTAATTTAATTTAATTTAATTTAATTTAATTTAATTTAATTTAATTTAATTTAATTTAATTTAATTTAATTTAATTTAATTTAATTTAATTTAATTTAATTTAATTTTCCAGTAGAAAACCCCAGTTCCACATGTTGGAATAATCAAATGATTTATTCTTTAAATATATTTACATTAATAGTTCATGCAAGTGTAACCTGATTAGTACAAAAAAAATAATAATAATAATAATAAATAAATAAATAAATAAATAAATAAATAAATAAATAAATAAATTAAATTAAATTAAATTAAATTAAATTAAATTAATATAATTTAATTTTCCAGTAGAAAAATATTGGTTCCTTAATTGGTTTAGAGAATCAAATTATTATTTTATTTCAATTACAAAAAAACAGCAAGCATAGCACACTGAATCAAACCTGAAATTTTAAAGTAGTATCTTGCATGTAAAAAAAAAAATAAGTCTTGGATCCCCATGTTTAGAGGATAAAAGATTTTTCAAGTATTGAATCAAAGCCTTTTATTTAATTAATTTTACTTACTTACTTACTCTTTTTTAAATACTGAGGAAAGTATCTGAAATATTTATTTAATAATATATTTATGATGACAATCTTCATTTTCACACTTATTTACTATTTCAATTTATTGTTAAATGTACACATAATATCCAAACAACATTTAATTTAATTTAATGTAATTTTTTATATATATTTTTTTTTTACATGACATTTGATCTGAGTGAAGTATATCAAATATTTGGTAAATTTACATGCAAAAAAATAATTTTTTTAGATAAACTATCCCTTTAATATCCAAACAACATTTAATTTAATTTAATTTAATTTAAATTTGTATATACATATTTTTTATTTAATATTTTATTTTTATTTTTATGACCTTTGATCCTTTAAGCTTGTACAGATGAAAGCATTAGGTTCAATCAAAACCAAACAGAGCTAAAATTTAGTGCAGAAGCCAGACTTGTTTTAGTAATTCGAGCATTTATTCAATTCAGGCATTTCAAGTAATTCCAAGATTGATCTTGGATTTGGAAAACACAGTGTTATGCTGTGTCTGGGAACATGGGAATGAGTAAATGAGATGCGCGCCGCTCTTCATCTGCATACGGCCGACTCCCCATGACTCTCTTCACTAATTCCATGCCTGTACTCTCCTCCCACGATGCATTGTGCTGCCGTGATGTCAGTGTCGGCCGGCTGTCCCTCAGAACTTCATCAAAGAGAGCGGACTGAAAGGATCGGGCCGGGAGGTGTGGACAGGAATATCAATTTGCTCCGGAACGGGACGGAGAGGCTGCGGTTTTCCCGGCTTCGGCCCTTCGGGGTTCGAAATCAACTTTACCAATTTGTTTATTAGATTTTTCCACCTCTCTTCCTCCGAAACCACATTCTTTCTTTTCTTTTAGTGTTTTTGCACAGCAATGGGACTTGATTATCTTCCTTCCCCCTCACGGTGTTTTGGAAAAGG
Organism: Garra rufa; assembly: GCF_049309525.1. Classification (NCBI taxonomy): domain Eukaryota; kingdom Metazoa; phylum Chordata; class Actinopteri; order Cypriniformes; family Cyprinidae; genus Garra; species Garra rufa. Next base: position 2,106,367 of record NC_133382.1, read on the forward strand.
CTTCTGTAATTAGCGCTCGGCTGAATTAATTACGGAAATGCGGATGCGAAAGACGAGAGAAAAGATTTTTGGGGGAGGGTTTGAAGCGATTGTATCAGAAGCCAGTGTTCCCACTAATTAATCTCTTCATTCACATGACAGGAATTAGCAGTCCAAATCATATTTGTCTCAGTCTCAGTCTCAGCTCCATGGCCAAAACAAGCGCTCTGTCTGCATCTTTCCTTTTAGTCTTTCTTCTGATTCTGATTCTAGTCTTATGGATTCTGTCTCATGCTTTTTCTCAGGGCAGGGGGATAATGTGTTATAAATAACATTTTACATTCTTTTCTTTTCTTTTCTTTTCTTTTCTTTTCTTTTCTTTTCTATAGTCATTTTTTTCAAGTAACCAAGTTACTATTTTATTTTATTTATTTATTTTTAATTGAATTTAATTGAATTTAAATTTAAATTAATTGAACTTAACTTTTATTTTATTTTATTTTATTTATAACATTGGTTCCAAGTCACTGTTTTATTTTATTTTTATTTGCCATTTTATTATATTTACAGTTAAAAACTTGGGTTCCCAATGTTAGGACAATCGTTTGCTTTATTTATTTATTTATTTTATTTTATTATTTAATTTCATTTAATTTCATTTAATTTCTTGGCTATTTGTTTTTAACTATTTTATTTAATTTGCTATTTTTATTTAATTTATTTTTCATTTTATTTAATTTTACTTTATTTGACAGTTGAAAACATTGGTTCCAAGTCACTATTTTATTTTATTTATTTGCTATTTTATTATATTTAAAGTTGAAAAGCTGGGTTCCCAATGTTGGGACAATCATTTGATTTAATTAATTATTTGATTTATTTATTTATTTATTATTATTATTATTATTATTATTATTATTGTTGTTGTTGTTGTTGTTATTGTTATTATTATTATTATTATTATTATTATTATTATTATTATTATTATTATTATTATTATTATTATTATTATTTTACAGACGAAAACATTTGTTCCCCTTGTTGGGACAATCATTTTATTTATTTATTTTGCATTATGTGAAGCATCTCAACTACTTGTAAAAACTTGCATGTAAGATCCAAGTCACTATTTTATTTTATTTTATTTGCTATTTTATTATATTTACAGTAAAAAACCTGGGTTCCCAATGTTGAGACAATTGTTTGATTTTATGTATGTATTTATTTAGACTTACAAGCATCTCAAATATTTATAAAATTGCACATGTAATTTCCACTATACTATTTTTTTTTTTTTTTTTTTGCTATTTTATTATATTTACAGATGAAAACCTTGGTTCCCCATGTTGGGATAAACATTTGATTTATTTAGTTTTGTCTTATTTTATTATTTATTTATTTTTTAAGCATTTGGTGAAGCATCTCAAATATTTGTAAAAACATTTTATTTGTTTATTTTAGTTTAGGTTAGTTTAGTTTAGTTGAAAACATTGGTTCTCCATGTTGGGACAATCATGTGATTATTTTTTTTTTTTAATAGATTTTTTTTTAACCTTAGGTGAAGTATCTTAAACAGTTGTTACATTTCACATAATATCCAAGTAAAAAAAAAAAAATAATAAAAAAAGTTTTTCTTCTTTTTTTTCTTTTTTCTTTCTTTTTTGATTTAAATTATTACTTAAATTATAAAAAAAAATTTGATTCTTTTTTATTTTTTTATGGCAAATACAATAGAAAACTTCAGTTCCCCATGTTGTATTTTGCAAATATTGAGTTTTGTAAAATTTTAGTACGGGTAAAATTCATTATCTTTGGTATTTTATTTTAATTAATAAATCTAATTAATTAGATTAATGTCGTGCCTGTAATTCTACAGAGAGAGTACATCAATAATGACGCAGTTTGTTTTGTCCCACCTCAGTAATGCTGCTAAATTGCGAGTTTCCCTGCTCTCCTTTTTGTACGCTGCTCTTTCTCTCTCTTGTCTCTGGATTGAGATGTTAAAGGCGTCTTACCCCATTTTTATTAATTTTCCCATGAAATACCTTTAAGCTTCATTCTGGCCGGATCTACCGAGTGATGTCAAACACTTGGAAAATACGTGATTATCTGCACTCAAACACACACACACACACACACACACACACACACACACACACACACACACACACACACACACACACACACACAGAGAGAGAGAGAGACAGAAACCCGACTGATCAGTCCCAGTGTTTACAGCGGTTTCTCCTGTTATTTGAAAAGCAGATTGGCTGTTAATAGCAGTAATGGAATAATGGAATATAAGTCTGTCACTCCTCATGAGCAGTGAATGGGTCCCAGACTGGCTCATCCAGAGGCCAGCATGCATTACTTCAATTGCATTAAGAGACATTTGCTATAGCAATTACTGCCTGTGGGAAATGGGCTTAACCTAACGCTCGTCTCTCTACCCAGAAACAGCTGCGAGGCTCTCGATCGGGATCGTCCTCACTGTCATTTCCTCTCTTTTCAGACAGATACCTTCATCCGCTTTTTTTCACTCTATTTCTTCCCTTTTCTCTCTTTTTTCGGAGGTTTTATTTTGGGAAAAAAAGCCCCATTCTGTTTCTCAACTAATCCTTGTTTGGGATTTTAGTAGCACTAAGATACTATTACAGTTTTTATAAAAAAAAATTAATTAGTTTTAATTTGTATATTGTTTGTTTGCATTTTAATTTTAGTTAAAGTTTTGTTGTGTGGTTTAGTATTTTATTATTATTATTATTATTATTATTATTTTTATTATTTTATTTTTTATTTTTTTAATTAATTAGCTTCACTTGTTTTATATAGAATCTTTTTTCCATCACGGAATAGAAGAGGTAAAAAAAAAATAAAAAAAATAAAATAAAATAAAATAATTTTAAAAAGTATGTAAGGGGTAATTGCTTTTTATCCCTCCCCCCTTTTTTAAATTATTATTTAAGTTAATGTTTCATTTTTTCCCCTATATTTTAATTTATTTTAATTAGTTAAATATTTTCTGTTTGCATTTAAAATTTAGTTAAACTTTTAGCAATTTTGTTGTGTGGATTAGTGTTTTATTATTGTTATTATTATTATTATTATTATTATTATTATTTTATTAATTAATTAGTTTTACTTATTTTATATGGAATCTTGTTTCAAACACGAAATAGAAGTAAGAGGTAAAATAATAATAATAATAATAATAATAATAATAATAATAATAATAATAATAATAATAATAATAATAATAAAAAGATGTAAGAAGTAATTGCAACTTTTTTTTGTCTCACAATTCGGACTTTATTTGTTTTATTCCGTAGATATAAACCCAAAATTGACAAATATAAAATGGCAATTCTGAGGGGAAAAAAGTTATCAAAACTAACAATTCTGATAAGAATTGTAAATTTGTAAAAAAAAAAAAAAAAAGTCAAGATTACCTTTGTTTTATTCTATAGTGGAAACAAAAAGACAGAATTGTGATATTGCAAGAAAAAGTCAGAATTTCTAAATTGTGTTTAAAATTGCATTTATGAGATAAAAAATAATTAAATAATAGTTTTACTAATCCATACTCATTCATACTTATTTATAGTTTTTATTAATATTTTGAATTAGTTTTAAATTGTATATTTTCCGTTTGCATTTTAATTGTGTTTTAGTGTTTTATTTATTTATTTTGTTGTTGTTTTTAGTTTTATTTATATAATATAGAATCTTGTTTCCATCACAGAATAAAAAAAGGTAATTGCAACTTTTTATCTCTCAATTTTGACTTTGACCGATTGTGAATTCGGAATTCTTTGAAATTCTGATTGTACTTATTTATTATTATTATTTTTTTATTCCATAGATATGAACTCAGAAAGAAAAAAAAGTTAACTTGCAATTGCAAGTTACAAAAACAAACAATTCTGAGAAGAATTGTTAGTTTGTAAGTTAAAAAGTTGCTTTAAAAATTGTTTTATTCCATAGTGCTAGATGTAACCTTGCCATTGGGATTTTAAAATAGCATTTATTACATAAAAAGTCTGAATTGTGAGATAAAATTTATAGTTTTGTCAATATTTTAAATTCGTTTTTATTTTTACATTTTGCTTTTTCATTTTAATTTTAGTTGAAGTTTTAGTAATTTAGATGTTATTGTCATTTTTTATTATTTTTTAAAATAAATCTTTAATAAATTTGTAATTTATTTCACGTTTAGTTTTATTAGTTTGAAAGTGAGAAATGCTGCCTTGGCAAATAGCTTAAATAAAATAACATAAAATTTTTAAATTTTATATATTTTTTTATTTTTGTCTCAAGCTAAAAAAGTAAATAAAAGTACATTTAAATTTTTTTTTTCATGGTTTTAGTTACCTATAATAACCCTGATTTGGTTTCAGCTGTGCATTTGAATCATATACTCCTACGCTGCAATATTGATCACTATAATTACCACATTCCTCAGTTATTGTGAATTCCGTCAAGCTTGTGGCAATGGGGGAAAAAAAAAATCCCCAAACCCGATGCGAGCAACAAGCCAGAGAAATTTCCAAATGAAAATAAACCATGCACACATATTACAACAGCCGTGTCAAACAAAACAAAAGTTCACATGGTGGAAAATGTTATGAGTGCTGTGTGCATTTTTATGCTTCCACAGACCCGCAGCCTTTGGTGTGGTTTGGAGGGACGGCCGTTTATAAATGATGGGCGGCAGTGTTGTCACACACACGCAAACGTGCCACACCCAGACAGCCGGACTCACTCCGAGGCCTTCACCTCCCGCAACTGAAGGTATAGGTCATCCAAAAATTACTAATTATTAATTTACTCACCCTAAGGCCATCCAAAATGTAAGTGAGAAGTGTTTTAGCTGAAACCGTGCTCTTTGGTGATTTGTAAAAGCAACTCTGCCGCATTAACCACTTTGAGATTCAAAAGGAAAACAAAATAGGCCTTTTCACATTGCGCATCATCGTTAATCGTCGCTTTCAACCTTGGGCAAAGAAAGTTTTACACATGTCATTTAAAAGGGGCTATGAAACCCTGTTCTGGAGCAGGTGTTAACCCCACATTGCAGTGCTAAACTTGCACCGTATTAAGCGGTGCGGTGCTAACGGCTGTCACAGCTAGCAACAGACAACCAATTGCGTGCCTCGTGTTCACGTGCTTTGGGCAGTTACAGAAACACCACACTCTGTGTAAACAGTCTATCCAGCGTTTGAGGGAAAAAAATGTCAAATGGTGACGGAAAACACGTGAGCTGAAGTGAAGAAGAGACCGTTTCATGCTTACCTTTATAGTCCAAACATCCAGTCTAGAGAACTTGATTATACAGTGGGCAGTATATAATATGTGGATGCGCAATGCTAGAGCCGTTATGTGAAAACTGCACATGCTGCGTTCAACCGTTCAGTGACACTGATGCCGCAAATATGCAAAGAAGAACATTAACCTGGGGTTTAGCAATGTGCACTGTGGAACACCACGAGTAACTTTCAACCCATGTGTAAAAAATCATTATTTTGTTTACCCAGGGTTTTACCCTGTGGCTCCTGATGAAGCCAAAAAACTGCATATGCTGGTTAGGTAGGCTTTAATGCTGCTTTACTGGTCCTCAGCTGGTCCTTTGCAGCCTAAACCAGCTAAAGTCCAACATGAAGCAGCAAAGGACCAGCTTAAACCAGCAAAGGACCATCATAAACTAGCTAAGGACCAGCTTAAACCAGCTAAGGTCCAGCATGAACCAGTTTAAACCAGCAAAGGACCATCTTAAACCAGCTAAGGTCCAGCATGAAGCAGCAAAGGACCATCTTAAACCAGAAAAGGACCAGCTTAAACCAGCAAAGGACCAGCTTAAACCAGCAAAGGACCATCTTAAACCAGCAAAGGATCAGCATGAAGCAGCAAAGGACCATCTTAAAACAGCAAAGGACCTGTCACGTTAGCAACAAGGGAGGTCTGGGTCCAGATGCAGGTAAGTAAAGATTTTAATGAAAATAACAAAACAAACAAAGCAAAAGGCCAACACGGCACAACTGAACATAAACTCAAAGAACAAAACAAGAACAAGGTCAGGAGCTGAGATCTATGACACAAAAACACTGAGGACAAAACACAATGCAACCATGAAGCAGAAGTGAGAAATGAGAGTTCTTATACTAAAGTCCAAATGGTGAACAGCTGTGAGTGAATCAGTGTTAATTACAAAACATGAGTGAATACTTAGGAAAGTGAGTGCAGGGAAGGGAAAACAGCGACCTCAGGTGGCTGAGGGAAGTCTCACAGCCCAGATCATGACAGTACCCCCTCTCAAGGGAACGGCTTCCAGACGTTCCCAAAACAAAAACAAAAAATCTGGAGGGAGGAGGAACGGTGGAAGGTGTCTCAGGGGGAGGGATGGCGGGCCTGGCCCGTGCAGCGGAGTAACGTGGGTTGACACTGCTACCAGAGGAACGGGAGCTGACCTCGCCGCCAGTAGAACGTCCGCGGGCCCCGCAGCCAGAGGAATGCGAGCTGGCCCTGCAGCCAGGGGAACAGGAACAGAGAGAGCGGTCACCGCCGCGTCCGGAACAGAGAGAGCGGTCGCCGCCGCGTCCGGAACAGAGAGAGCGATCACCGCCGCGTCCGGAACAGAGAGAGCGGTCACCGCCGCGTCAGGAGCAGAGAGCGCGGTCACCGCCGCGTCAGGAGCAGAGAGCGCGGTCACCGCCGCGTCCGGAACAGAGAGCGCGGTCACCGCCGCGTCAGGAGCAGAGAGCGCAGTCACCGCCGCGTCAGGAGCAGAGAGCGCAGTCACCGCCGCGTCAGGAGCAGAGAGAGCGGTCACCGCCGCGTCCGGAACAGAGAGAGCGGTCGCCGCCGCGTCCGGAGCAGAGAGAGCGGTCACCGCCGCGTCAGGAGCAGAGAGCGCGGTCACCGCCGCGTCAGGAGCAGAGAGAGCGGTCACCGCCGCGTCCGGAGCAGAGAGAGCGGACACCGCCGCGTCCGGAGCAGAGAGAGCGGTCACCGCCGCGTCAGGAGCAGAGAGCGCGGTCACCGCCGCGTCAGGAGCAGAGAGAGCGGTCACCGCCGCGTCAGGAGCAGAGAGAGCGGTCACCGCCGCGTCAGGAGCAGAGAGAGCGGTCACCGCCGCGTCAGGAGCAGAGAGCGCGGTCACCGCCGCGTCAGGAGCAGAGAGAGCGGTCACCGCCGCGTCAGGAGCAGAGAGCGCGGTCACCGCCGCGTCAGGAGCAGAGAGAGCGGTCACCGCCACGTCAGGAGCAGAGAGAGCGCTCCACGCCGCTTCAGGAGCAGAGAGAGCGGTCACCGCCGCGTCAGGAGCAGAGAGAGCGGTCACCGCCACGTCAGGAGCAGAGAGAGCGCTCCACGCCGCTTCAGGAGCAGAGAGAGCGGTCACCGCCGCGTCAGGATCGGAGATAGCGGTCACCGCCGCGTCAGGAGCAGAGAGCGCGGTCACCGCCGCGTCCGGAACAGGGAGCGCGGTCACCGCCGCGTCCGGAACAGGGACAGTGGACGCCGCCTCCGCCGCCCAACGAGCGAAAATGGCTGTCATCCACTCGGGCTCAGTCACTGCCACGCCAGGAACAGAGACAGCGGATGGCGCCGCGTCAGGAACAGAGATAGCGGCCGCTGCTGCCTCCGCCGTCCAACGAGCGCAAGTGGCCACCATCCACTCGGGCAAAGTCACTGTCTCCTTAAAAGAAAAACTCCCCGCTGGACCCATCGATGATGGTTGCATTCTGTCACGTTAGCAACAAGGGAGGTCTGGGTCCAGATGCAGGTAAGTAAAGATTTTAATGAAAATAACAAAACAAACAAAGCAAAAGGCCAACACGGCACAACTGAACATAAACTCAAAGAACAAAACAAGAACAAGGTCAGGAGCTGAGATCTATGACACAAAAACACTGAGGACAAAACACAATGCAACCATGAAGCAGAAGTGAGAAATGAGAGTTCTTATACTAAAGTCCAAATGGTGAACAGCTGTGAGTGAATCAGTGTTAATTACAAAACATGAGTGAATACTTAGGAAAGTGAGTGCAGGGAAGGGAAAACAGCGACCTCAGGTGGCTGAGGGAAGTCTCACAGCCCAGATCATGACAGGACCAGCATAAACTAGCAAAGGACCATCTTAAGCCAGCAAAGGACCAGCATAAACCAGCAAAGGACCATCTTAAGCCAGCAAAGGACCAGCATAAACCAGCGAAGGACCAGCAAAGGACCAGCATAAACCAGCAAAGGATCAGCATGAAGCAGCAAAGGACCATCTTAAAACAGCAAAGGACCATCTTAAACCAGCAAAGGACCAGCATAAACCAGCAAAGGACCATCTTAAGCCAGCAAAGGACCAGCATAAACCAGCGAAGGACCAGCAAAGGACCAGCATAAACCAGCAAAGGATCAGCATGAAGCAGCAAAGGACCATCTTAAAACAGCAAAGGACCAGCATAAACCAGCAAAGGACCATTTTAAGCCAGCAAAGGACCAGCATAAACCAGCGAAGGACCAGCAAAGGACCAGCATAAACCAGCGAAGGACCATCTTAAACCAGCCAAGGTCCAGCATGAAGCAGCAAAGGACCAGCTTAAACCAGCTAAGGTCCAGCATGAACCAGTTTAAACCAGCAAAGGACCATCTTAAACCAGCTAAGGTCCAGCATGAAGCAGCAAAGGACCATCTTAAACCAGAAAAGGACCAGCTTAAACCAGCAAAGGACCAGCTTAAGCCAGCAAAGGACCAGCATAAACCAGCGAAGGACCAGCAAAGGACCAGCATAAACCAGCAAAGGATCAGCATGAAGCAGCAAAGGACCATCTTAAAACAGCAAAGGACCAGCATAAACCAGCAAAGGACCATCTTAAGCCAGCAAAGGACCAGCATAAACCAGCGAAGGACCAGCAAAGGACCAGCGTAAACCAGCGAAGGACCATCTTAAACCAGCCAAGGTCCAGCATGAAGCAGCAAAGGACCAGCTTAAACCAGCTAAGGTCCAGCATGAACCAGTTTAAACCAGCAAAGGACCATCTTAAACCAGCTAAGGTCCAGCATGAAGCAGCAAAGGACCATCTTAAACCAGAAAAGGACCAGCTTAAACCAGCAAAGGACCAGCTTAAACCAGCAAAGGACCATCTTAAACCAGCAAAGGATCAGCATGAAGCAGCAAAGGACCATCTTAAACCAGCAAAGGACCAGCTTAAACCAGCAAAGGACCATGACTGCATTCCCAAACAAGTAATTATTAAAAACAAAAATTATTATTAGTGGTGGGCATAGATTAATTTTTTTAATCTAGATTAATCTAGATTAAATCTTGAAATTAATCTAGATTAATCTAGATTAAAATGGCTAATTTAAATTCTGATGAAGGCATTCAGAATATGTGTGCTACCCAAATAATGACTAAAAGTAAGTCTTCGAGAACGGGCCAGGTGGCGCATTAGACCAGGCGCTCATCTCCTGTTTCCAAAATGCATTACAAACTGCTTGACAATTGCATTTACAACACAATTAACTATACAAACTTGTGTAACCAAGTACTTCTGCGCAAAAGGCTGTACGACGTGCGCGTTCCCGTAAAATACACAGGCGCGCGGGTATGGATAGCCTATCTGCGTGCATAGTCTTCCAATAAACTGCGTTGCTTTTAGAAGCGTCAATTCAGTTGTTGCATATAGTTTAATGTCTTTATTTCGGGATTATCAAAGTAAATTATAACTCAAATTTGAGATTTTACTGGGCCACAGCAGATTTTCACTGGGGCACGTGCCCCAGTAAAAAGGGTCTAGCAACGCACGCACCTGCCCTGAAAGCGGCTTCATAGCTGCATCCATGTCTGCGCGTCTCATTTGATGTGGTAATTTCACAGAAGTTGAAGACTTGTTCTCGCCCCCTACAGTGCAATTCAACTAGATATACGTCATCCGCGCTAAAATATCAAGGTGAAAGTCATCATATCTTGCGTAGTTTAGACCCAGCTCCCAACCCAACTTTGAGAATAGATTAACGGCGATATTTTTTTTATCGCGCGATATGAGTCTCACGTTAACGCCAATAACGGCCCACCACTAATTATTATATTCAGTTGCTTCTCCTACTTTGTCAGGGAGTGGTGATTTTGTTCTCTTTGACTCATTGGATGGAAACAGTGTATAATGTTTTATGCGATATTCCACAGATGTACATAAGCATCTGAGACTTAAGCCGTTGAAAAATGTTAAAGACTTCTGGTTCATTAAGCCGCTGTAAGGAAATAACAAGAAGAGTAACTAGTAAGGAATAATTAATAACTAGCTGTTGAATTATTAGGAAATAATGATTTACACTTCAGGTGTGCATTATTTTCTAATAATTCAACGGGCCAGAGTCAGTTATTCCACTTGTACTATGATTACCACACATTAAGACTATTATATGATATATTTCAAACCATTCTTCTGTTTTTAAACCTTAAACACTGTTGTGAGTAGGATACATTTGTTATGCTTCTCATCCAATGCCTCTGTTGCTAATTCCAAAACATAATTTTAGGCCTAGTAATGCAGGCTTGTGCTGTTGATAGCAGAGAGAGAGAGAGAGACAGAGCGAGAGAGAGAGAGAGAGAGAGAGAGACAGAGCGAGAGAGAGAGAGAGAGAGAGAGAGAGAGAGAGAGAGAGAGAGAGAGAGAGAGATTGTGATATGTGCTTTCTTTGCATAATAAAATGTAATTTTGTGGCAAAAGCATGGAAATAATCTGTGGTATCGTATTGTTCAGTGTGTTTATTTGTTTGGCCAGTGTTGTTGTGGGTTTTATTTTAGGCTGTTAGGACCTTTGAAATAACTGAAATCATTTGGTGAAGTGATATGGACATGTAATGCGGTGAATAGGGTTGGGCGATGTCGACCGATTTGGCATCGTACAATGTCTAACGTGAAACATTGCGATGGACGATGGCATCGTCCGCGGGGGGCGGGAAGAGGGCAGGAGTGCGGGATGGTTGTTGTTAAATAATTAATTTATAACGAATTAATTAATTGTAGCCTACCGTTTCGACCAGTGCTTAATTTGAGCTGGATTTTTAAAGATCCGGCATGAACAAGTGCATTAGATCGTGACGGTGAGTGCGTATGAGACATAGCAAGCGCGGGTTTATGTAGATGTATTTGGAGGATGTGTGTTGGTCCTTAACATATTTTCGACCAGTCAGCTTTAAGTTCAAAATGGCTCTCATTGATTGCTTACTGCTTAACCCACTCTCTCCAAATGCATTTAATGAGCAGCGGAATGTTTAGAGAGAAAGTGTAATATCAGAAATAATACCAAATCAAGCGAAATATTATTATGTATTAACATTATAAACACTATAAACATAGCTATAAGTTAGTTACCCTGACTCCAAAATGAATCATCTAAATGTAACGGTATTCAGAACAGAACAGGAATGAAACAAAATATATAAAGTTAAGAATCCAAAACAAAGCGAAACTAAAAATAGCAGGCGTTGGGCTCACGTACCTCTGTAATTCGGCACAAATCCAAGTGTTTCCATATTCCCAATGCATTTGAGTGATAAACTGTTATTTATAATATATAGGCTTTGTATTGTACCTTTGTATTTTGATGGAAAAAATATATATATTCTCTTGTTATATAAGCTCGGTTCGTTATGGTAAAATCATGAAAAAGGCATATTTGGTGTAGTTTATTTAATCTAATTTAATTAAAATTATTTAGAAATTTTTCTGCTGTTTTTGTATGCCTCATTTATTAATGTAAACGAACTAGTTAATGTAATTCGTTTGGAGTTCACTGTAATTTATACTGTGATCGCTAACAACTTCCTTGCTATTATTTCCTCACAATAATAATATTAAAATAAGTAAAGATGCGGAAATTGAAAGCATGCATTTCATCTGGCTATATAGTGTGATTCAGTGTGTGTTTTTCGCGAGTGGGTTGCTGCTGCGGCGGGGGCGGGGCGGGGCGAAGGATCGCAATGCCGGCTCAGCATCGTGATGTCTATCGGCCATCGGCAATGGCATCGTCTATCGACCCAACCCTAGCGGTGAAGCGGTGTGTGTTCTCCTGAAAATAATTGCACACCTTAGAACAGTGGTTCTCAAACTTTTTATACCGAGTACCACCTGAGAAACAACATGTTAAACATGTTAGAAATGTGCTAACGACATGTTAGTATTATGTTAATCATGCTGTAAACATGTTAGCGACATGCTAATCATCCTAACAACAAGCTAGTAACTTGTTGGTCATGATAAGATCATGCTTGCAACATGCTAATCATGTTATAATCATGCTAGCAATATGTTATTACTTGCAAATGATGCTAGTTACATGTTATACATGCTAGAAAAATGCGCTAACAACATGTTAATCATGCTGTAAACATGTTAGCAACATGCTAATGATCCCAGCAACATGCTAGTAACATGCTAATCGTGATAAAATCATGCTAGCAAAATTTTTAGTAATATGTTAATTATACTAACAACATGTTGATCATGATAAAATCATGCTAGCAACATGCTAACCATGTTAGAATCATGCTAATAACTTGCTAATCATGCTAGCAACATGTTAGTGACACGCTAATCATGCTAACAACATGCTAGTAACTTGCTTATTATGCTAGCAACATGTTAGTGACACACTAATCATGGTAACAACATGCTAGTAACTTGCTTATTATGCTAGCAACATGTTAGTGACACACTAATCATGCTAAAAACATGCTAGTAACTTGCTTATTATGCTAGCAACATGTTAGTGACACACTAATCATGGTAACAACATGCTAGTAACTTTCTTATTATGCTAGCAACATGCTACCAACATTCTAATTATACTAACAACATGCTGATCATGATAAAATCATGCTAGCAACATTCTAGTAATTTGATAATCATACTAACATGTTAGTAACTTGGTAATCATGCTAACAACATGCTAGAAACTTGCTAATCATGCTAGCAACATGCTAACAGCATGTTAATTATACTAACAGCATGCTGATCATGACATGTTAGTAACTTGCTAATCTTGCTAGCAACATGCTAGTAATTTGCTAATCTTGCTAACAACATGCTAGTAACTTGCTAATCTTGCTAGCAACATGCTAGTAACTTGCTAATCATGCTAACAACATGTTAGTGACATGCTAATCATGCTAACAACATGCTAGTAACTTGCTAATCATGCTAGCAACATGTTATTAACTTGTTAATCAGGCTAGCAACATGTTAGTGACACGTTAATCATGCTAGCAACATTCTAGTAATTTGCTAATCATAATAACATGTTAGTAACTTGCTAATCATGTTAGCAACATGCTAACAGCATGTTAATTATACTAACAGCATGCTGATCATGACATGTTAGTAACTTGCTAATCTTGCTAGCAACATGCTAGTAAGTTGCTAATCATGCTAACAACATGTTAGTAACTTGCTAATCTTGCTAGCAACAGGCTAGTAACTTGCTAATCATGCTAACAACATGCTAGTAACTTGCTAATCATGCTAGCAACATGTTAATGACATGTTAATCATGCTAACAACATGCTAGTAACTTCCTAATCATGCTAACAACATGTTAGTAACTTGCTAATCATGCTAACAACATGCTAGTAACTTGCTAATCATGCTAGCAACATGTTAGTAACTTGTTAATCATGCTGTCAATATGTTAGTGACATGCTAATCATGCTAACAACATGCTAGTGACATGCTAATCATGCTAGCAACATGTTAGTAACTGGCTAATCATTCTAGCAACATGTTAGTGACATGCTAATCATGCTAACAACATGTTAGTGACATGCTAATCATGCTAGCAACATGCTAGTAATTTCTAGCATGTAATTTAGATCTATCTATCAAACTTTAAGCTTTTAAAACTACCTTAAACTTCAAACTATTTCAGACTGAAAACCGTCAAACTTAAAACTTTCTCAAACCAGCTTAAAGGTTGTCTTGACAAACCTTCTTTTTATCTAGTTTATATTTTATAAATCACCAAGTATCTTCAACCAATGTTCAGTTGAAGACACAAAGTCACCCACATCTTAGATGGCCCGAGGGTGAGTCATTTAAAAGCAAATGTTCATTTTTGGGTGAATTATGGCTATGCCCAAAACATTTGAATGAGTTTCTAAACACACAGGCGGCAGGTCAAGCCTCATTTAGTTGAGTATGGAACTGTCACACAGTAATGAATGAGGTGGATGGGCGACCCGCTCGCATGTGCGCGTACACTGACCAGATATCCTGCTTCTGTTCAGTGTTCATCACACGTATGAACGGCTCCAGCTGCTTCTCTCCGATGCAAGCATCCTCGTTTTCGTCCACGGTTTTCTTGAGGATGCAGTGGCCGCTGTCATCACCCATGACACACTCCATCCTGTCCTCTGCTGTCGCCGCTGGGAAATTATGACTGCCATTATGACTCCCATTTAGCCCTCTTTCTTCACCTGGCTCACGGAAAATAAAATAGAGACAGACTTTCCCTTCGGGCTGGACAGGAGCTGTTGTTTTTTTTTCTGTTTAGTCACATTTAATATTGAAGAGGACACTGGAGAATATTCCAGCGCCGTGGCGTCTTCAGCATGTGATGGTCTTGTGTTTTTGACTTTTAGGTGGCAGACGACTTAAATCATCCTGCAGAAACTAAAACAAACAGGATTTGAGACATTTTGGTGAAGATCATTTAGAATTTGAGAGAAAAATAATGAGAGGATAAATATAGACTAGTTGCAGTGACAGTGCTTGTGTTTTCAGTATGCTGCTGTAAGATCAAGAAGTTGCATAAAGCCTAAATTCATCCCTTTCTTTCTTTCTTTCTTTCTTTCTTTCTTTCTTTCTTTCTTTCTTTCTTTCTTTCTTTCTTTCTTTCTTTCTTTCTTTCTGTCTTTGTTTTTAATTTGGTATTCGTATTTGCTTTTTATTTGCTTTTATTCAATTCTTTTTTGTTCATTTGTTAAACTTTTTAAAAAATGTATTACTTTATGTAAAAAGTAATGCAAAGTACTAGCTAAATTTTGTTTACGTTTTTTATCTATCATCTAATCTTTTTGCATTGTTACATTTCATTTTTGTATTTACATTTTTAATTTGTTACTTTTTTTATTGCAGCATTATTTTTATTTTATTTGTTGTCATTTTGTTTTACCGTTTGCATTTATTTATTTGTTTGTTTGCTTGATGGCTTGTTATTTAGTTAGTTTGTTTATCTTTACATGTATTTTTTATTGACCTTTTTATTTAATTTTCAAAGCCTTCTCTGCTTAGCTGACTGAATGATTAATTGATTCGTAAAATGTTAATTTCTTTTTTATATTAAATAAATAAATCAGAAATTCTTTTTTTTTTTTTTTACTTTTTAGCATTTGTTTGTTTATGTATTTACCCTTTTTTAGCTCTTTCAATTCTTACATTATTTTTATTAGTTTAATTTTTAATTTTTCAAATTTTATTTATTGACAATCTTTTTTCATTTTTTACAGTTCATTTTTGTATTTACCTTTTTTTACATTATTTTATTGTATTTGTTGAACTCATAATTTTTCTAATTTTATTTATTTACCATTTTATTTATTTATTTATTTATTTATTTATTTGTTTGTTTGCTTAATGGCTTGTTATTTAGTTAGTTTGTTTACCTTTACATGTTCTTTTTATTGACCTTTTTATTTATTTAATTTTCAAAGCCTTGTCTGCTTAGCTGACTGATTGATTAATTGATTTGTAAAATGTTAATTCTTTTTATATTAAATAAATAAATAAATCAGAAATTTGTAAAATTCTTTTTTTTTACTTTTTACCATTTGTTCATTTATTAATTGTTTATTTATCTTTTTTACATTTCGTTTTTGTGTTTACCTTTTTTAGCTCTTTCAATTTTTTTTTACATTATTTTTATTTGTTTATTTTTTTTCTTCAAATTGTGTTTATTGACAGTCTTTCTTCCAGTTTTTACATTTCATTTTTTTTATTATTATTTTTTTTTACATTATTTTAATGTATTTGTTTAATTCATTTTTTATTTTATTTATTTACCATTTTTATTTTTTTGTTTGTTTATGTTGTTTGTTTGCTTTATGGCTTGTTATTTAGTTAAGTTGTCTGCTTAGCTGTCTGATTGATTAATTGATTCGTAAAATGCTTTTTTAATTTTTACATTATTTTTATTTGTTTAAATTTTATTTTTCAAATTTTATTTATTGACCATTTTTATTTAATTTAATTTTTTTAAGTTTAATTAAATTTAATATTATTTTATTTGTTATTTTGTTTATTTTTACATGTTCTTTTTTATTTACCTTTATTTATTTAATTTTCAAAGCCTTTCAAAACCTTGTCTGCTTGATTGATTCACAAAACATTATTTCTTTTTATGTTAAATAAATAAATCAGAAATTCATAAAATTCTGTTTTATTGTATTTTTTTACTCTTTAGCATTTCTTTATTTATTTATTTAACTTTTTATATTTCGTTTTTATGTATTTACCTTTTTTTAGCTTTTTAATTTTTACATAATTTTTATTTGTCTATTTATTTTTAACATTTTATTTATTGCCCATTTTTAATTTTTTATTTAAATTTTTTTTAATTATTTGTATTTGTTTGCAAATAAAAAAAAAAATTCATTTTAATACAATTTCCAAAGCTTTGTCTGCTTAGCTGAGTGATTCATTGGTTCGTAAAATGTTAACTCTTTTTACGTTAAATAAATAAATAAATAAATAAATAAATAAATCGTACAATTCCTAGTTTTATTGTACTTTTTTATTTTTTACTTTTAAGCATTTGTGTATTTATTTACCTTTTTATATTCCGTTTTTGTGTATTTAGCTTTTTAAATTTTTACATTATTTTTCTTTCTTTCTTTATTTATTTGCCTTTAAAAAAACACAAATTTTCATACAATAATTTCCATTCTAATTTATTACTCATGCTGAGTGCAGGAGCAAGACCATAAAATTATGGTGCTAGCATACATTTTCATATGTTTGCATAGACATAGATGTTATTACAGTCTCTAAAATGAAAACAAATTATGGTACAAATGATGATTTATTAAGCAGTTTTTCTGACAATCCTGCTATTGCTGCTTTCAATTCAATATCAGTTCTGACTGATTTTCAGATTTGTATGTCTATAAAGTTATTTTACGCATTTTAGATGCCGTATTCCACGTGTCAAAAAACGAATACCTGCGAAAGCAAATGCAGCCTCTCAAAAAAACGCACGATATTCAAAGCGAAGCGTAACCGCAGTGAATATGCAAGGCTTATTTTACAAACATTTGCATAAAAATAAGCCTCGTGGGACGCCAAACATCTATTTAGTTTCATCCCACAGCGTAATAATCTGTAACAGAGCATGCAGAAGTGTTATCATACGTTATTACAGATGAGTATCATAAATCATTACATAAGCATAAGGCTTTTTAATGATTGCAGACTGATGCTCCTCTTTGTTGGATGGTATTACTGCATGCGATTGACGTCAGAGACGTTTGATTAATGAAGAGATGCAGTCAGCCATCAGCTATTTGTGATTTTCTCCTGGGCTCGCATGTGTGCGAAGGGCCAGCGCTTAAAGCCTGGATTAAAAGAGCTAATGCTCACTTCTGCTGCATCACTCTGAATCACCGTGTCTCGCGTTGCTCGCTACTAACCAAACAAATAGGAGTTTCCCAGTTTTGTGGTTCCCTCGTCCCCCGAGAGGCTTTGTCAGGATCGGGAACTTAATTGCATGTGACTTTGTGTTCCATGCCAAGCGCTGTAAGATCTGCTGGGACTGACAAGAGGGCTTAAAAGCCAGAGTATCTCCTCAGTGGCCTGCACATGTACCGGATTATCGGACATTTGTAAGTGGGTAGATAGTGTTACCCCTCCCTAATTTTCCAGCGTTTAGCGTCTACCTCTCCTCAATTTGGCCTGTCCGCCTGCCACGGAGTCCTGTTACTCGGTAAGAAACGACTCCTGGATAAATCCCATAATCCATCCGTTCCGCCCTCCTGCGTGGAGGTGTTTTTCTGGGAGAGCCAGCTGAGTGTACAACTACTACTCAAAAAACACCGCAAACAATGAGTGTTCAGGATGCCCTCTCTGACCTTTAAAGGGCCAGGAATATAATAAGCAACATTGAGCTCTGTTCAAAGAAAGCTTTGTTTGTCTTCATTTGCTGAAATTCATGCTGCAAAGCTGACGCTGCCCAGATTATTATCCTGAATTATTCATGACCGTATTTATTTATTTATGTATCTACTTACATTTTTTATATTTTAATTTAAGCCTTAATGCTTATTTTTATATTTTCTTTTTGGTTAAATTTATTTATTTTATTTTATAGTTTATAGTTTATATTTATTTATTTCTTTATTTCATATTTTATATATATATATATATATATATATATTTATTTATTTATTTATTTTATGACTTTTACATGTTATATCTTTGATTTTTTTGTTTGTTTACAATATTCATTTATTTATTTATACATTTTATATATTTTAATTTAAGGCATGCTTATTTATTTTTTTGTTAAAATTTTTCTATTTATTTATATTTTATATTTATTTATTTATTTTTTTTACATTTTTTCTGTTTGTTTTCTGTGAGTTATTATAAAAACGAAGACTGAGATATTGCTCTATAACTCTGTTCAAAGAAAGCTTTGTTTGTCTTCGTTTGCTGAAATTCATGCTGCAAAGCTTATCATGACCGTATTTATTTATTTATTTATTTATTTATTTACTTATATTTTATATATTTTAATTTAAGCCTTAATGCTTATTTTTTATATTTTCTTTTTGATTAAATTTATTTATTTATGTATTTATTTTTTTATATTTATTTATTTTATGACCTTTACATTTTATATCTTTTTTTTATTATTTTTTGTTTGTTAACATTATTTATACATTTTATATATTTTAATTTAAGCCATACTTAATTTCTTTATTGTTTTTTTTTTGGTGGGGGGGGGGTTAATTTTGTTTTTATTTATGTACATTTTATATATATATATATTTTTTTTCTGTTCGTCTACTTGTTCTATTTATTTATTTATTTTAAATTCAAATAATAATTTTTAAAGCTTTGTCTGCTAAAAAGAAAACTTTTTGTCTTGATTTGCTGAAATTCATGCTGCAAAGCTGATGCTGCTTAGATTATTATCCTAGATTGTTCATAACTGTGTTGATTGAGTGATTGATTGATTGATCTATTTAAATTTATTAATTTATTCTTATTTATTTAATATTTTTGGTTAACATTTTCTTTTTTTTTCTTTTTTACATTTTATTTATTTATTTAATGACTTTTACATTTTATATTTTATATTTTTTTCTGTTTGTTTACATTTGTTATTTATTTACGTTTTATTTGTATTTATTTATTTGAATATTTTTATGACTTTTACATTTTATATATTTGATTTTTTTCTGTTTGTTCACATTTTCAATTTTTTAATTTTTTTACTTTTTTAATTAATTTATTTTATGACTTTTATATTTTAATTAATTTATTTTATAACCTTTATATTTTATATATTTAAATTTTCTGTTTATTTACATTATTTATTTTTTATTCACATTTCTTATTTATTTGTTTGTTTTATTTTTTAATTTTTATTTATTTATTTATTTTGAATTCAAATCATTTATTTTGAATTCAATAATTTTAATATGAATAATTATTAAAATAATATTTTTTCAGTTTGTTTACATTTTATATTAATTAATTTATTTACATTTAGTTTTGTTTTTATTATTTTTTCATTTGATATATTTTAATTTATTTTATTTGTTCCTTTTGTTTACAATATTTATTTATTTACTTTCATATTTCTTTCTTTCTTTCTTTCTTTCTTTCTTTCTTTCTTTCTTTCTTTCTTTCTTTCTTTCTTTCTTTCTTTCTTTCTTTCGAATTCAAACAATAATTTTCAAAGCTGCTTAGTTGAGAGAAGGCCCTGATAAAAAAAAACTAAATCAGAGATATTGCTCTCTAACTCTGTTCAAAGAAAGCTTTGTCTTGATTTGTTGAAATACATGCTGCAAAGCCGACACTGCTCGGATTATTATCCCAAATTGTTCATGACTTTATTTATTCATATAATTTTTGTTTTTGTTTATTATTTTTGTTTTTCTATTTATTTATTTATCAATTTATTTTGTGTTCAAGTAATAATTTTCAAAGCTTTCTCTGCTTAGTTGAGAGAAGGCCCTGATTATAAAAGCGAAGCGAAGAGATATTACTCTCTAACTCTGCTCAAAGAAAGCTTTGTTTGTCGCGCTCTGCTGAAATTCATGCCGGAAAGCCGACGCTGTTCGGATTATTATCAGCAAGACCCTGAAATTGCTCGGATTGTCCTTCTGCTCCGTTTTGTCATTTGATCAGCAAGTCGCTTATTAAAAGTCCAGCAGTGAATCAAAATGTTCATTCAGCTATTAAAGCCAATTCAGAGATGTTCCTGCTTATTTATCTGCTTCATTGCTTTACTTTAAATAATCTATATAATAAATGCAGTACTTTTTTCTTCCCAAACACCATATTGTATTTGTTGTGCAACATTTTGGTTTTGTGAAATGTAGTACATTAGAATTTTAATTGTACTTTATTTGTACTGCACTAAATTAAATTAAACTAAGTAAAATAAAATAAAATATCAAGAAACTAAATAAAATAAAATATCAAAAAACTAAGTAAAATAAAAAAGTTTATTGGCGTATTTACAAAAGAAGTTTCAGTATACTTTTCAATGTGTCATTTGCTGTTTCAGTGTCATTATTTTGACATTTACAAGCAATTTCTGTTTGAAAATTGTTTAAAAAATAAATCCTGCAAAAAACTTAAAGGCAGTGCAAAAAATGTGACATTTGACAATCTGAAAAAATTGTAACAAATGTTATTTAATCTTCTGAAGTCCATAGTTTTATGTGAGAAAACATTTAAGTGAAAAATGATTTTTTTGAATTTTGTAAAACTATTCCTAAGTGTCTCCTAAATAGTCAGATTTAAAAATGCACAATAGCAAATTGTGCATTCTTCAAAATATCTTCTTATGTGTTCCATGTAACAGATTTGGAATCATATAAAGTTTAGTAAATGATCACAGAATTTTTGTTTTGTCAACGTTTTAAGCCTTAAGTTGTTATGAAGCAGACGGGACAAGAAGGTAAGTGTTATACAAATGGTGTTTTATTTATACAAGCAGCAGTGCCGGAGGTGAATGGTGAGTTCGTGAAGGTGAGCAAGACTTGAAGTGATGAATACTGAGCTGGATGGTAACGTGAAGAGAGTAACAGGTCCTTTCCGTTTTAGGTGGCGAGACTGGAGGATTCCAAGAACGAAAGCCAGAGGGGTTCAGAGAGTTCGTGGATCCACCACCCTCCGCTGACGCGGAAGTCAGCTTACGGCCACACACCGCTAATGACAGGATACTGAGAAGACACAGAGGACTGGCGCTTGGAAGACTGGAACGAGACAGAGATAAGGTAAGTACAATTGGGTAAGTAATCTCGATAGTGATACTCGCCAAGAGTTACTGGAAGTCCGCTTTCTCTGGAACGAGCCCGGACAATGAGTGGTGTGTGGAGAGTGTCTTTTATGTGTTGGTGATGATTACGTGCAGGTGTTCATTAATCAATACTCAGGTGACGGTGATCTGGGAGTGATTGTGGGTGCAGAACCTGACCAATCCGTGACACTACCCCCCTCCCCAGGGCCCGCTCCTGAGGGCCGAAGTCTCTTGCGCCGTGGTGGTCTACCTCGTCCTCGGGGTGCAGGAAACTCAGGATGACTAGCGTGGAACTCCTCAGTGAGCGTGGGATCTAGAATATCATCTCTTGGGACCCATGACCTCTCCTCTGGTCCATAACCCTCCCAGTCAACCAGGTACTCGAGTAGACCACCACGACGACGAGACCGGAGAATCTCCCGGACGGAGTAGACGGCTCCATCTTCCAGCATGAGGGGGGGAGGAGGTTCTTCTTCGTGGTCAGGTTCTGTGGAGAGAGTGAGAGGTGGATGAAATGGTTTCAGTAGTGAGACATGGAAGGTGGGGTGAATGCGATATTCAGGTGGGAGTTGAAGCCTGTAGGTGACGGGGTTGACCTGTTCCAGGATGTTGAAGGGACCAACAAACCTGGGACTTAATTTCTTGGAGGGCAGTCGCAGACGGATATCTCGAGTGGAAAGCCACACTTGATCGCCTGGCCTGAATTCTGGGGCTGGGGCCCTCCTCCGATCCGCGAAGGCTTTCTGTCTGCGTACTGCCCTCTGTAGGTGGTGATGTGCTTCGTCCCAGACCCTCTCGCTCTCCCGGAACCAGAGATCCACTGCGGGGACCTCAGATGGTTCACCATTCCAGGGAAATAGCGGTGGTTGGAATCCGAGAACGCACTGGAATGGTGTGAGGCCGGTGGACGGTTGCCGCAGTGAATTTTGGGCATACTCTGCCCAGCCCAGGAACTGGTTCCAGGAGTTCTGGTGGTTGTGGCAGAAGGTCCGGAGGAACCGCCCCACTTCCTGGATTTTCCTCTCCGTCTGGCCATTGGACTGCGGATGATAGCCAGAGGAGAGGCTGACGGTCACACCTAGGAGACGGAAGAAGGATTTCCATAGACGGGAGATAAACTGAGGACCGCGGTCCGATACAATATCCTCAGGTATTCCATACTGACGGAAGACGTGATTGAACAGGAGTTGGGCTGCTTCAAAGGCAGTGGGTAGTCCTTTCAGGGGCAGTAACTTGCAGAACTTGGAGAATCGATCCACTATGACAAAGATGCAGGTGTTTTCATCCGATGCTGGTAAGTCCGTCATAAAATCCACTCCCAGGTGTGACCAGGGGCGGTTCGGGATTGGCAAGGGATGGAGTTTACCTGCGGGCAAATGCCTGGGACTTTTGGACATGGCACACTCCTTGCACCCCTGGATGAACCGCTGCACATCCCTTGCCATCCCAGGCCACCAGAAGCGCTCGGATAGCAGCGAGAGGGTGTTGTTGGTCCCGGGATGTCCAGTGCCCAGGGAAGTGTGGATGGAGCGAATGAGATCTACCCGTTGTGTCCTAGGAATGTAACGTCGATCAGGAGGGCAGCCCGGCGGAGGGCGAGGAGCAGGAGTAGCGACACTAGGGGGAGCAGACCATTCGATGGGGTTGATGAAGATGTCTTGTGGGAGGATATTGCTGGGAGGTTCAGTGGAATCAGTGGAGTCGTGGATTCTAGACAGGGCATCTGCTCTTATATTTTTTGGACCGGGACGATAGGAGATGGAGAAGTGGAACCTTGAAAAGAACAGTGCCCACCTGGCCTGACGTGGGCACAGCCTTTTTGCATCACGGAGGTATTGGAGGTTTTTATGATCTGTGAGTACCAGGAAAGGATGATTGGCTCCCTCCAACCAGTGTCGCCACTCCTCCAGGGCGAGCTTGATGGCGAGAAGTTCCCGGTTGCCGATGTCATAGTTCTTCTCCGCCGGGCTGAACTTCCGGGAGAAGTAGGCACATGGATGGAGTAAACGTGGAGTTCCGTGATGTTGGGAGAGAACCGCTCCGACTCCCGAGGTAGATGCATCCACCTCCACCACGAAAGGAAGGTCTGGATCTGGATGGCGCAGAATAGGAGTCTGGGTGAAGGCGTCCTTGAGGGATTGGAAGGCTGCGGCGGCTTCGGGGTTCCAGGTAAGTTTAGTTGGTTTTCCTTTGAGTAGGTTGGTTAATGGAGTTGTGATGATACTATAACCTTGAATGAAACGGCGGTAGAAATTAGCAAAACCGAGGAATCTCTGGAGTTCTTTGACAGAAGAGGGTTTAGGCCAGGACATGACAGATGACACCTTCCTCTCGTCCATACGAATACCCTCACGGTCGATGATGTATCCCAGGAATTGAACGGATGGAAGGTGGAATGAACATTTTTCTGCTTTCAAGAAGAGTTGGTGTTCCCTGAGTTTCTGGAGGACCTCCGCAACGTGGTGGATGTGTTCAGTCTCACTCCGGGAGTAGATGAGGATATCGTCAATGTAGACAATTACTGACCGATGGAGAAACTCCCGGAGGACTTCATGCATGAAGTTTTGGAATACGGAAGGGGCGTTGACCAGGCCATAGGGCATGACGCAATACTCATAGTGGCCTGTAGGGGTCACGAAGGCCGTCTTCCACTCATCCCCCTTCCGTATTCTCACCAGATTGTAAGCGCTGCGGAGGTCCAATTTCGTGAAGATGGTGGCTGACCGGAGTTGTTCGAGGGCCGCTGGGACGAGAGGAAGGGGATATTTGAACTTGACTGTGGCTTGATTCAGGATGCGGTAGTCAATACACGGCCGCAGCCCTCCATCCTTTTTCGCCACGAAAAAGAAGCTGGATGCAGCGGGAGAAGTGGAGGGACGAATGTATCCTTGCTGGAGAGCCTCGTGAATATACTCCTCCATGGCCTTAGTCTCCGGAAGTGACAACGGGTAGATCCTTCCTCTGGGCAAAGGAGCATCAGGAATCAGGTCTATGGCGCAGTCCCATGGCCGATGGGGAGGTAGCTGGGAAGCTCTCTTGGGGCAGAAGACGTCCTGGAAAGAGGAGTAGGTATCCGGAACCTCGGTGGATCGTTGCTCCAAAGGGCTCTCGATGGATGTGGCGCAGACAGGAATGGGTCTTGGTATAGGGCGTGGAGCTTCTGGAAAGCACTCTGGAAAACAGTCATGACCCCACCGGATTACCTCTCCATTGCCCCAAGAGATGATGGGATTGTGCTTCACCAGCCACGGGCGCCCCAAGATGATGTCCATGGTAGCCCCCTCCAGAACCAGAAGTTGGATGAGTTCTTGGTGAAGAGCTCCTATCTGAAGGTGGATGGGTTGGCATTTACGATGGATACGGGGTCGTGCTGTGATGGAACGTGTTATGGGCTGAATCTGGTAGACGCTCGACGAAGCTTCGGTTCGGAGCTGTAACTGGCGACAGAGGCTCCCCGAGATGAAGTTCCCCGCTGACCCGGAGTCGATGAGAGCGTGGGCTATGACAGAAGATGTGGAGGTGGTTAACTGAACACATGTAGACAGAGGATACATCTTTTCAACTTCGGATTGGATGACACTCACCGCGGTAGGAACAGGACGAAGGGGGCATTTCATCCGAACATGCCCACTGGCTCCACAATAGAGACACAGACCCCGGGTCAGCCTTCTCTGTCGCTCAGCGGATGATAGTCTACCAGATTCAAGTATCATCGGCTCTGGTTCTGGAGGGCTGGCGGTCTCCACTGGGCGGAGGAGTGCATTAGGAGAGACATCGGAGAGAGTATGATATGATTGCATGCGGTCAGAACATCTGATGGATTGCTGTATGAAACGCTCCAGACCCATAGCGTCATCCAACGCAGCTAGTTGGAGGCGAAGACGGGGTTCGAGCCCGAGACGATAGGTGGTCAGCAACGACCGCTCGTTCCATCCACTGGCAGCGGCTAGGGTTCGAAACCGTAAAGCATACTCATGAGTGGACATCGATCCTTGTGATAAGTGATAGAGCTGCTCACCCGCTGATACTTCCCCGTCTGTACGGTTGAACACCTCTTTGAAGTGATTGATGAATGCCTGGATGGAACGAGTGGTCGGCCCGCTTTGCTGCCACATCGATTCGGCCCACTTCAAAGCTGGTCCTGTGAGAAGAGAGGTGATAAACGCTATTTTAGACTGGTCTGTAGGATAGAGCGCTGGTTGCATAGTAAAGACAAGAGAACATTGCAGTAGAAATCCATTGCACTCCTCCGCCCCGCCAGCGTAGGGCGCTGGTCGGGCCATGGGACTGGATGGTGGTTCCGAAGAAGTGCATGGAGGTACGGGTGCCGGTGGTGCGGAAGGGGTGACAGATGGGGATGACAACAAAACCTTCCGCAGATTATCCACCAGTTCCTGGAATGGATCCTGAGCACTCATGCTGCTTACTGTTATGGTCCGGGCTTCTGTTATGAAGCAGACGGGACAAGAAGGTAAGTGTTATACAAATGGTGTTTTATTTATACAAGCAGCAGTGCCGGAGGTGAATGGTGAGTTCGTGAAGGTGAGCAAGACTTGAAGTGATGAATACTGAGCTGGATGGTAACGTGAAGAGAGTAACAGGTCCTTTCCGTTTTAGGTGGCGAGACTGGAGGATTCCAAGAACGAAAGCCAGAGGGGTTCAGAGAGTTCGTGGATCCACCACCCTCCGCTGACGCGGAAGTCAGCTTACGGCCACACACCGCTAATGACAGGATACTGAGAAGACACAGAGGACTGGCGCTTGGAAGACTGGAACGAGACAGAGATAAGGTAAGTACAATTGGGTAAGTAATCTCGATAGTGATACTCGCCAAGAGTTACTGGAAGTCCGCTTTCTCTGGAACGAGCCCGGACAATGAGTGGTGTGTGGAGAGTGTCTTTTATGTGTTGGTGATGATTACGTGCAGGTGTTCATTAATCAATACTCAGGTGACGGTGATCTGGGAGTGATTGTGGGTGCAGAACCTGACCAATCCGTGACATAAGTAACATTTGTAGCAAATGTATTGTATGGGTCAAAAGGATTGATTTTTTCTTATAGGCCAAAAATCAATAGGATATTAAGTAAAGATCATGTTCCATAAAGATATTTTGTAACTTTCCTACCGTAAAAGTATCAAAACTTAATTTTTGATTAGTGATATGCATTGCTAAGAATGTCATTTGGACAACTTTAACGGCAATTTTCTCAATCTTTAGATTTTTTTTTTGCACCCTCAGATTCCAGATTTTCAAATAGTTGTATCTCAACCAAACCATGCATCAATGGAAAGCTTATTTATTTAGCTTGTATAAATGTTTAATTCTCATGATTAAAAAAAAAAATCACCAAGGGTCACATACTATCAGTATCAAGAAAACATCTTGGCCTCGTTTGGCCTCCTGAAATAGAAACATCACTTCCTGAGCAAAAAGAAGGTCATGGGATTTCAGGTGATGGTTCCGTTATGTCAGGCAACACGGGTTAAAGGTTAATTTTGGGGTCAGTGGGCCAATTACATCATTATGTTGACGGAAACTGAAATAACAGGTGACCACAAGGACAGGACGATGACCTTTTTCTGCGCGAGGGTCACACAGCTGGAGGAAGCTGGTTTGTGTATGCGCATGTTAAACTGAGTGGAGACACACCTCGCTGCATCTGCATGTGTCTCTGTCTGGGAGTTTATGCTACAAAACATTTCTTTAGGGGCACTGCTCGCTAATCTAATGTGAAATATCCTTCTTGTGTGTGTTTTTTTGAAGGGTTTCTGCCAGGAATCTGCACAAGCCGGTTCTCACCCTCTGACGGGACGCCCACGTCCCTTCCTCAGACTTTCTGATGCATATTATGAAGACGAATTTTCCAAAATAGCAAATTGCTTTGGCTGATAGAGCTTCTGAGGAAGAGCTAACCAGGTTAGTAGCATTAGGTCTTAAGTGAAATGTACATGTAAAATAATCAGCATCACATGATCCTTCAGAAATCTTTCGAATATGCTGATTGCTAATGAGTATAATTATGACCTTGCTGTTTTTAATGAGTAAAATGTGCACTTAACCGTGTATTTCTACAGTAATAAAGTTAGACGCCAGACAAGATAGAAAAGTGGTAGGATGTTTTGTTTTCTGATGGTTAGCTCTGCCCACTTTTAAATCTTATTGGTCTAAAAATCTTCTCCTGATGCAAAATAAATTCTGATTGGCTTTCTTTATCCAGACTCCTGTTCAAAATTTATGGATCAGAATGTTTTTGTGATTTTTTTTATTTTTATTTTAATTTTAATAATTTTCTCCAAGGCTGTATTTATTTGGTCAAAATACAGTATTTTTTTTAAATATTATTGCTATTTAAAATAGCTGTTTTCTATGTGAATATATTGTAAAATGTATTTTTTTTCCTGTGATCAAAGCTGACTTTTCAACACAATTACTCCAGTCTTCAGTGTCACATGATTCTTCAGAAATCTTTCGAATATGCTGATTGCTAATGAGTATAATTATGACCTTGCTGTTTTTAATGAGTAAAATGTGCACTTAACCGTGTATTTCTACAGTAATAAAGTTAGACGCCAGACAAGATAGAAAAGTGGTAGGATGTTTTGATTTCTGATGGTTAGCTCTGCCCACTTTTAAATCTTATTGGTCTAAAAATCTTCTCCTGATGCAAAATAAATTCTGATTGGCTTTCTTTATCCAGACTCCTGTTCACAATTTATGGATCAGAATGTTTTTGTGATTTTTTTATTTTAATTTTAATTTTAATAATTCTCTCCAAGGCTGTATTTATTTGATCAAAATACAGTATTTTTTTTATATTATTGCTATTTAAAATAGCTGTTTTCTATGTTGAATATATTGTAAAATGTAATTTTTTTCCTGTGATCAAAGCTGACTTTTCAACACAATTACTCCAGTCTTCAGTGTCACATGATTCTTCAGAAATCACTCTAATATGCTGATTGCCAAGGCTTGGTGACGAGTTATAGATGTAATTAGAACAGCTATGACCTTGCTGATTTTAATGTGCACCTAACTGCGTATTTCTACAGTAATAAAGTTTAACACCAGACGTGATAGAAAAGTCGACGGACATTTTGTTTTCTGTTGGTTAGCCCCACCCACTTTGAAATCTCATTGGTCGAAAAATCGGCTCTTAATGAGAAATATATTCTGATTGGCTTTCTTTATCCACACTACTTTTCAAAAGTTTTGGGTCAGTATGATTTTTTTTTTTTTTTTTAAAGATGTTGATTCTGTTCTCCAAGGCTGTATTTATTTGATCAAAATACAGTAAAATTTTAATTTAAGTATTATTGCAATTTAAAATAGCTGTTTTCTATGTGAATATATTGTCAAATGTAATTTATTTGTGTAATTTATTTATTACCAGTTTCAACTTAAACATGTAAGTTAAATCCACTTAAGTCATTTTAACTCACAAGTTAAATGAACTCATTTTTATTGTAATAAGTTAAAATGACTTGTAGTTTTAAGTTGATTTAACTTAAAATTTGAAGTCAGCTGCTGAACCTAGGTTTTTAAGTTGAGTCTGGTGAAAACTTTTTACAGTGTGTGATCAAAGCTGTCTTTTATTCCTGCGTCTTCAGTGTCACATAACCCTTCAGAAATCTTACTAATATGCTTATTTGCTGCTTAAGAAACATTTCAGATTTTTATTAATGTTGAAAACAATTGCGCAGCTTCATTTTTTTGATACATTTTTACAATAGAAAGCAAATATTTAGTTGAAATAGATTTTTTTGTAAAATTGTAAATGTATTTGCATTCACTTTTGATCAATTTAATGCAGTCTTGCTAAATATTACAATTGTTTTATTGATAATAATAATAATAATAATAATAATAATAAGTGTTCAATTCAATGCAAATCAGCATATTAGAATGATTCCTGAAGGATCATGTGACACTCAAGACTGAATTAATGATGTTGAAAATTCAGCTTTGCATCACAGAAATAAATTACATTTTACAATATATTCACATAGGAAACACTTGTTTCAAATTGTAATAATATTTCACATTTTTACTGTTTTTACTGTATTTTTTATAATCAAATAAGCCTTGTGAGCATACAATACTCGTAATTATTCCAAGCGAGCGTTTGACCTGTAGTGTAGACGGTCAGAACTCAGTTTGAACTCCTTTATATAAATATCATATTTGAGCATCGGTCATTCCCACTGGTTTGATATTTTTATCTTGCAAATCAATGTCATTCCAGGCAATATCTCATCTGTTTGTTTGATTTGTTTAGACTGAAGGCTCGCTATCAAACGTCATGCCGATGATCACATGTCGGCCCAGCGCCGCCGGAGGGAAGCGACTCACTCAGTACCAGACCGTCTTTGTTTAGCTCTTACAGACAATGGTAAGCAGCCATTTCTGTCCTCGTTCGGTGAAGAAACGAACCGTTGGAGTTCAGTCAACTTGAATTTGGCTGGGATTTTCGATCCCTTTTGAAAGTAGGATGTGGGATTATGCATTTTCTTTGAATACGTCAGTCTGTGTGTGTGTGTGTGTGTGTGTGTGTGTGTGTGTGTGTGTGTGTGCATTCAGACTTGTTTACGCATGTGTTGCTGCGGTGGTCTGAGACTTTGGATCTCGCTCTCGCTGCTCTTTTATTTAATCATTCCTAATTATCGGCTTTAATTACGCATTATATATTTTACACTCCTTTTCCAATTTCCTTTACATTCTCTCCATCCAGAAAGCTCAGTTATCATCTCGAGATCACGTAAGCTGTGACGTCAGGGACGACTGTTGTCTATAAAAGAAACGTCTGCTGCAGTCGCAGAAAGCAAACATCTATAAAAGCCAATCAAGCTCTGTAATGAGGTGACATCATGAGGCTCGGGAAGACGTCACTGGCCCGTATTTTCATTGGGTTGCGCTGCAGCAGGAAGAGTAATGGTTATTCAACAGGGACAAACAGAACGATATTGTTCCTGCCGCCGGCTCTGAAATCACTGGCAGAATCGGTTTCGGTGAAAGCACTTCCAGCCTTATAAATTCAGTCCCAATGAGGAGCATGTTTTTTTTTTTAGTGACCACAACTTACCAGTCTATTTTTTTATTGTTTCGAATCAGGCGAAAGTGGGGAGTGCCATTTTCACATCAGAATGACTAAAATATGTTTGTGTTGAGGTTTAGACCAACTCAGCAACACTGGTTTGATCAATAACTTCCCTTTTATAAAACTTCAAGCTCATGTATATAATAATGGAATTAATTAAAGTTTCATGATTAAAATATAAAATGCATTGTATAAATATAATGAGTATTTATGTAAAGTCATTTTTGAAGGATGAATTGATTAAAAAATATGTCAACATAAACGTTTACATCCTCCTTTCAGAATCTGCAAAATGTGAATTATTTAACCAAAATATAAGAGGGATCATACAAAATGCATGTTATTGTTTATTTTGTACTGACTTGAATAAGATATTTCACATAAAAGATGTTTACATACAGTCCACAAGAGAAATAGCTGAATTTATGAAAAGTTTACGTCCCTTTGATTCTTTTGTTGTTACCTGAATGATCCACAGCTGTTTTTTTGTTTAGTGATAGTTGTTCATGAGTCCCTTGTTTGTCCTGAACTGTTAAACTGCCTGCTGTTCTTCAGAAAAATCCTTCAGGTCCCACATATTCTTTGGTTTTTCAGCATTTTTGTGTATTTGAACCCTTTCCAACAATGACTGTATGATTTTGAGATCCATCTTTTTAGACTGAGGACAACTGAGGGACTCATATGCAACTATTACAGAAGGTTCAAACACTCACTGATGCTTCAGAACGAAAAATGCACTGCATTAAGAGCCAGGGAGTGAAGATCAAGGTAAATTTAACTTATTTAACTATCTTCTGTAGCGTCCGAAGGGCAGTACTAAATGAAAAGAATATGATATTTAGGCAAAATAAGGAAAATGTACACATCTCCATTCTGTTCAAAAGTTTTCACCCCCGGCTCTTATTGCATGGTTTTTCTGGAGCATCAGTGAGTGTTTGAACCTTCTGTAATAGTTGCATATGAGTTTCTCAGTTGTCCTCAGTGTGAAAAGATGGATCTCAAAATCATACAGTCATTGTTGGAAAGGGTTCAAATACACAAAAATGCTGAAAAACCAAAGAATTTGTGGGAGCTGAAGGATTTTTCTGAAGAACAGCAGACAGTTTAACTGTTCAGAACAAACAAGGGACTCATGAACAACTATCACTAAACAAAAAAAAAAAAAAAAAATCAGGTAACAACACTGTATTAAGAATCAACGGCTCATTTTTATAAATTCAGCTATTATTTTCTCTTGTGGAAATATTTTGATTATGTGAAATATCTTATTTAGGTCAGTACTAAATAAAAAATAACATGCATTTTGTATGATCCCTCTTATATTTTGGTTAAATAATTAACATTTTGCAGATTCTGAAAGGGGGGTGTAAACTTTTGACCTCAACTGTATATGCTTATTCACATTTAAAAGTATGCATGCTTCATTTAGTGTGTGTGTGTCCCAAAAATTAGGACATATTTGAGTACATGTTGTCACTATTTTCTAGGAATTAACATTAAATAAACAAACTGTACATAAATACATAAATCAAATAAACCAGAATAGTTTACAGAGTTAGACCAGGTAACAAAGTTGACAATTTCAGGTTAATGTAGTTTTATTTCACAGAAAAATATCATGAAATGACCAAAATACAGCATCCTAAATCAGCAGTAGGCTATGTTTTGTTGGCACTTAAAGCACACAAACAGCACTGTTTCCTTAGTCTGACCTGCCTACATTATGAGGCAATGCCTTGACTCCAGTCAATGATAATGGCATAATGACTCAGTGCAGCGATAA